>NW_016806920.1:11369-40305 GCF_001698545.2 Rhinopithecus bieti | reverse complement strand
TTTTTTTTTTTTTTTTTTTGAGAGGGAGTCTTGCTCTGTCGCCCAGGCTAGAGTGCAGTGGCGTGGTCTCAGCTCACTGCCACCTCCATCTCCCGGGTTCAAGCTATTTCCTGCCTCAGACTCCCGAGTAGCTGGGATTACAGGCGCATGCCACTACACCAGGTTAATTTTTATATTTTTAGTAGAGATGCGGTTTCACCATGTTGGCCAGGCTGGTCTCAAACTCCTGACCTCAGATGATCCACCTGCCTCACCTCCCAAAGTGCTTGGATTGCAGGCATGAGCCACTATGCCTGGCCACAGATAGCACTTTAAGTGTTGCAAAGAATTTAAGGATTTGAAGTCTTTGTTCTCTCAAATAGTTAAACATCCTTTCTTCCAATAGTATCATGTAAATGTGAGTAAATACAGCTTCTTGTATGCCATAATGTGTACCTGTAACTCAGTGTTTCTCAGAATTATCATGAATTCCAATTTAATAAATCTGAATTAACCCTTAATTCCAGAAAATCATCTCCCTAAATGTCTCTGTTTCATTACAATTCCATCATACTCCTCTGAACACACCTTCTCACAGAGAACAATGTCTTTGGAACAGTCTCGGCTGAATTCCACTTGTGAGTGCCTATGCCCCGCCATCATTCCTTTCATGCTTGAGTGACTTTTGTCTGGTATATTTGAGATGCGAGAAAAAGCCTTGATCCAGATCATCAGAATGTAAGGACTCTACAACCAGTCAGATTATTATCCCCGGTACCCAGATAAAGACACAGGGGGTGCATCAGACTTTGACACCTGAGTAGGGTTTCTGCCACCAAGTCTCCGGGCAACTCACTCTTTCTGGTTGGCAGTTGCAAATGGTTTTGAAGTTTGTTCATAAATCCTAGGCTATCTCAGAATCCTGGATGGGGAGTCAGGTGACCCGAAATCAGTACGAACCAGCTGTGTGGCCTTAAGCAAATAGCTGCTCTGCTCTGGGCTCTATTTTCCTGTGTAGTGGTAGGAACAAGGGTTTGAATCCTCACTCCACTTCCTACTGTTTATGTAATTTTTGGCAAGTTATTAACATCTAGCATCTCAGTCTCCTTACCTGTAAGCAGAGGTAATAAAAGGACTGTTATTTTATACTCTTATGAATTCATATTTATAAATTTATTGTTATAAATTATTGGAGCAGTTTACTCAGATATTGTAAGTTTTAGCTATTGTTATATGTGGGAAGAAGGGAGATAATAGATATGAAAAACACTTTGAAATGATTGAAAGTCCATATATACATAAGAAAATAAGTGAAAAAGATAAAGTATTAGCTATCTAATTCTGTGTAACAAATTATCCCCAAGCTTTGCAGCTTGCTTACTGTCTCACATAGTTTCTAAAAATAAATGGTTTGGGCTCAGTGTATCTTCTAAGAGTCAGGAGCTCAACTAAGCCAGAGGACCTGAGGTGTCAGTAGCTGATTAAAACAACAAGCCCAAACAGAAGTGATAGCGAGGTCTTTCATCACTTACTGTGATAGTGTTCATAAGAGGCTAAGATGGGAGAAAGCTCCAATCACCTTCAGTTCCATTTTTCCCCCTTGGAATAGTATGTTGGTTGAGGGTCAGATGAATTGTCTCAGTGCTGAAGGAGCCTGAAGTTTACAAAGGACTCCTGAAGTTTATGGACCTGGCATGGGAAGGAGGACTAGGAGTAGGAAAGTACAGTGATGCATTGCATAACAATGTTTGGGTTAACAATGGACTTCATATACCCAAGTGGTCCCACAAGATTATAATGAACCTGAAAAATTCCTATTGCCTAGTGACGCTGGAGTCATCATAAAGTGGCAGCACAGTGCATTCCTTGCATGTTTGTGAGGATACTGGTGTAAACAAACCAATGGCACTAATCAGTTGTATAAAACCATAGCACATACAAATTATGTACAGTACATACCTGATCATGATAATGAATATGTTACTGGCTTACTATTTAGTATAGCATAGTTTTAATCATTATTTCAGAGTGTACTCCTACTACTTATTTTTTTTTTTTTTTTTGAAGTTAGCTGTAAAACAGCCTCAGGCAGGTCCTTCAGGAGGTATCCAGAAGAAGGCATTGTTATCACAGGAGATGACAGCTCCATATGTGTTATTATGCCCAAAGACCTTCCAGTGGGACAAGATGTGGAAATGGAAGACAGGCATACTGATGACCCTAATCCTGGGTAGGCCTAGGATAATGTGTGTGTTTTGTCTTAGTTTTAACAAAAGGCTTTTAAAATTTTGAAAAAATTTTAAGTAGAAAAAAAGCTTAAGAGAATGAGGATATAAAGAAAATGTTTTGTATAGCTGTATAATGTGTTTGTGTTTTAAGCCAAGTATTATTACAAAAGAGTCAAAAAGTTTCAAAAAAATTAAGTTTATAAATTAAAAGTTCTAGCAAGCTAAGGTTAATTTATTTTGAAAAAGAAAATAATTTTTATAAATTCAGTGCAGCCTGGCCAGGCGTGGTGGCTCACGCCTGTAATCCCAGCACTTTGGGAGGCCAAGGCGGGCGGATCACGAGGTGAGGAGATTGAGACCATCCTGGCTAACACGGTGAAATCCCGTCTCTACTAAAAATACAAAAAAAAAAAATTAGCCGAGCGTGGTGGCGGGCGCCTATAGTCCCAGCTACTCTGGAGGCTGAGGCAGGATGGAGTGAACCCAGGAGGCAGAGCTTGCAATGAGCCGAGATTGCACCACTGCACTCCAGCCTGGGCGACAGAGGGAGACTCTGTCTCAAAATAAATAAATAAATTAATTAATTAACTCAGTACAACCTAAGTGTACAGTGTTTATAAAGTCTACAGCAGTGTACAGTTAGATCCTGGTCTTTCACATTCACTCAGCACTCATTCACTAGAGCAATTTCCAGTCCTGCAAGATCCATTCATGGTAAATACCCTATACAGGTGTACCATCTTTTATCTTTTATACCATATTTTGACTGTATCTTTTTTTTTTTTTTTTTTTTTTTTTTTTTTTTTTTTTTTTTTTTTTTTTTGAGACAGAGTTTCGCTCTTGTTGCCCAGGCTGGAGTGCAATGGCGTGATCTTGGCTCACCGCAGCCTCTGCCTCCCGATTCAAGCGATTCTCCTGCTTCAGCCTCCTGAGTAGCTGGGATTACAGGCATGTGCCACCAGGCCCGACTGTATCTTTTCTATGTTTAGATACACAAATACTTAGCATTGTGTTCCAGTTGACTACAGTATTCAGTACAGTAACATGCTGTACAGGTTTGTAGCCTAGGAGCAATCAGCCATACCATACAGCCTAGGTGTGTAGTAGACCATACCATCTAGGTTTGTGTAAGTACATTCTGTTTCTCAAGGTAACGTGCTGGGAGCACCCGTGTGATCACCTGAGGAACCTGCTACACTCCCGGCCTGTGCTTGCTTTCTCACTCACTAGTTTGAAAATGGAACCAGGACATTTAACATTTTAAGTTTGCCTTTGATTTTGCTGCCTACAACAATTTGAGAACCACTAGATGATGAGGCTGAAAAGGAGGGGGAGAGTAAGTCAGAAACACCCAGAAAGGGTTGGCAATGGCACAGTCAGGTGATCGTCACTTACCATGCATTATACACTCTCTACTTGTTTTTACTCTTCCCTTTTCCAGGTAGGAATGTTCCATCACTGGCTAGATTCACCTGGAAACACAGAAGGAAAGCTAATTGGGAACAGCTTAAAAAAAATCAGGATTTAGTAACTAAGAACAGATGTGGCTCTTGTAGTGGTACCCAGTGAGCACCATCCCAAACACCGGGGCTGGTCTTGGTTGTCTTTCTGGCTTGGAATTTTTTTTCTTTCTTTTATTTTTACTGCTGTTAGAAAATGCAAACCTTGATTGACATTTGAACCAGTTAGGTTGCTTCTCACACATCTGCATGCCCTGTGACAGGTTGATTAGAACTATTTAGCTTGACTTGATTTAGCTGGTTCAGCCTCATGGGGATATTTCAGATTGCATTGAAGTGGTCCTGGTGCTAAAGCAGAGGCCATGGTTTGCTGTGGGAAAGCTGGTTGGACTTCAGTGGTCCTATGGGACGGAGTTCGTCATTTCAGTGGTGTAGTGATTGTGGCCACTGGTCATGATGCAGTGAATGAGTAATTAATAAAGCATGCAAATCCTAATGACAGTGGCTATCTGAGCAAGAGGTCTTCATTCGGAGCCTACTGGGAAGAATCATAGAAGTAAGAAATTCACATCTCTGTTTTTGGTAACATGGTAGAGCATTATCAACATTTGATATTTTTGTCTGCCATCCACACTGGCCCCAATCAACAGCAGTCTGGAAAGTCCCGGAAAGAGTATGTATAAATTTCTTTAGGGCCTTAAAAAGCCCAAGGGCATGGCCTAAGAAATGTAAGTTTTCCACTCATCTACTGATTGCTTTCTGACCAGATTATGTGTTACACAGAAGTCCAATTTAATGAAGAGAAAGGTCTCGTGCTTAGGACAGTGAGGATCTACTTCTCACTGTGGTATTATGGATCCAATACTCTGAAAAGCCATCCTGCTGAAACACGCATAGATCCTGAACAACAAATATATTTTTAAAAATGGCTGCATTTGTAAGAAAGTAAATTCCTAAGAGCTAAAATTTAAAACTGGGCTGAAGTCAGGGCTGTAAGTGAACATAGAAGCCTGGCCTACCCTAGGGCAGATGCTGATACCTAGAATCGAGAGCTTTGGGTTTTATACTCACTAAGAAAATTAAAGGGCAGGCCTTGTGCCTATCCAAGACAAGGAAATAGACCCTGGGATGCAAATATAATGTCAGGGCCTGTTGATGGAACTATGACTTCAATGAAATAATGAGTTAGAAAAAAATCTGACAAAGCAGCAAAAGGCAGCTAAGAGGAGATTGTCTGGGTTGCTGCACTGGGTGGAAAACCACAACAACAATAAAAATAACAATATGTGTCTCCAGAGAATTTTAAATCTTATATCCAATCACTTGTGATTGTGGAGTTTACATTTATACTGTCCACTGAGCCAGGAAAATCCCAAACTGGAGAAAGTAAAGTAGTTCAGGTGGGTAGTATTTCCTGGTGCCTGGCATAAGCAAACATAGGTCATGGAGAAGCATCACCTACCTGAACTGCTAGGATTCTCACACATTAGATTAAAACAAATACAAATTCCTAATTGAAAGGTTACCAAACACAAGAAAACAAACCACGATGACTGAAAGTCAGCAACCACAACAAACATTAGATTTAGAACACATAGAATTCAGATAATGGAACTTTCCAACATTGAATATAGGCAACTATTTAAAGAAAGGAAAGTTAAAAGTAAAAACGTATCTAGAATGCAAAAAGAGCAAAATAATTAGCAAGCAGAATCCAATACCAAGTCAAGAAAATAATAAATCCTGACCAAGTAAGATTTATTCTAGGGAATGCAGAGTTGGTTTAATGTCAGAAAATTTAATCATATATACCATATTAGGAAGTTTTTTTTTTTTTTTTTTTTTTGAGACAGAGTCTGGCTCTGTCACCCTGGCTGGGGTGCAGTGGCACAGTCTTGGCTCACTGCACGCTCTGCCTCCCGGGTTCATGCCATTCTTCTGCCTCAGCCTCCAGAGTAGCTGGGACTACAGGCACCCACCACCACGCCTGGCTAATTTTTTGTATTTTTAGTAGAGACGGGGTTTCACCATGTTGGCCAGGATAGTCTCCATCTCCTGACCTTGTCATCTGCCTGCTTCGGCCTCCCCAAGTGCTGGGATTACAGGCATGAGCCACCGTGCCTGGCCTGGGAGCATACCTTTAAATAGCTCTATTGCAATATAACCTAAATAAATAGCACATATTTAAAATGAGCTATTGAATGAGTTTTGACACATGCACACCTGTGAAACCAGTACCAAAGGCAAGAAAATAAACATACACATCACCACAAAAAGTTTCTTCATGCTATTTTGTAATCCTTCCCTCCTTTTTCTTTTTGTGAGCCCCTCCCCATAGTCATGCAACCACTGATATGCTTTCCGTTACTATAGATTAGTTCACATTTTCTAGAATTTTATATAAGTAGAGTCATACAGTATGTACTCTAATTTCATCTGGCTTCTTCCACTCTGCATAATTATTTGGGGATTTGTTCATGTTGTTATGTGTATCAGTCAATCATTCTTTTTTGCTGTGTGGTGTTCCAATGTTTGTTAGACTTTAGAACATTTGTGGTAGGTTCTCTCCAGTTGACTGGGCTCCAGCAATTGTTCAGGGTAGAGGGCAATGGAAGAATGGAAAAGGCCTCCACTTGCTCCTTAAGGTCAACAGCCATAGGCCTATTTGGATTCAGAAGCATAGGTAATCCTTAAATTTGTCTTATGCCCTTGGAGTAAACAGAGCTCTCATGGGACTATGGCTCTAACTTGTCCTGGTTTGTGTCTGTACTGAGGCATAGAACCTGGCTAATGAGCTTTCAATCTATTTATTTCTATGTTCTTAAGTGGTTGCACTAGCATGCATATGGGGGACTTTGCCACACAAGCTAGATTTTCTTCTTGATTTTTTTCTGAAAAACCCAGGGGCACAAGCTTGTTTAGTTCACTCTGGCCACACGTGGGTCCCTCCCAACCTTATCACAGGAGCCCAGAAGGAAACTTACCCAACTTTTTTGCTGAAAGTTGTATTATGGGTGGTGGGGGAAGGTGGCAGAGGAGTAGGGGAGAACACAGCTTTGAAACAATGACTTACAACTATCTTCTCACGAACATATTTATCATTCCTTGGATTTCTTATGAAATGCTCAGATAAGAGGAAGGTACAGAACAAAAGGTAAGAAAGGAGTTCAGAAGGATTCATAACTCTTCCCAGACACATGGAGACCTGTGAGTCCATAGCAGTTTCCTTAACTGTCTGTCATGCTAGGGTAACAGCCAGCTTCAGGCCTGCAGAAAGACAGGAAGCCAGGCCCAAACAAGTTGTCACAGAGTTTAAGTGAAGAGTGTGGAATCGAGAGGAGACCAGAATGGTCCTGAGATATATCCCAGTGGTGAGCCACATCTGATGTTCTGGGAACTGCTGAGAAGAATCAGGACAAACATTAGCTAAGGGTAAGGAGGACAGATCTGAGTAGGCATGGAGGATCATAAGCGTGAGAAAGGAGCTGGAGAAGCAGCATGTGACCATGTCAGGAAAGGTAAGAGCGGCTGATAAGAAAAGTAAATAAATGATTTTCAGACCGTGAAGGTTTATCAGCTAAGGTCTCTTGCCATCTCAGCTCTTGTAGCATACTTCCTTCCAGTACAGGCTGCAACCAATTCTCAAGCAGGTTGTCACAGAGGCAAACTGGAACACCTGCTAGCAGAGTGTGATAGAAGGGAAATGTGCTTTCTTATGGGAAAAGCACATTTGGCTTTCCTGAAAAATTGATTATGTGCTTTAAAAAGTCTTTTGAATAGTGGCTCTTCTAGTGCTTTAGAAATTTCTTGATTTATACAGAATTCCTGCTGAGTAGCCCATGTGTCATATTTTTAAAACAATAATGATTGTAATTCCGATATAACCGTGATCCCCACTCTGATCATCGCTAATGCAGATAAGCAGGAATTATGTTTGTCAGCAGCAAAAGCAGCAACAGCAGCAGCAGCCAAAATGAATTTGGCTTGCTTTGTGCCAGAGACTATTCTGATAGCATTCCAAACATTAATTCATTTATTTCTCACCACAGTCTTATGAGGCAGGCATCATTATTCCCATTTTATAGAGTGATCTTGGTACATTTCACTGGGTTAACAATGTTTTCATTGGGTTAACAGTGCTTTATAAAAGTCATGTAACAAGTATGTTAATCGTATGTAGATAAAATTTAAAATCAATTCAACTAATGATATAAAATGAGTTATAATCATAATCATATTTATTCAATGAACTGCATTAATTAGAGTTTTGGGGGTCATGTGCAGAGAAAAATATCTTAAGCAGAATGTATCTGTGATTTCCATCTTTTGAAAAGGCTTTTGCTTAATTATAAGAGAAATAATCTTTATTGTAGACACACAAAACAGAGGGACCTATGGGTTTTGTTTTGTTTTAAACTTAACTCTCAGTGACTCCTGATTACTCAGTTTTGGTGACAATCTGTATTGGCCACTTAGGACAGTTTACATTATAATAAGCAAATTTTTTTAGAAAGAGAAATTGAGACATGGATAGGATAAGGAAGTTACATTTTGGAATTAATTCTTATAAAGATAGACGATTTGGTTTCATCAGTGTATTTGTACTTTTAGTAACTGTCATACTATGAAAGGATCTCATTTTATTACTGAGAAATTAGGTATGAAATATATAGATTCAAAGCTCATTAGATTAGTAATATATCAAAGATTCTGGTGACACCCAGGTTTATGTAAAAAGGATAACACAATATGTAAAGGCTATGTTTTCTTTTTTCACAATAAATTTAGTTCACTGATAAGTGTATACAGGAGATTGACAAATCTCTTTCTGCTCTGGGTGCATTCAGAAAAGTGAGAAATAGGAGAACTTCTTCCAGAACGACTGAAAGAAGGAATAAGAGGTAGAGAAAGTAGTAGAGTCATAAAAAACTGCCTTCCTGACTAAAAATGTATCCTATTTGTCCAACTTGGATCTTTATATGATAGCTGGAAAGGGTAAAGCATTAAATCTGTATCTTTCATTGACATTTCAGCATCATGTTGCCTTTTAGGCTGTAACCAATTTTCCTAATTTCTTTCCACCCATTTCCCTTGAATAAAAGAGTTGAGAGAGAGAAATGATACCATATGGATGAGAGGCTTAGTATTCCAATAGCACAGATCCAAAATGAATGCTGCAATGGAAATGCTGGGACCTGAACACCTTCAAGACCCTTTCAGAGCATGCACTACACTGGGTTTCCCACAGAATGGCGAGAATGATGATTAAGTGATTTGGCCATCACATTTGGTGTTACAGAGAGCTGTTAACAACTGAGGTGGGCACTAGCCCTGGATCTTGTCTTTTCCCACTCCCCAGCCTCATGAGGAGCTAGTCATTGTCCCAACTTCTGATAGCATCTGTATACAGCTGACTTCTACATTTTTAATTCAAGCCCAAACCTCTCCTCTGAACTATGAATCCATGTAATTTCACTGCTTATTCAACATCTCTACTTGATTATCTCCTAAGGCCCTAGGATGCAGCAGTGAACAAAACAGGCAAAAAGTGTCCTTGGAGAACTTTCATGCCAGGTATTTACTCAGTATGTCCCAAACTGAATTCATATTCCTTAAAATGCCCTATCTACTCAGTTGCTCTGCCTGGAAACCATGTCTTCTTAGCTTTACCTCTAAGGTGTTTTTCTTATTATTTGGTCCCAACACAATAATACAAGAAATCCATCATTTCTCTCCTGAACTTCTATAAAAGGCTTCTAATTGGCCTCCCTCTATGTTCTCCTCCAATCTAAGCCAAAATGATTACTTATTTCATTCTTCAAGAGTGATCCTTTAAAAATGCAAATCTGATTATGACTAGGTTAAACCCTGCTTAAAAATTCTTCAAATGCAACTTGAATGACATTCAGAGCCTATTAGACCTGGCACAGTCTCACTCCTGCCTACCTCCCCAGCTGTCCTCTTTTGCTTAACTCTGAGTTCCAGCCACAGTGACATTCAGTGTGCTCTTAACTAAGCCAAAATTATTCTCATCTAGTGACACTTCTTCCATTGAACCAACTCCAAATCATTTTCAGATCTCAGCTTGAACATCTTTTTCTTGCTTGCAATTTTTTGCCAGGTTATACTGAGTCCCTTTATGCATACATTTCCCCACACCTGCATACATACATATACACACACACACCTCACACACACTGTCTCTTTATCTCTCTCTCTCTCACACACTTTTTTCTTATGCTTTCTAACATGTTAATTATATCATGTTACTTAATGACTGTGTGATGATCTGCTTAATATCTGTTTTCGCTATTGGGGAGAGAACTATATTCATCTCCATCGCCACAGAATATCCAGTGAAATAGTAGAATATCACAATGAAAATAGTAGACCCTCAATGAATACGTGTTATAGTTGAATATAAATATGTGTTATAGTTGTTGAATATTGGGAAAGGTTATAACTCCTTCAAGTTAGCCAGTATTATGCTAACAAGAGATAAAACTTCATTATTAAGGGCTACATGAATGTTAATAAGAGTGACAGGAACAAAGAAATGTAGCAGCTCCAACCTGGCAACAGTGATGGTAGAAATGTCATCAAAGATGAAAAGTGACTTTCGTTTGTATAAAATGAACCAGCAGACACTCATGATTGTAAGTAGGATTTCCGGTGATTTGTCCTGCACTGAAAGCCTTTGGATCTATGATTTCCCTATAGACAGGTATTCAGATGTGGCTGAGTAGAGTTGTATAGAGGGTAGCACGAAATGCTACACTGGAATGGGCAGAAACCCAGGTGACTAGTAAACACAGAAAGAAAATTCTACATAGTGCGTATGCGGGTAGATTCTTGTGATGACTTTTAAATCTGGTTTAGGATGCACATGCATACATAGGTAATGAACTGAAAAGCTTTAAGGTTGGGGATGGTGCCCTGCACAGGCAGAACATGAATGTCTTTTGCACAGAACTCCTGTTGACTTCAGATTTCAAGAGAACAGAGTAGCCCCCTCCAAAAAATGTGTAGTAATGATTTCATAATGGACATATTATGCCTCAAGGTTTGGAACCTTCTAAATTATGCAAAAATCCTCTGAAAGATTTATTTTCAACCTTGAAGGACTGGGTTTATTTTGTTTGGGGAAGAAAAAATGTCTCTGTATTTCTGAGGCTTGTTCTTGAATAAAAATAAACCAAGATAAGTAGGTGTGTGCATATATATATACACACACACATATATTACGTGTATATATATATATGGATATATGGCATATGTTTCCTGTATTTTCATCCCAAAATGTTGAGTAAAACATTCAGAGTCTGCTTAATGCCAAATATTGCATCAATGCACCACGGAAGTACTACTGTTGTTGAGCTGCTAGGTCAACATTGAAATTATCTGCGAAATTTTAAGTTGCTTTTAGTAATAAACTGCTTTTTTTCAAAGATGCTTTGACCATAATGTACTATCACCTTTTCTCACAATTAAACTATGATAAGGGAGTCTGAATAGACTTCCAGTTTCTTATTCCTATAAAAGACCTTGAATAAAGATGTGTTTCTTTTTATTTTTTTCTGGTCATGGTTAACAATATACGGAACTACTTTTTAAAAGATAATTCCCAGCCACTCTGGAAAACAGTTTGGCAATTTCTTCAAGTAAACATGTAGCTACCATACAATCCAGCAGTTGCACTCTTGGGCGTTTATCCCAGAGAAATGACAACTTAGGTTCACATAACATACGCAAATGTTCATAGAAGCTTTATTTGTAACTGCCAAAGACTAGAAACAACCTAAATGTTCTTCACTGGGTTCATGGTTAACAAATCGGTATGTGTGGTATGGACCATGTGTATTAGTCAGGGTTCTCTAGAGGGGCAGAACTAATGGATGTATGTATATGAAAGGAAGTTTATTATTAAGGAGAATTGACTCACACAATCACAAGGTAAAGTCCCACAAAAGGCCGTCTGCAAGTTGGGGAGCAAGGAAGCCCAAAACCTCAAAAATAGGGAAGCTAACAGTGCAGCCTTCAGTCTGTGGCCAAAGGCCTGAGAGACCTTGGCAAACCACTGGTTTAAGTCCAAAAGTCCGAAAGCTGAAGAACTTGGAGTTAGGGGCATGTTCGAGGGCAGGAAGCATCCAGCAGTGAATGAAGGCCAGAAGACTCGGCAAGTCTGCTTTATTCTAGCAGTTGATCAGATGGTGCCCACGCACACTGAGGGTGGGTGGGCCTCTCTCCCAGTCCACTGACTCAAATGTTAATCTCCTTTGGCAACACCCTCACAGACATACCCAGGAACAACACTTTGCATCCTTCAATCTAATCAAATTGACACTTAATATTAACCATCACACCATGGATTGCTACTCAGTAATAAAACAAAGTGGATAATTATGCAGGCAACAATTTGGATGAGCCTCCAGGGAATTATGCTGAGTGGGGAAAAAAAGTCAATCCTGAAAGACTGAAGACTATATGACTCCATCATACAAGATTTCTGAAGTGACAAAATTATTAAAAACAGAGCTGGTTGCCATGGGTTGGGAGTGGGAGGTGGTAGGTGAAGTGGGGTAGAGTTGAGTGTGGTTATAAAAGGACAACACAGGGATCCTTGTTGTGATGAAAATATTCTGTATCTTTGTTATCCATTCACTAGCTGATAGATATTTGAATTGTTTCCGATTTTGGCTACTATGAATACTACTACTATGCATACTCATGTACAGGTCTTTATATGGACATGTTTTCATTTTCTTTGTCAGGTCTCTAGGAGTGAAATTGCTAGTTAATAGTAAGTTAACTATGATAATATAATATTAACTTATGAAGTCATTGCCAAAATGTTTCCCAAAGTGACTGTACCATTTTACACTCTCATGACCAATGCATGAGGGTTCCAGAAACTTCACATGCTTCAAAATTACCAACATTCAGTATTGTCTTCTTCTTTATGCCCATTTTGATGGGTGTGGAACGATATCTCACTGTAGTTTTAATTTGCATTTCTCTAATTACTAATGATATTGAGCATCTTTTCATATGCTTATTAGCCATTCATATATGTTTACAGTGAAATGTCTGATCAAGCCCATTGCCCATTTTTTAAATTGGGTTACTTATGTTCTTATGATTGAGTTTTAAGAGTTATTTACATATTCTGGATATAAAAAATCTCTTTATCAAATAAATGATTTGCAAATGTTTTTTTCTTAGTCTATGGCTTATTCTGTTTCCTTAATGATGCTTTTAAGGAGCAAATGTTTTAATTTTGAAAGTCTAATTTACTAACTTTTATTTAAATTGAACATGCTTGTGGTGTCATATTTAAGAAATCTTTTCTAACCCAATGTCGCAGAGATTTTTTCATGTTTTCTAGAAGTCTTATAGTTTTAGCTCTGACATTTAGGTCTATAATCCATTTTTGATTTTTTCTTTTCTTTATACTGTGAAATAACAGTCTAAGTTCTATTTTTTTTTTTTTGCATATGGATAGCCAATTGTCTTAGAATCATTTGCATAAAAGATTTTTATTTTCCCCATTGAATTGCTTGACAGAACCATTGTCAAAACTCAGTTCACCATAAATGTAAAGATTTATTTCTAGAGTCTCTCTTGTGTTATATTGATCTATATGTCTATTCTTATGCCAATACTATACTGTTTTTATTACTGTAGCTTTATGGTAATTTTAAAAATAAAAAAGTGGAAGGTCTCCACTTTTGTTCTTCAAATTGTTTTGGCTATTCTAGGTTATTTGTATTTTCATATGGAGTTTAGGATTGATATATTCATTTCTATAAAAACCTTGCTGAGATTTTAATCAGGATGACATTGACTCTAGATAAATTTGGGAAGAATTACCATCTTAATGATATTGAGTCTTCCAATCTATGAACAAGTTATGTCTTTCCATTTATTGAGGTCTTCTTTAGTTCCTTTTAGCAATGCTATTATGAGGGAAATTATCTTAATTTTGTTTTCAGATTGTTAATTGCTAGTATATAAAATACAATTGATTTTATGTATTCATATTATGTCCTTAAAGCTTGCTAACCCTATTTATTAGTTTTAGTAGCTTTTTTTAGATTCTTTAGGATTTTCTACATGTCATCTGCAAATAAAACAGTTTTATGTCTTCCTTTGTAATCTGCATAACTAATTTCTCTTCTTGCCTTATTGTGATGGCTAAACTTCTGGTACAATGTTGATAGAAGTGGCAAGAGTGGACATCTTTGCCTCTTTCCCAGTTTCAGGAACAAAGCTTCTATTCTTTCACCAGTATTATGTTAGCTGTATGAGTTTCTTCTCTACTGTTCGTTGTGTAGTATAAAGCCTAAAATTAAGGCTCAGAATTATATGCTGCCTTGACATTTGGTAAAATCGGGAGGTCCTCAAATGGCCTAACAGCAAGTTCCCCACTCTGCTCTGTTCCCATGGCTAAGATCACATAGTTAATTCCCTTTGTCAAACAGATCAGGTGCAGTTCCTGCTTATCTCTGAGTAATGGGTTTCAGTTCCCTGCCAGCCCATGGAATTATTCAAACAAGCCAATCACATCCTCCCATAGACACCACAGAACTTCCACAGACGGGGGTCAGCTGACACTCTTGATATTACAAAGCCTGCCTCACATAGTCCCCTGATGTTCAATTTCCCAGTGCAACCCCCAAGTGGCCCCACATGGCATGTGGTGTCCTCCTCCCCTAAGCTGTGAGTATATGTGACTGCTGTTGATCTCATCTGTCCAGTGTCAGGTATTGTGTGTCTAGTTATCCCTAGAATCCTAAGACAAGAATGCCTTCCTCACCAGTGGGGTAAATAGGAGAAAACAAAAACATTTTGTAGACTCCCTTTATGAGGCTGAGAAGTATACATCTAGTTGTAGTTTGTTTTTCATCATGAATTGATGTTAGGCTTTGTTAAACAGCCTTTCTAAAAAAATCTGAGATAATCATGTCATTTTTGGATCTAATCTATGAATATGTATTAATTGATTTTCATTTGTTAACCAAGTGTGCATTCCTGGGATAAATCCCACTTGTTCATGGTATATAATTCTTTTCATATGTTGCTGGATTCAATTTCTAATATTTTTTTCTGGATTTTTGTGTCCATGTTTATTTTGGTCTGTTTTCTCTTTACTAGTGAAGTCTTTATCTGGTTTTAGTATCAAAATATAAATAACCTCTTAGAACGAGTTGGGGACTTTTCCTTAGTCATTTTTATTTCTTCTGTTTGTTTGGGTTGAATTTGCTCTGTCTGTTTTTCTTAAGGTGAAGCTTAGGTTATTGATTCAAGATTCTCTTTTTCCAAGTATTTTTTTCTAAAGCTATATATTTTGAGCACTGCATTAGCTGCAACTTATATCTTTTGTAATGCTGTGTTTTTGTTTTCATTCAGGTCAAAAAAATTTCTAATTTACCTTGTGATTTCTTCTTAGTCCTTATGGGTTATTCATAACTGTGTTATTTAATTTTCAAATATTTAGAGATTTCTCAAATTTATCTCTATTAATTGTTCATTAAATTCCATTGTGGTCAAATAACATACTTTGAATGATTGTTTGATGGCTTGTCATATGGACTATCCTGGAGAATGTTCCATGTGTACTTGAGATAAACATTCATTTCTCTATTGGGTGGAATGTAGGTCGTTATATGCATCTTACCATATTATATACCAGTTAGGTTCAATGGACTTAATTAGTGTTATTAAATTCTTCTATATCCTTTTTGATTTTATGTCTGTTAGTTCTACCTAGTATTAAAAGTGCAGTATGGAAGTTTCTAATTGTAGTTTTAAATAGTCTCTTTCACCTTTGAATTCTGTTTTAACTTCTTCTCATATGAGGCTCTTTGGTGATTTTAAGTTAAAATTTGTTTTATTTTAATAAAATTGACTCATTATTAAATGTTCCTTTTTATTTCTAATAGTGTCATTTTATCTTATATTAATATAGCCACTCCAACTACATTAGTATCCTTTTATTTGCATCCAGTTGTGTCTTGGATTCTGTATTGTCTCTTTTGATAGCATATAGTTGAATGCTGCTATTTAAATCTGGTCTGAAAATCTCTGCCTTTCAATTAGACTGTTAGGGCACTTACTGCAATTATTTATTTCATTGGATATGTGACTGCCATTTTGTTGTTGTTTTTTAGATATGTCATGTATTTTTCTATCTATTCCTCTTTTATGGCCTTCTTTGGTGTGAAAAAATACTTTAGTGTATAATTTTAATTCCTCTTGCAAATTCTTAAGTATGCTTGAGTTATTTTCTTGGCAATTCTGCTACGGATTACTATATACCTCATAATTTATAATTGTCTATGTCAGGTTAATACAGACTTAATTACAGTAAAATATAACTTTTCTCTAATATAGCTTTGTGTTATTGTCATATTATAACAATTTATAATATAAACCCAACAATATAGGGTTGTAATTACTGCTTTATATAATCTTACGTCTCTTAAAGCAATTAAAAGAAGAAATTAGAATATGTATACATTTTTTATACTTATCCACATATTTACCATTTCATTTCATTCTGTGGATTCAAGTGACCATCCTATGTTATTTCCTCTGGGTATGAAGACTTTCTTTAGTGTTTCTTTAGTATTTCTTGTTAGGCAGATCTATGATCTATGATCTCTCAAACTTTGCTGGGTATAAAATTATTGGTTGACAGTTGTTTCTTTTTTTTTAACCTTCAACCTACTCATATCAGATAGTTTTTTTTTTTTTTAATTCCAGCACTTTGCATGTTTTCTGCTCTCCACTGTGAAGATAATCCTAAAGAGATATAACTTCTACCTTCTTTTTGAACTCAAAATCCAAGTCTTTCCTGCTTCATAATCTTGGCTCTTTTATTGTCCTATAGTTGGTTCTCTTGGCCCTATGTTTCCTATTAGTCCTGAAAACCCTTGAGCCTCGGTAATTGTGCCTTCCCATTACTAATGGATTAATCTCTGGAAGAAAAGGTGAACTTTAATTTAATTTTATTTTTTTAATTCACACAATAGTTGTACATATTTATGGGGGTACATAGTAATGTTTCAATATATATAATGTGTAGTGATCAGAGCAGAGTAATTAGCATATCCATCTCAAACTTCTATCATTTCTTGGTGGTGAGAATATTCAATATTCTTCTAGCTGTTTGAAACTATACAATACATTATGTCTAACAATAGTCATCCTACAGTGGTACAGAACGCTAGAATTTGTTCCTCTTATCTAGTTATAATTTTGTACCCTTTAACAAATCTCTCCCTATCCCTTATTTCTCTCTACCTTTCCTATCCTCTATTATACTCTGTTCTATTTTTTACTTCTGTGAGATCAAGGTGGTTTTTTTTTTTCATCTTCCACAAATGAATGGAGGACATGTAGTGTTTAAATTTCTGTGCCTGGCTTATTTCACTTAACACAATATCCTCCAGTTTTATCCATGTTGCTGCAAATGACAGGATCTCATTATTTTTTGTGGCTGAATAGTATTTCATTGTGTACATATACCATATTTTCTTTATGCATTCATTCATTGATGGGCACTTAGGATGATTCTGTATCTTTGTGGTCTGAGGAAAGATTTTATGAATAAGACCTCAAAGGCACAGCCAACCAGAAGCAAAAATAAATGGGATTATATAATACTAAAAAGCTTTTGCACAGCAAAAGAATCAATCAACAGAGTTAAAAGACAGCCTATAGGATGGGAGAAAGTGCTTGCAAACTATTAATCTGACAGGGGATTAATATCTAGGATGAACAAGGAACTCAAAATCTCAAGAGAAAAAAATCAAATTCAAAAATGGGCAAATAATCTGAACAGATATTTCTCAAAAGAAGACACACTTATGGCCAACAATTATATGAAAAAATGTTCAATATCACCAGTCATCAGGGGAATGCAAATCAAAGCCACAATGTGGTATCATCTCACCCCAGTTAGTATGGCTATGACCAAAAAGACTAAACCCAATGCTAACAGGGATACAGAGGACAGGGAACTCTTATACATTGTTGGTGGAAATGTAAAATACTATAGCCACTATGGAGAACAGTATGGAGATTTCTCGAAAACTAAAAATAGAACTGCTGTACAATCCTGCAATCCTACTACTGAATATTTACCCAAGGGGCAGGAAATAAGTATATCAAAGAGAAACTTGTACCCCAATGTTGGTAGATTTGGTTTCCTAGTATTTTGTTGAGGATTTTTCTGTCTATGTTATTGGCCCATAGTTTTTTCATTTGTGTCTTTATCTGGTTTTGTTATCAGAGTTATGCTGGCTTCATAGAATGATTTAGAAAGAATTCCCTCTCTTTCAATTTTTTTGGAATAGTTGCAGAAGAACTGGTATACTTTTTTAAAAGTTCAGTAGAATTCAGCTGTGAAGCCATTTTATCCTGGGATTTTCTTTGTTGGGAGACTTTTTTATTACTGATTCAATCTCATTACTTGTCATTGGTCTGTTTAGATTTTCTATTTCTTCTTGGTTCAATTTTGGTAAATTGTATGTGTCCAGGAATTTATCTGTTTTCTTTAGGTTTTCAAAATGACTGGCATAGAGTTGTTCATGGGAGCCTCATAGTCCTTTGTATTTCTCTGGTATCTGTTAAATCTTTCTCATTTATTATTTATTTTTTTCTATTTTTTTCTTAGTCTAGCTAATGGTTTGTCAATTTTATTTTTTAAAATTCCATAATAAAATTAAAATGGAAAAAAATAAGCTTTTGTTTCATTGATATTTTTTGTGGTTTTTGTTTTGTAGTCTCAACTTCATTTATTTCTGCTCTGCTCTTTCTTTATACTAATTTTAGGTTTGGTTTGTTTTTGCTTTTCTACGTCCTTGAGATGCACTACTAGATTGTTTATTTAAAATCTTTCTAGTTTTTCTAGATTTGGGTTCATTTTAAGTTTATTTGTTAAATTATTTGAAGAGATGGTGTTCTCACTATGTTGCCCAGGCTTGTCTTGTACCCCTAGTTTCAAACAATCCTCTTGTCTTAGTCTACTGATTGACTGATAGATTGACAGGGTCTTACATTGTCCAGGATGGTCTTGAACTCTTGGCCTAAAGTGATCCTCCTGTCTCAGCCTCCCAAAATGCTGGAATTGAAGATATGGGCAACTGTGCCTGGCCTTTTCTAGCTTTTTGATGTAGGCATGTATTGCTATAAACATTACTTAATACTGTTTTTGCTGTGTCTTATAGGTTTTGGTTTGCTGTGTTTCTATCTTCTTCTTTTTTTTTTTTTTTTTTTTTTTTTTTTTTTTTTAGTTTATTCTTAATATTTTCCTCATCTATTCATCATTCAGGAGCATGTTTAATTTTCTTGTACTTGTATAGTTTCAAATATTCCTCTTGTTAATGATGTCTAGTTTTATTCCATTTTGGTCAGATAAAATACTTGATATAATTTTATTTTAAAATATTTTGGGGCTTATTTCATGTTTTTATATATGGTCAATCCTGGGCAATGTTCCATATGCTGATGAAAAGAATATATATTCTGCAGCTGTTGGGTGAAATGTTCTCTAAATATATGCTAGGTTCATTTGTTTTATGAAATAATTTAAATTTGATGTTTCTTTGTTGATTTTTCTGTTTTGGTAATCTATCCAATGCTGAGAGTGGGGTGTTGAATTAACTCCCTGACTATTGTATTGCAGTCTATCTCTTTAGATAGAATATTTGCTTTATATATCTGGGTACTCTGGTGTTGGGTATATATATATTTACAATTGTTACATTTTCTTTCCAAAGTGATCCCTTTATTATATAATGTCTTTGTTTGTCTCTTTACAGCTTTTGACTTAAAGTCTGTTTGTATTGCTACTCCTGTTCACTTTTGGCTTCTGTTTGCATAAAATATCTTTTCCAACATTTCACTTTCAGTCTGTGTTTACAGTGAAGTGAATTTCTTGAAGGCAGCATATTATTGGGTCTTGTTTTTATTAATTCAGTCAGTCAGTCTATATATTTTAAATGAGGAATTTAATCCATTTACTTTTGAGGTTATTATTGATAGATGAGGACTTACTCCTGTTATTTATTGATGTTTTTCTGGTTGTTTTGTATATTTACACCTGGTTTGTTTTGTATCTTTGTTCTTTACTTCCTGATTGTTGTTGCAGCTGGGTGATTTTCTGTAGTGATAAGGCTTATTCCTTTCTTTTTCTCCTTTGTGTATTGGCTTTACCAGTGAGTTTTATGGTTTCTCATGTTTTCATCATGGTGGTTACCATTTTTTCACTTCCAAATGTAAGACTCCCTTGGGCATTTCTTGTAAGGCTGATCTAGTGGTAAATTTCCTTAATTTTTGTTTATCTGTGAAAGATTTTATTTCTCCTTCACTTCTAAAGTATAGCTTTGCTGGGTTTAATATTCTTGGCTGACAGATTTTTTTTTTCCCCCAGAACTTTGAATCTATCATCCTGTTCTTTGCTGGCCTGTAATGTTTTGCTGGAAGTTCACTGTTAGTCTAATGAAGATTCCTTTATATATGAGTTAATGCTTTTTCTCCTGCTGCTTTTAAAATTCATTGTCTTTGATTTTTGACAATTTGACTACAACATGCTTCAGAGAGGACCTGCTTGGGTTAAATCTAATTGGGATTCTTTGAGCTTTCTGGATCTGGATGACCATCTATCTCCTAAGACTTGAGAAGTTTTCTGCTATGGTTTTATTAAATATGTTTTCCTCTCCTTTGCCCTTCTCTTCTCCTTGTAGAACACCCGTAATATGAATATTTATTCACTTAATGGTGTCTCATACATCTGTAGGCTTTCTTCATTTCTATATAATTAGAACAAATGATTTATCTCAAGTTCTATGAGTTTAAAGTTTTTCAGAAGTTATTACAGAAGTCAACACTGAAATCAGAAACAAACTTTCACAGCTGTAGCATTTATAACAAAGTCAATATCTACATGACCTTAATTTAAGAGATTTAGGGTGTTTCCATGATTCAGAATCCATGACTAAAGTTTCAAAGTCCAGATCCAAGTCAGAAACAAGGGCACTTACAAAGTAATCAATAGAAGTGCACTTCTGAAGCATACCTTCAACCATGATCATGGGCTCCTTTCCTCCACTGTGGGCCAGCATCTCCCTGCAATAGCACTCCCTGGTGGCCCTGTTAAAAGGATTTTGTAGAAAACATTCCTTCCAAACCACGGAAGTGACTGTCCTAGACATGAGGTAAGAGCAGTATTTGGCACCACAGCCCAGGAGGTAGCTGATCCGCAGCTTCCAGGCAGTATTTGGAACATATGGTAAGCCATAGAATGTCTCTTGTGTTTTCTTAAGAATGTCTGTGGTTGAACTCTTCAGGGGATGCTTTCCCTGGTAGATTTGATCCAGAGTGGCATAAAAGACCTGAAGTTTCATATTGGCTGCGGCACAAACCTTTTTAGATTCACAAAGCTGAGACACCATATTTTTTTGGCAGTAGCCCATTCTAATTATGTCTGGCAAACTGGTTGCTCAATAATCATTTGCAAAGTACTCCATTAGAATAGAAGGAACCTCTGCAAAATCAGTGGGACAGCCTGGTTCCGGTGACGTATTGGTAACAAATACACCCTGGCATTCAATGCATAGCATGTCCCATTTCATGGACAAGATTTTCCTTCATTCCAGGAGTTAGCAAAGTTGGTGAACTCCTTGAGGAATAGGGAAGATTCAGCATAAGAACTATGACTGGGAGTTGATAGTCTCTGTCTTCCTTTAATCTGCCTCCATGGATTGTAAAATGGCAATCCTGATGTGGTTTGTCTGCTTGCTGAAGAAAATCAAAGTTAAATGTACCCCAGTAATCCTTCAGATTCATGAATAATGGCCAGTTTTTGGACATCTTCACACATACCTCTCCTTTTGCAGGCTATTCTGCATATAAGGAAATCCACAACAGTTTGTTAAGCCAAATATTCAGGCCTTCCATGCATGCTCCAAGGGAGAAAAACAGGCAATATAAGCCAGGCTCAATATTATACCTATGTTCATGAATCACATCACTGTGGTAGCAGAGGTCCCAAGGCATTACTTTGGAATTTTGAGAATTCTGTTTCATTCTCATCCCTCATATCATCTCAAAATCTTTTCGAGTTCTTTCAGAAAGTTGGTCAGAGAATTTCTCAAGGAACTGGATGACAGTCTCTGAATTTTTAACTGTTGTTCCTTGGAGAGCCCTGTGGGAAAACATAGAATACCTACCAACTTTTCCAGAAGATCTCTGTTGCTGAGCAATTCTTCCAAACATTTTAATTGACCAGTATTGGGATAAAGAAAAATTTTGTAAGCAGCTTCTCACACCAAGTCACCTTGTGCTTCTGCATGGAGACCATCAATTATGATACGATCCCCATCAGATAAAAGTTATGGTGAATGTGTTCTGGTAAGAGATGCTTCTCAGTCTTTTTGGGAAAGTTGTTTGCCATAAGATGTGGACTACTCAAATCCAAGATTTTAACATTGAGGTCTACTGCTCTTTTACACTTTTCTTTGTCTAGATGGATTCCACTAATTTCAAAATCAAATATAAACAGTTCAGCCACTTGCCTGGTTTCTGGATCAAGGGAATCCATGAGTTTTTTTTTTTTTTTTTTTTTAAATCAGATAGTAATTTTTGCAGACTTTGACATAATTCCATATTTGTGTTCAACCAAGTCAGCCACTCTGCACAAGGAATCTTAGAGCTCATCAAAGATGCACACAATCTGGGGTCCAGGTGGGGTGGAACATGCATGTTCCACAAGTAATTCTGTCTTCCTCAAGGCTTTTTATTGTGCAATATGAAATCTTTCTGCAGCACTGAGCCCAGGATATCCAAAAAGACCCCAGTGCTCACTAAACAGGTCCAAGCATAGCCCTGCAGCTTGACATTGAAGGTGGAGTCCACCAGGAACCAGCTGGTGCTGACCCTTCCACATGGGTCTTGGCTCTGAGGCTGCCCCTGCCTACCTGCCCTGGCCGCAGGGACACTACTCCAGCTCTGAAGCGGCCTAGCCTTTGGGCACATATTGTTTGTGGAGTAGCCTCATGCCCAGCTGCAAGACCCTTGCCCCAGTGCTGCAGCTCCAGCCAGGAGTGCACGCTTTGCACTTCTGGGCTTTCTTCATCTTTAAAATGCTTTTTTCTTTTCTTTTATTTCTTTCTTTCCTTCTTTCTCTTGTTCACCTGTGATATTTCAAATACCTGTCTTCAAGTTCAGAAATTATTTCTTCTGCTTGGTCTAGTTTGTTGTTGAAGCTCTCGATTGTATTTTGCCATTTCATTCATTGAATTCTTCAGTTCTAGGATTTCCGTTTGGCTCTTTTTTTAATGATATCTCTCTTTGTTGGATTTCTCATTCAAATTATTACTTTCCTGATTTCACTGAATTGTCTATCTGTATTCTCTTATATCTCACTGAGTTTCCTTAGTATTATTATTTAGAATTCTTTTTCTGGCAGTTGACAGATTTCATTATGATTGGGGACTATTACTGGAGACATTTTTTTCCTTTAGAGGTGTCATGTTTCCTTTCTTTTTCATGTTCAACATGTTCCTACATTGATTTCTGTGTATCTGGTAGAAAAGTTGCCTCTTCCAATTTTATTAAGTAGGTTTCATAGGGAAAGGCTTATTAGTATGAATGGGCCTTGGAGTGTTGTTGGCCTTGGTTCCGGGTGGACACTCTAGTGTAGTCTCCATGTAGTTGTTTTTTTTTTTGTTTTGTTTTCAGCTGTAATCCACACTAGTAACATTTATGAGTGTCTCAGTGGCCTAGACTAAGATTTTGATGGTAGTAGTGTGGCTTTGCTGGGAGTGGGGTTCTCTAGGCTGTTTCTTAGGTTGTGGGAGTGTGTGTGCACATGGTGGTTCAGTTACCTTGGGGTCTGGCTCACTGGCAATGGGGCTGTTACTCTGGCTGGGAGCATGGGCACACATTTGCTTGGCTGGCCTTGTGGCATGCCTCCCAGGAGTAGATTTATGGGATTGTTTCTCAGGCCCAGAATGTAGGCACATAGCTGGTCAACTGGCTTGGGAGTATATCTATCTACCAGGGACAACCCACAGTATTGTTTCCAGGCCTGAGACATGGGTGTAAGGCTGCTCAGATGGCCTAAGGGTATGTCTGCTCTGGGGAAGGGGGACCCACAGGAGTGTTTCTCAATTTTGGGACACAGGTGTTAGGCAGCTCAGCTAGCTCAGGGTAGCCTTTTGGGACTGTTTCTCAGGTCTGGGTCATGGGCTTAAAGCTGCTTGGTTGGCCTAGGGGTGTGCCCACCAGAAGCCAGACTGCAGGACTGTGTCTCAGATCTTGATTGCAGGTGCAGGGCCATTGGGCAGGCTAGGGGCATGTCTGCTGGGGAGTGGGAGGACACTACAGGGACAGGGCTATTTTTCAGGTCCTGAGAAGAAGTGCGTAGTTGCTCCACCAGCCTGATGTGTGTATTAGCTGTTCAGAGGCTTGGATGCCTCTCCTACTTTGAGGGGGGCATGCAGTGGTTGGACTGGCTCAAGGTTGAGTTCACCCTGTGTAGGACGGCCAGACTATTCATTCAGCTGGAAGTGTGGCAGCAGGGATGGGTGGGTTACCTTGCTGTGCAAGACCTGAGTCACAGCTTACCCTGGGCCTAAGCTTTGTGCAGATGGAGTTGTGGCATTTAGCCACCTGTGTACGCTTGGTGAAATTAAGATGAAGCCCCAGTATTGGAGAGGAACAGTGGCTACTGGCCATCAGAACAAGGTGTACTACAGAGGCAGCTCTGTTCTCATGATGCTGTGCAGCACCAGCTTGTCTTGCAGAGGGCGAGTGGTGGGTGGGAAGTACACACGTCATGCCCTTAAACTGGGGCAATGCAGCTGCATGAATTCCTGGCAGTTCTCCAAACTGGGCTCAGGGCTTGCAAGGAGCATGTGATTCTCCTGTAGTAAGAACTGTGGGTGTTTGTGGTGACAATGGCAACTGGTGGGGATCTTTTGCCTACCTTTTCCCCTGAAATGGGAAGTTCCTCCTAACTCCAGGCAGATTCAATCTGAGCAGGGGAGATGGTTGCAGACATTGGGTACCTCCATGCCGTCCTCCTGGATTTCCGATGAATCACCACAGGTGCGTCTCCACTCCCTCACTGCACACCAGCACTCTCCCTTCAACATCCCAGTAAAATCTTAGCTGTTTATTCGTTGCCTTGGTCCTTTCTTGTGGGAGGGATGAGTATCAAGCATCTCTAGTCAGCCATTTTGATGAAGTCACTTTACTTGTACATAAAAGCAATGATTATTTCCTTGGCTTGCCAGAGAGCTGAAAGTTAAAATTTCATTTGAGAATATAATGCCAGGGTCCCAGTGATCTCCCTTTTTATAGAACTAGCAATCTTTCTACCATTCTTTTAAATTTATTTTTAATTTTCCAATAGCAAATCATTAAATAATCCAGACTTCCCATTGCGTGTAGTTTTTAAGCTGCTAGCACCACCATCTTCATTTTATTTACCAAGCTAACAAACAGAAAAATTAGACCTAGAGTCTGGCTTTTCTGACCCATATATAATACATGCAGTCATAGGTCTAATAAAGTTCATTTATACCATAAAAGGAGCAAATTATAATTTTACAATAAACATATTTTGCCAAAATAAAAAAGGGAATAAAATGTCTTACATGCCTCCTTGTTAAAAGAAACTTTAAAAAATATTTTTTTCTTGCTTCCAGTGTGGTTAGGGAAACTTTAAGAAAAATTGACTATCATGGGAAGATCTTTGTATTAATAGCTCTGGAAGAGAGTGTACCTATCTTAGGAGGCATGCTGCTTCCCATAAGTGAAGATAATAAGAGAAATGTCCTCTATCCATTGTAGCCATTAAGATCCTGTTAGGATACAGCAGTCACACTACTTATTTAACAGAAAATATAACATAAGGAATTGTTAATTAGGTATAAAGTTGTTAATTAGGTGGCTAAAAAGGCAAAAAGGAAACATAAAGCAACTACAGGAGCAGATACCACCCCTAGGGCTGGGAGAACAAAGGGAAGAGGTTGCATATACAGGTTTGAGTATTTCTTACCCAAAATGCTTAGGACCAGAAGTGTTTGATTTCAGCTTTCTTCAGATTTTGGAATATTTGCATATACATAATGAGATACCTTGGGGATGGCACCCAAGTCTAAACATGGAATTCACTTATGTTCCATATACATATATATAGCCTGAAGATAATTTTATATAAGATTTTAAATAATTTTTTGTGGATAAATAATTTTGTGGATAAAAGTTTTGACTGTATTTTGGATGTGACCCATCACATGAGGTCAACTGTGAAAATTTCCACCTGTGGCATCATGTCAGCCCTCAAAGTTTCAGATTTTGGAGCATTTAAAATTTCAGGTTGTTGAATTAGGGATGTTCAATCTGTATTAAAACTTGGAATCTTGGAGACAAGAAGCTCTGAAACTCAGATCTCTGAAAAGGGGTCTTTAGCTAGCTAGTTGTTGTGTCTTTGATGAGGTTCAAAAAGGCTGGTTCTGTAAGAGTTGTGATGGGAAGGACTTACCCTCTCAGGGTGAGGCAGCACTGGGGAGTGGAATTGCCTTTTTAGGGCCAAAAATCATTGCAGGACTGATGCTTCCAGGAAGAGGAAGCAAGCAAGAGCAAGTAGTTCTTTCTTCCTATCTCCACCTTGTGCTCTCCTTCTAAACAACCTCCTGTCATCACCATAACTGGCAGAACTTAAGAGGGAGCCAGCTGGAATGTAGTTTGTAAAGTCTCAGTTCCAGCATCATGTAACACAGAATGGATAAGTTTGGTGCTGAGATACAAAAACTTAGTAATGAGCACATTCATTTAATTCTAAATAAAGTGTTTTCCCCACCTATCCAATATCTTTGTTTCCTATGTTCTTGAGATGATCAGAATGTTTTGACATGAAATAATTGAATGTTATTGTAACTTATGCTTTACTATCACTTTAACCAAGGCTGAATCAAAGTTAACTTTTACTTCTTTCTGTTACTGTCAGGGAGGGGAGGGGGGTGTACACAGGGATTAGTTGGGAAGAGGGGAAAGATTACTTTTAATTTCTATAACGGAATAATACTTTTATTGTTGACCACCTCAAATATGTTGGTGATACATGGAGTATAAATTATAAATAAATAAAACTCAGCTGTGCCAACTAATAAGAGACTCCCAACAATTCCCCAATTATCTAAGCTTGGGGTGGGGATGGGAATGTACAATTTTACTGGTGAAGAATTAGCAGCAGGAGATGTTGGAAGAAAGATAGTCTGAGCAGACACACACAACACTTCTTCAGTCTGAACTCTGTTTTTCATTCACCCGAAGGCTACCAGCCTAAAGGTGTAGTGCCTTCCAATTTCTGGATGAAAAAGCCACTGGGGCAGGGGTGGTTGCAAGATGACTGAATAGAAACAGCTCCAGCCTCCAGCTCCCAGCGTGAGCGACACTGAAGATGGGTGATTTCTGCATTTCCAACTGAGATACCAGATTCATCTCACTGGGGCATGTCGGACAGTGGGTGCGGGGCAGTGGGTGTAGCCCACTGAGTGACAGCGGAAGCAGGGAGAGGCATCGCCTCACCTGGGAAGCACGAGGGGGAAGGGAATTCCCTTTCCTAGTCAAGGGAAACCGTGACACACAACACCTGGAAAATCTGGTCACTCCCACCCTAATACTGCGCTTTACCAAGGGTCTTAGCAAACGGCACACCAGGAGATTATATCCTGCGCCTGGCTCAGAGGGTCCCATGCCCACAGAGCCTCCCTCATTGCTAGCATAGCAGTCTGAGATCTAACTGCAAGGTGACAGCGAGGCTGGGGGAGGGGTGCCCGCCATTGCTGAGGCTTAAGTAGGTAAAAAAAAAAGCGGCCTGGAAGCTCGAACTGGGTGGAGCCCACCGCAGCTCAAGGAGGCCTGCCTGCCTCTGTAGACTCCACCTCTGGGGACACGGCATAGCCAAACAAAAGGCAGCAGAAACCTCTGCAGATTTAAATGTCACTGTCTGACAGCTTTGAAGAGAGTAGTGATTCTCCCAGCACAGAGTTTGAGATCTGAGAATGGACAGACTGTCTGCTCAAGTGGGTCCCTGACCCCTGAGTAGCCTAACTTGGATATATCCCCCACTAGGGGCAGACAGACACCTCACACCTCACACGGCCAGGTACCCCTTGGAGACGAAGCTTCCAGAGGAATGATCAGGCAGCAACATTTGGTGTTCAGCAGTATTCACTCTTCTGCAGCCTCTGCTGCTGATACCCAGGCAAACAGGGTCTGGAGTGGACCTCCAGCAAACTCCAATAGACCTGCAGCTGAGGGTCCTGACTGTTAGAAGGAAAACTAACAAACAGAAAGGACATCCACACCAAAACCCCATCTGTACATCACCTTCATCAAAGACCAAAGGTAGATAAAACCACAAAGATGGGGAAAAAGCAGTACAGAAAAGCTGAAAATTCTAAAAATCAGAGCGCCTCTCCCCCTCCAAAGGAACGCAGCTCCTCGCCAGCAACAGAACAAAGCTGGATGGAGAATGACTTTGACGAGTTGAGAAAAGAAGGCTTCAGACGATCAAACTTTTCTGAGCTAAAGGAGGAAGTTCGAACCCATCGCAAACAAGCTAAAAACCTTGAAAAAAGGTTAGACGAATGGCTAACTAGAATAATCAATGTAGAGAAGTCCTTAAATGACCTGATAGAGCTGAAAAACATGACATGAGAACTATGTGACAAATGCACAAGCTTCAGTAACCAACTCGATCAACTGGAAGAAAGGTTATCAGTGATTAAAGATCAAATGAATGAAATGAAGTGAGAAGAGAAGTTTAGAGAAAAAAGAGTAAAAAGAAATGAACAAAGCCTCCAAGAAACATGGAACTATGTGAAAAGACCAAATCTATGTCTGATTGCTGTACCTGAAAGTGACAGGGAGAATGGAACCAAGTTGGAAAACACTCTGCAGAATATTACCAAGGAGAACTTCCCCAACCTAGCAAGGCAGGCCAACATTCAAATTCAGGAAATACAGAGAATGCCACAAAGATACTCCTCAAGAAGAGCAACTCCAAGACACATAATTGTCAGATTCACCAAAGTTGAAATGAAGGAAAAAATGTTAAGGGCAGCCAGAGAGAAAGGTCATGTTACCCACAAAGGGAAGCCCATCAGACTAACAGCAGATCTCTCGGCAGAAACTCTACAAGCCAGAAGAGAGTGGGGGCCAATATTCAACATTCTTAAAGAAAAGAAT
>NW_016806920.1:0-10510 GCF_001698545.2 Rhinopithecus bieti | reverse complement strand
GCCATCAGAGAAATGCAAATCAAAACCACAATGAGATTCCATCTCACACCAGTTAGAATGGCGATCATTAAAAAGTTAGGAAACGACAGGTGCTGGAGAGGGTGTAGAGAAATGGGAACACTTTTACACTGTTGGTGGGACTGTAAACTAGTTCAACCACTGTGGAAGACAGTGTGGCGACTCCTCAAGGATCCAAAAGTAGAAATACCATATGACCCAGCCATCCCATTACTGGGTATATACCCAAAGGATTATAAATCATGCTGCTATAAAGACACATGCACACGTACGTTTATTGCGGCACTATTCACAATAGCAAAGACTTGGAACCAACCCAAATGTCCATCAGTGACAGACTGGATTAAGAAAATGTGGCACATAAACACCATGGAATACTATGCAGCCATAAAAAAGGATGCGTTCATGTCCATTGTAGGGACATGGATGCAGCTGGAAACCATCATTCTCAGAAAACAATTGCAAGAACAGAAAACCAAACACCGCATGTTCTCACTCATAGGTGGGAATTGAACAATGAGAACACTTGGACACAGGAAGGGGAACATCACACACCAGGGCCTGTTGTGGGGTGGGGGGAGGGGGGAGGGATAGCATTAGGAGATATACCTGATGTAAATGACAAGTTACTGGGTGCAGCACAACAACATGGCACATGTATACATATGTAACAAACCTGCACGTTGTGCACATGTACCCTAGAATATAAAGTACAATAAAAAAAAAAATCCACTTGGGAGATAGAGAAGAGAGAACAACAGAGGAAGTACACAGTTAAAGTAAAAGTGCTAGTTAAGATTCCCTTAAATTAAAATCAGGATGGAAATCATTTTATTTTGAGAACCTTCAGAGAATACTACTGAATAGTCTATGGTTCCTTAACATAGGAAGGGGTCTTCAATTATCTTTTTTCCTTTAACTGAGATTTTAAAATTAATGGTATCTTTTTCAATTTAGAAATGAAAGAGACTTTAAAATTGCTGCAAATACATACACTGTTATATCTTGTTATGTGATAGTGCTTAACATAAAACAGGATGTTTTACTCATGGCCAGGAAAGCTTGTTATATAAGTGCATTTAAACATAAAGTCGTCCTCCCTGCCTTAAAAAAATAAAAAAGTCTATAAATTCCTAAGGATTTTGAAACTTTTGTTTAAGAATTTTGAGGAATTAGGGAAATGTAGGGTATGCTTGATTTTCAAAAACTGGTTGTTTTCAACAAAACATAATCTTGCAGAAGGTGAGTAGGAGATTAGAAATTATTTAAAAGCTTTTCCTAAGTGACTTTGATATCTGATCCCCACCTCAAACCAGGTGAAGACCAATGGAAAAAATAAACATGGAGGTGGATGGAGAATTGCAATGCCAGGAGAGATATTATCCTTTAATAAAAATCTTTTCCATGTTTATGATTATTTTATTTTTTATGTTATAACATAAATAATAAAATAACATCTTAATGATAACCAGAGCACTAACAACCACCACCCCACCACCAAAAAAAAAAAAAAAAACACAGGTACCTGGGTATTAAAAGGGCCTGTCAAGGCAGGCAGCTCAGTGTGATCAGAATTCACTACAGGGAATATTAGATTGAACAGAGAACTAGAATAGAAGCATTGACAAAATTTAATTAGGAGAGGGCTGGTAGACACTCAAGCATGGCCAGAGAACACAGAGATCAGAGCCTGTGGAGCCTCCCTCTAAGTGGACATAGGAGGTAGTGAAACCTGTTTGGAGTTGAGCTGCTGCAGCCTGGAGCACTTCTCTGGGGAGAGAGCTCTTCTTTCTAATTTTCCTAGAATATAGCTAAAAAGGTGAATGTTACCAACCCAGCTGAGGTCTTTTTTTTTTTTTTTTTTTTCTGCTGCTGAGGTTTGTAATTCTACAATTTTAAATGTCCTTAACTATAAAAAACAGTCTATGAACCAACCCAACTTCCACATTACCCAAGTATCATTACCCTACTATATATCTCTTACGTTAACTTATTATGTAGTTTGTTCTTCTATAGTAGTGCTTCCCATTGCAATTCTTATAGAACCAGATATGTTGATATTTGTGGTTTCAGATTTTTTAGGCGAAATTTTTTCATAAACCTATAAAAAGGATATAGTAATATATAAATCCGTTGGCATTTTCAGAATTTATATTTGTGGTGTCCACCCTCATTTTGTAAAAGTCCATGTCATGTGTTAATTTAAATGGAGAAAATAAAATCCACTCTAGTCTATAGGGTTGTTATGAGGATTAAACGAGATAACAGAGTATTTAGTAAGAATTTAAATGTCAGGGGTTGAATGCTTGCAGATTACAGGGTTAATCTTTTTGTTAGAGAGGGAAGAATCCAGTGAAAGTTTGATATTCCCGCCAATGTTTGGTTCAATTTTGAAGATTCTTTAAGGCCTCCCACATATACTAGAATTCTTCCGAATATACTTCTGTGCCTTTAATGAAAGAACATGGCCACTTGATTCGAACACTCAATTGAAGAGAGCTTACCATAAGTGGTTAGAATCAGGCTTCAGAGCCAGATCACCCAGAGTGGACCCCTCCCTCTCCTACATGATGATCTCGGTGAATTATTTTTACCTCATTTTACCTCTCTGCCTCATTTTCTCACTCCTAAAATAAGAATAATAGTACTTCCTTGAAAGGATTGTGAAAAGATTAAATGAGTTAACACATGTCAAGGGCTTACAAGAGGTTGGCTATGTTAGCCAATGTTAGCTATCCTCTAGTGGTAAGTTCAAAAACATCTCTTAAATCAACCTAGCTTCTGGCAATTTATTTTTAACTTAGTTCCAGTAACAACAAAGCTATATTTAACAGTTTTGCCCCATCACTGGTTAAAAGCAGGCTTATAAAACCCTGTTTTAAAACTTTATTTTCTACACAGATGGAGTTTCGCTCTTGTTCCCCAGGTTGGAGTGCAGTGGCACGATCTCAGCTCACTGCAACCTTCGCCTTCCGATTTCAAGCGATTCTCCTGCCTCAGCCTCCCAAGTAGCTGGGATTATAGGCACCCACCATCATGCCCAGCTAAGTTTTGTATTTTTAGTAGAGACGGGGTTTCACCATGTTGGCCAGGCTGATCTCGAACTCCTGACCTCGTGATCTGCCCACCCCAGCCTCCCAAAGTTCTGGGATTACAGGTGTGAGCCACCGCGCCTGGCCTGCATTTGCTTTTTAAATTCCTATTTAAAAGAATTATTCCAGACAACTCTACGAATCTCAGTGGATTGTTTACTGTATCTGTGGAATTGTTATTTCTAGAACCCATCTTGATAACTAGTGTGCTTGGCTCACTTTAATCTACTTTGCTTTGACTTGCAGCAATTTCCAAATTCATATCTTTCTATCAATAATAAATATATTGTGATGCAGATGGCCTCACTGTTATATTGCTAGGAACCTTGACTGAAAGATACCATTGAAATATAATCAAAGAAAGCAATGTAATCTTGATTTTTCCAAAAGTATACTTCACAATATGTTGGCAATTTTTAAGGTCATTTCAAATAGAGTGGCATTTATAGCTGCCACATTTGACATTTAGTAATTTGCATCACAAAACCACAGACTTATAATAAGCTTTCTGTTTCTCCTCTGTGAATTATTGAGATGCTTTATATAGATGATACAGTGAGAGTCACCGTATAACTAGTTCATTTTATAAAGCTTAATTTAAAATGTATGTAAAGAATACTAAGAGCTCATAAATGATGAACACAGGCGTTAAAAATCAATCGCTGATAGAAGTTGGGCATAAAGTTAATGAAGCAGTTCATGTTTTCTAGTAACGTTTCATCTCTTGCATGGGATTTTCCATTAGAAACAGGGTTTAGGGGCCAATATGTCATCCATTTAGCTTTTCTAGCAATGAATTTTCTTTCTCCAACTTATTCTCTTGTAACGATCTTGGAACAAGCTACAGTCACTTCATGTGTATATTAGAATACAGTTAACAAGTCAGTGTAGAAGGCATCAGGATTCAACTAGTAAAAATGTGAAGGAAATAAAAGTGAATGTACCTGGAAATAAATGACTGGAAAGAAAACAACCAAAGCCTCCCTTTTTTATAGTTTGGGCAAAGTTCTCATTTTGAGGTAAATAGGTAATGCAATCTTCATTTCTGAAGCAGCATAAAAACAGATTGGTGCTTTTCAAAAGCAATATGGTTGAAAGATTGCTGTGTGAAGAATTATAGCCAACATCAGTTTCTTCCTGGGAAGTCATTAAAAGAGAATTGATCAGCAGGTTTGATATTCTTTAGCATCTTAGCTGGAATTGAATTTGCAAATTAAAATGTCTTCTAATGTAATTACATTGTCTTCTATTATAAATCATTTCAGAAATGAAAACTCTACTTTTAACAAGAAATGAATGCATGTTCTTAGCAGAATTAAATGGAGATCCAAGCAGGACCTGAGATGCATATACAGTGTGGGCCACAATATGGGGAAAATATAAGATGTGTAACACCTCCATAAATTCCTGAATATGAGTAGCTGTGTACAGAACTACAGGCTAAGTTTAGTACATTTGTTTTGAAGACCTATTTTGTAACTTAATAGATCTCAGGGATTTTTTTTAAGAAGGTTGGTTTGTTGCAAAATGTCCATCTGTTTCTTCTGAATAATTAAGAACTCAGGATATATTTGAACATCATGACTAAACTTTATACTGTTAAATGCCTAAGTCTCATAGTGGGATGTGTGTTGGAGTTGGGATGAGTTAGACCTGGTTTTGAATCCTGTTTTTGTCACTTACTATCTGAGCAACTTTAGGCAATCCTTACCTCTAAATTGGGGATAAACAGTTCTAGGTCCTCAAAGTTCATCGTGAGGACTAAGAGATCTGATGGATACAGAAGGCCTTGTTGGTGCTCTTTTGGTACCTAAAGTATCCAAGAAGTAACCATTTTAAAACTTCTGTGCATGGGAACTTATTAAAAAGTTCTTAGGCCAGGGCAAATTGAATTAACTAAATCAGGTACATTCTTTTCTATCATACTCCCTGATGTGTTTGGATCTGTGTCCCCACCAAATCTCAGGTCGAATTGTAATCCCCAGTGTTGGAGGCTGGGCCTGTTGGGAGGTGATTGGATCATGGGGGCAGTTTCTCATGAATGATTTAGCACCATCTGCTTGGTACTGTCCTGATGATAGTGAGTGAGTCCTCCTGAGATCTGGTTGTTTAAAAGTGTGTGGCACCTCCCTCCTCTCACTGTTCCTCCTGCTCTGGCCATGTGACATGTCTGCTCCCACTTTACCTTCCACCATAATTGTAAGTTTCCTGAGGCCTCCTCAGAAGCCAAGCAGATGCCAGCATCATGCTTCTTATACAACTTGCTGAACCATGAGCCAATTAAACCTCTTTTCTTTATAAATTACCCAGTCTCAGGTATTTCTGTATAGCAATGAGAGAAAGGACTAATAAACTCCTATATGTCATCCTCAAAAGTCTTGAAGTGGTAAATGCAGGTTTAAATCAACCTTCTTACTGTGCTATTTGTCCTGCTTATTCTATGTTTTGTTTTCTCTCTCTTCTTGCCTTCTTATGAAGTGATTGATTTTTCAATTTTATTTTTTCCTGTTAGTCTGAAAACTATGCAATTTTTTTACCCTAGAAATGACAAATTAATTAGTACCCTAACCCTCTAGTAGGAAAATACAACTAATATACTATTGTTGGACATATGATCTTTATTTTGAATCTCTCTATATTTTAAACTCCACAAAACTTTACTGTTATTATTTTACATCATCAATGTTCATTTAGATTTATCTACTGATTTATGGCTTTTTTTCATATTCTTTCTTGCCGGCATAGCTGGTCTTTTTCTTATGCCCAACATCCCTATTTCCTTCCTGGAAGACTGCTGGTAGCAAATTCTCTCAATTTTTGACTGACAATGTCTTTATTCATTTTCATTCCTGAAGGATATTTTTGCTGGGCATAGAATTCTATATTAGTTATTATTTTCTTTTAGTATATTGGTTATATAATTGTTGTCCCTTGATTTTTCTTGTTGCTGCTAAGCCAGAGCTGACAGGGTACATTTTGCCTCTTTGAAGACAATCTGTTACTTTAAAAATCTATTTGCCAGCCTGGGCAACATGGAGAAACCCCATCTCTACAAAAAATACAAAAATTAGTTGGGCGTAGTGGCTCATAACTGTAGTCCCAGCTACTTGAGAGGCTGAGGCGAGAGTATCACTTGAGCCTGGGAGGTGGAGGCTGCAGTGAGCTGAGCTCATGCCACTGCACTCCAGCCTGGGCAACAGAAAGAGACTGTGTCTCAAAAAACAAACAAACAAACAAATAATAAAAAATCTATTTGTTTTAGATTTTTTTCTTTTTTTCCCCTGCAATTTCACTGTGAAATGTCTAGATACAGACTTAACAAATTTGTATCCTGATTAGGATCCATCACTAAAATTATTCCTTTTCACATGCTAACCAAAGTTATAAGTTCATTCCTAGTTGGCAATGCCTTATATGCAAAATACTAGTTATAACCATAATTTTCTGCAATCCCAACACTGACTACACTCAAAACAACAATTTCTGGACTTATCAAATAACATTGAATTCTTTATGAAATAACATTGAATTTCTTTATTCTCTGTTCTGAATAACTAAATGTTAACATGACATTTATAAACTTCTTTAGCCTTCCATTCTTATAAGTGTGAGGTTAAAAATGAAGGGGTAAGTGACTGCCCAAGGATGCAAGGAAATCATTTAAATGGTTTTGATGAACTCTTTCTTTGACCATCCAAAGCTAGTTTGGCTTGAGAATGGGTTTTAGAATCTATTATAGCAAGTATGATCCTAGGGTTAAGTGAATATGTGTACTACATAGGAGTTCTGTTTGGGATTCTAGGCAGCAATTTGCATAAGCCGGATAAAAATAATTGAGAACTACAGGTGTTCAGGAAATACTCACAGGCAGTCACAGATTTTGATGAAGTTCTATAATGGGAAGACTTTTATCCTATCCAGGGCAAAGTTGTCAAAACCAGCCTATGGTAGAAATGTCTAATTTTGAAGTGTCAGAATAAGCTAAGCTGTATCTCCACAGTAAATCATCACAGTCAGGCAAGAAACTTCAGTTATTGTATTCAAGGATGAAAATCACTTTCTAGAGTCAGATTAGACACTCAATTGAAACATCATCCTCTGAAAATAAGTAGAGAGAATGGTTTCATGTGAGGAAAGTTCTGAGTTCATTCTCTTTTGGAGGTTTTATCGTCTGTGACTCTATAATGCTCCATAAGGGGGACACCAGGGACCCTGGATTTGAAAAATGGTTTCAGGTTTTTTATGCAGTCGTGTGCAGCATAACAACATTTTAGTCAAGGATGAAGCACATCAATGATGGTGGCTACAACATATAACTTAGGTGTTTAGCAGGCTATACCATCTAGATTTATGTAAGCACACTCTGATATTCACACAACAAGGAAATCACCTAATGATGCATTTCTCAGAATGTATCCCCATTATTAAGCAATACATGACTATATATTGATACTTAGCAAAATCTTATGATTTGATTGTTATCTTAAATATGCCTTTAGACATAAACAGACACTTCTCAAAAGAAGACATACACACAGCTGAAAAGCATATGAAAAAAATGCTCAACATTATTCATCATTAGAGAAATGCCAATCAAACCACAATGAAATACCATCTCACACCAGTCACAATGGCTATTACCAAAGAGTCAAAAAGTAACAGATGTCGGCAAGGTTGTGGATAGAAGAGAACATTTACACACTGTTGGTAGGAATATAAATTAGTTCGGCCACTGCAGAAAGTAGTTCGGAGATTTCTCTAAGAACTTAAAACAGAACTACCATTCGACCCAGCAATCCCATTACTGGGTATATAACCAAAGGAATATAAATTGTTCTACCATAAAGACACATGCACGTGTATGTTCATTGCAGCACTTCTCATTCACAATAGCAAAGACATGGAGCTTAACTAGATGCCCATCAATGGTGGACTGGATAAAGAAAATGTGGTACATGTACACTATACAATATTACATGGCCATAAAAATAATAAAATCATGTCCTTTACAGCAACATGGATGCAGCTGGAGACTATTACCCTAAGTGAATTAATGCAGGAACAGAAAACCAAATATTGCATATTCTTATAGACTTATAAGTGTGAGCTAAACACTGAGTACATATGGACATAAAGAAAGGAACAACAGATACTGGGATCTACTTGAGGGTAGAGGGCGGGAGGAAGGTGAGGACTGAAACACTACCTATTGGGTACTATGCTCACTACCTGGATGATGAAATCATTAGATACCAAACCCCAGCTACACACAACTTACTCAAGTAACAAATCTGCACAGGTACCCTCTGAACATAAAATAAGAGTCGGGAAGAGAAAAAAAAACCATTTTAACATTAAGTAGATATTCAAAAAGTCAAAAAAATTGTTTAAAGAATAAAACAAGATAAAATATCTTATAAAATTTATAATTTTTATCATCTGAAAGAAAACTGTCACACCTATTAAAATACTGTATCTCAGTCTTGACAGTTGTTCAGAATCAAAAAGTATTGAGTTGATTTGCAAATTTATCTTGCATCAGTATCTTTAAAGCATTTGAAAGTTCCAAAAAACTTTTTTTTTTTCAAAGGCGTCTGTCANCATTATTTTGGTGAGACTATTTGAAAACATCAATCAAACCAGTGTCTTTTGATGTTAGATATTGTGAAAGATTTAAAAAAGTAAAAAGACAACAGTAAAATATGCCTTTGCATATACATTAATTGACAAACTTTTTTTCAGTTATTATTGAACTTGTACCTATAGTAAAAAAAATGAATTTCTATATTCTACATACTGGCATGAAAATAATCCTGCATCAGTGCTTGCTTTACTTACTTGCTTAAAGTACCAGCAAATCAGGGATACTTTAAAACCGAATTATTTCGAAGAACTTTGACATCATTTGAAAATATTTTTAAGTTTCCCTTGTGATTCTTTGGCCCAAAGAAAATCCTATGGGTCACAAAAACATCTTCGATCTAAAAAAAGATTCTACTTTTATTGGAAGTATGTTACTATAAAATACTTGTGGATTTTTCTAGATATCTTTTCATTACTGATTTTTAATTTATTTCTGTTGTGGTCAGAAAATAATATTTTGTTTGGTTGCAGTCACTTGTAATTTAATAAGACTTGTTTGTTGGCCCATCATATGCTGTTTCTTGGTGAATATTCTGGGTGACTTTGAAATAAATGTATAGTCTGCAATTGTTGAGTGTAATATTGTGAAGGTATCATTTAGGTCAGGTTGGTTGATAGCATTGTTCAAGTAGTCTATTATCTTACTGATTTGCATCTAATTGCTCTAGCAATATTGAAAGAGCAGTGTTTAAATTGTCAAATATGATAATGGAGTTGTCTATGTTTTTCCTTTATGTCTATATATTCTTGGTGTATTTTGAAGTTCTGTTATCAGGTACTCGCACATTTAGTTCCCTTTGACAGAGACAGTTCATGATGATAAAAGGATCTACCTATCTCTGGTAATGTTCTTTGTCTTCAAATCTACCTTGTCTGATATTAGCGTAGCCCCATCAGCTAAAAATTAATTAAAAAAATTTTTTTTTGAGAGACAGGTTCTCCTGTTACCCAAGCTGGAGTGCAGTAGCATGGCCATAGCTCTCTCAACCTCAAACTCCTTAGCACAAGTGATCCTCTCACCTCAGCCTCCCAAGTAGCTGAGCTACCATGCCTGGTAGCTATTTCATTTTTAATATTTGCATGGAATATCTTTTTTAATCCTTTTCTTTAAAACTATTCATATCTTTGTATTTAATATGTATTTCTTTTAAACAACATATTGCTAGATTTGAGTTTTTATCTAGTCAAGTGTTTCTCAACCAGGGGTGATTTCTTTCCCCCCACCATGGGGCATGATATGGTTTGGCTGTATCCCCATCCACATCTCATCTTGAATTCCCATGTGTTGTGGGAGGGACCCAGTGGGAAGTAATTGAATCATGGGGGCAGCTCTTTTCCATGCTGTTCTTGTGATACTGTGTCTCACAAGATCTGACGGTATCATAAAGGGGAGTTTCCCTGTTGGCAATACCTAGAAATAATTTTAGTTATCACAAGTGAAGGGGAGGAGAGTAGTACTACTGATATCTAGTGGGTAGAGGTCAGGGATCCTGTTAAACATTTTGCAATGCACAGAACAGCCTCTACATCAAAGAATTATCTGTTCCAAAATGTCAACAGTGCTGAGACTGAGAAACTCTAGTTTGATAATCTGATTTTTAATTAAAGCCATTAGTGTAATTTCATTTAATATAGTTATCAATGTGCTTTAATGTAAACCTAGCATTTGCTATTTGTTTTCTGTTCATCCTATCCGTTCTTTGTTCATTTGTTCTTCTTGCCTCCTATTGGATCAAACCAGTTATTTCTTTTTTTTT
>NW_016806919.1:0-1016 GCF_001698545.2 Rhinopithecus bieti | reverse complement strand
AATATTTTAAAATTACTTTTCATGTTTATTATTGTAAAAATGTGTGAAACTTCTTCGTGGATAAATCACTATAAGAGTTTCTGTTGGGAGACTGAATTTGAAAGATTGCTTGAGGCCACGAGTTGGAGGCTGCTGTGTGCTGTGGTTGAGGCTATGAATAGTCACTAAACTCTAGCTGGAGCAATATAATGAGACCTCATCTCAAAAAAAGGAAAAGAAGAGTTTCTGGGCTTTTCTTGTTTGTTTGTTTTTTTAAAAATAAGTTGCTAGAAAGAGAATCACTAGAATAAACTGAAAGTTATTAAATATTAATATAGTTTGCCAAATTCATTTTCATAATATGTGTTTTGGTTTGAACTCCCAACCGTAAGTGTATAAGAATGCTCATTCTGAGGGGGATCACTTGAGCCCAGAAGTTCAAGACCACAGTGAGCTATGATTGTGCCATTGCACTACAGCCTAAGTGACAGAGCAAGACCCTGTCTCTAAAAAGGAAAAAGAATACTTACTGAAAGCACACTTATCATTATCATCATTTATTTCTGTCATAATATTTTGCCTAATAACACATACAAAAAAATTATATATTATTTTAATTTATTTGATTTAAACAAATATTTTAAATTTTATCTTCTTCTTGTGAACAGTTTATTTCCTTAATTCATTTTTTTTAAGGATTTCATTGTCTTTGTCTAAGGATTTCCTTTGTCTTTTTTATATGTGCCAGATGTTTTCCCAGTTCCTTAACTTTATTTTAAACTTCGCTTCTAATATTCTAAATTGCAAGATGTCAGTTTTGGTATAGGCCAAGCTTGTGAAGCGTCTTTTGTTATTTCTTACATAACTTTTATATTTTTAAATTATAAGTCAATAAATATTTGTATTTTCTTCTAAAGTATTTTTTGAAAAATAGTTTCTGGTTTGTTTATTGTCTTTATGAGTACTTGATTTATCTTCAACTAATTTTAAAAATTTATTAATATCATGAACCTAAAGGAACTATAGAAAATAAATTA
>NW_016806918.1:0-470 GCF_001698545.2 Rhinopithecus bieti | reverse complement strand
CCTTAGACCACAGTGCAATCAAATTAGAACTCAGGACTAAGAAACTCACTCAAAACTGCACAGCTTCATGGAAATTGAACAACCTGCTCCTGAATGACTGGGTAAATAAGAAATGAAGGCAGATATAAAGATGCTCTTTGAAATCAATGAGAGCAAAGACACAACACACCAGAATCTCTGGGACACATTTAAAGCAGTGTGTACAGGGAAATTTATAGCACTACATGCCCACAAGAGAAAGCAGGAAAGATCTAAAATTGACACCCTAGCATTACAATTAAAAGAACTAGAGAAGCAAGAGCAAACACATTCAAAAGCTAGAGGAAGGCAAGAAATAACTAAGATAAGAGCAGAACTGAAGGAGATAGGGCACAAAAACCCTTCAAAATATCAGTGAATCCACGAGCTGGTTTTTGGAAAACATCAACAAAATAATACACTGCTAGCAAGACTAATAAAAAAGAAAAGAG
>NW_016806917.1:0-2025 GCF_001698545.2 Rhinopithecus bieti | reverse complement strand
GTATCATAAAGATTCATGAAAAGAATTGTGTATCTCTGTGACATGAATTCACACGTTACAAAGTAGTTTCTCAGAAAGCTACTTTCTCGTTTTTATCAGAGGATATTTCATTTTCTACCATAGGCATCAATGTGCTTCCAGATATCCCTTTGCAGGTTCACGAAAACAATGTTACCAAAGGCTACATGCAAAGAAAGAAATGTGTAACTCTGTGAGTTGAATTCACACATCACAAAGCAGTTTCTCATAAAGCTTTTTTCTAATTTTTATCTGAGGATATTTCCTTTGTCTCCTTAGGCTTCAATGTGATCCAAAATATCTCTTTTCAGATTCCACAAAAACAGTGCTGCAAAGTGATGCATGAAAAGAATCGTGTAACTCTGTGAGATGAATTAATACATCACAAAGTGATTTCTCAGAGAGTTTCTTTCTACTGTTTCTATGAGGACGGTTCCTATGTCACCATAATTTTCATTGTGCTCCAAAATATCCCTGTTAAGATACCAAGAAAGAACTGTTAGGAAACTGCTCAATGAAAACAACAGTGAAACACTGTGAGAGGAATTCACATAACATAAAGCAGTTTCTCAGAAAGCTTCTTTTTCATTTATCTATGCAGATATATGCTTTGTCACCATAGGCTTCAATGCACTCCCAAATATCCTATAGCAGATTCCACAATAACAGTGTTATCAAACTGCTAAATGAAATGAACGAGGTAGCTCTGTGAGATGAATTCACACATCACAAAGCAATTTCTCAGAAAGCTTCTTTTTGGTTTATCTATGAGTATATTTCCTTTGTCACCCTAAACTTCAATGTGCTAAGAAATATCAGTGTGCAGATTCCAAGAAAAGGTGTAAGCAAACTGCTCAATGCAAAGTACAGTGTAACTCTGTGAGTTGAATTCACACATCACAAAGCAGTTTCTCAGAAAGCTTCCTGCTCGTTTTTATCTGAGGATATCTCATTTCTCACTGTAGGACTGAATGTACTCCCAAATATTCCTTTGCAGATTCCACAAAAACAGTGTTAACAAACTGCTCCATGAAAACAGAGGTGTAACTCTGTGAGATGAAATCACACATCACAAAGTAGTTTCTCAGACTGCTTCTTTTTGGTGTTTGTCTGAGGATAATTTCTTTGTCACCGTAGGCTTACATGCGCACCAAAATATCCTATTGAAGATTCCACAAAAACAGTATTAGCAAACTGCCCCATGAAAATAGAGGTGTAACACTGTGAGATGAATTCAGACATCACAAAGGTCTTTCTCAGAAAGTTTCTTGTTTTTATCTGAGGATACTTTCTTGTCACCATAGCCTTCACTGTGATTCAAAAAATCCCTTCTCAGATTACTGTAAAGCAGTGCTACCAAACTGATCCAAGAAAACAATCGTGTAACTCTGTGAGATGAATTACCACATCACAAAGCAGTTTCTCAGAAAGCTTCTTTCCTGATTTCATATGAGGATAATTTCTTTGTCACCATAAGCTTGAACGTACTCTGAAATATTAAATTGCAGATTCCAAGAAAATAATGTTAGCAAACTTCTCATTGAAAGGGATGGTGTGACGCTGTGAGGTGAAATGACACATCACAAAGCAGTTTCACAGAAAACTTCTTTATGGTTTTGATCTGAAGATATTTCCTTTGTCACAATAGACTTCAATGTGCTCCCAAATATCCTATTGCATATTCCAAGAAAACAGTGTTATCAAACTGCTCAGTGAAAAGAACCGTGTAATTCTCTGAGATGAATGCACATATCACAAAGTAGTTTCTCAGAAAGTTTCTTTCTAATTTTTACATTAGGATATTTCCTTTTTCAATATAGGCCTCAATGCACTCCCAAATATCCCACTGCAGATTCAAAGAAAACAATATTAGCAAACTGCTCCATGAAAACAAAGGTGTAACGCTGTGCAATGAACTCACACATCACAATTTCCTTTCTCAGAAAGCTTCTTTCTACTTTTTTTCTGAGGATATTTCCTATGTCACCATGGTCTTCAATGCAATGC
>NW_016806916.1:0-506 GCF_001698545.2 Rhinopithecus bieti | reverse complement strand
GTCCCGGGGCCCGGCCTGCACCCCGCAGCCCCTCCCAGTCCACGCGCGCGGGCCCCGGCTCCCCGGCGAGTCCTGCAACTGGGGCGGCCCCTGGCGCCCGCCGCCCGGTCGAGCCCTATTTCAGGCGCTGGCGCTGCGGGCCGGGGCAGCCCTGCCCGGAAGGGAGGCTATTCTGGGCCGGGCCGCCCGAGCAGCTGCGGCCCCGGGCTTCCCGGCAGGGTGTGCGGCGTGGGACAGAGGGCACACCAGGGCAGGGCTCCCCTCCCTCCCCAGCGCCCCACCTTCCTCCCAGGCCGCGCCCAGCTCTCTCCCCTTTTTGGCCAGACTCAGGTCCTTTCTTAGGCCAGGAACATTCCCTAGTGCCAGGTCGCTGAGAATGACCAGAAGCTAAAGCCATCCGGTGCCCTCCCCCAGTGCCCTCCAGGCAGGTGCCTTGCCCTGAGTCTCTCCGCCCTGGGCCCCACTTCTTTCCTTTTTCTTGATTTATTTTATTTATTTATTTATTT
>NW_016806915.1:0-2026 GCF_001698545.2 Rhinopithecus bieti | reverse complement strand
GATATTTTATTTATTTCTAAGACTAACAAGGAGAAAGATGTAACAATCAATCATTAGATAGGAGAGGTCAACATTCACCAGATTTATCATAGGCACTCTGAGATACGACTAAGCTTTCTATGGTGTAAACATCAGTAGGTCATCTATTTTCCCATCTTCCAGTAACAGGACACTGCTTTTTCTGTAGGAAACACTCCTCCTGTATTCTAAAGGTGTAGAAGGATCAGAAACTACTCATGTTTCAGGAGATGGGCATTGCAACCTATAATTGGCCAATTGGAGTCCTGCTACTTAGGACTTGAAATTGGAAATCGAGGCACCTGGGGCAAAATTAAAGTACGTGCTCCTCTGCAGGGCTGACCCTGTGCTTACATGACTGTGAGTGAGTTTCACTTTAAATTTTGTGCATTAGGACTCATTTGTTTCAATCTGGTCCAGGTTCTAATTTGCTCTAATTACAAAATGACCCAATTTAGATAAATGAAAATCAGGTGTTGAATTTTTTCTTTAACAGTTGCATAAGAAACTCTGGCTTTTCTGCTGTACTATCCATATCAGCAGGACAGAAGCCAAGAGATAATGACCCTATGTCTGCCAAAACAGAGTTGGCTTGAGAATTAAGCCAGCACAGTGGAAAAAGAGCGTGGAGAAGAATGGATCTCTAGAAATATTTTCAGGTCTCTCAATCCAGGTGTGTAAAAAGTGAGTTCATGGTTTTATTTGGTTAATTTTCAAGATAAATTCTGTTTATAATTTTAGCCAATTTGAGTTAGGTCTCTTTCACTGGACACCAAAATATTCCTTTGTGTCCTTCATGACTCATTCCATCCACTGAACTGTCAGAAAATATTCTCTCTCTCTCTCACAGTACACAGCTTTCTCTTCATACACATTATTTTTTAATTTAAGAAATATAGATTCAGAATATATATGCATATATGTATGCATATATACATATGCACAGATTAAAAATAATAATATATATGTTTCTATGGAAACCAGATGAAGATTAAGAAATAAAACCTTACCAGTTCCTTTGCAGAAACCTCTGTAACTATATCTGCCTCATTCCTTTTATTAAATAAACATTTTATCATAATCTAACAATACGTGTTTTCCCTAATCAATATATCTTTTGCTGTTATGGTTCAGAGATTTTTGAATATTGAATCATTTGTACGTAAACTTTCTAGTTTTTTTAGATAAAATTTACATATAGTAAAATTAACCCTAACTAAAACACACTCTGTGGGTTTAGGCAGATAAGTCTCTTTAGGTAGCAACCACCAAAATCAAGATTTAGAACAATTCTACTACCTTCAAATATTCCTTTATGCCCTTCAGAGTGTGGTTTGACACAGAATAAAGCATAGGAAGTTCATTTGTGTTGATTACTGTAGTTTTACAATAAGCGTGATCAGGAAGTGTGAGCCCTTCTGCTTTATTCTTCTTTGCCAAAATTGTTTTGTAATTTTTGTTCCTTGACAATTTCAGACATATTGTATCATGTTTATTTTAATCCAATTCAAAATACCATCTAATATTCTTTCTGACTTGCAATTTTATCTATAGGCTATTTAAAAATATTGTTAATTTTCAACTATACATATATAATTTGATAATGATGTTTTTCATATATAATTTGATAATGATGTCTATTTTATTCAGTTTTTGTAAGATAACACATTTCATAGTCTTTCAGAACTTTTATAGTTTATTAAGTTATTTATTATATTATAATCAAATATACCTTGTTAATATGGTCTATCTTGTTAAGTACTCCCTGCATATTTGAAAAGAATATGTATTATGATACTGTTGGGTAGAATGTTTTAAAATGTTCATTTTGTCAATTTAATAGATATACTTGCTTAGATCTTCTATGTCCTTAGACATTTTCCATGTATTTTTTCTATTATTTATTAAAAATGGGATGCAGGATTTCAATATAATTTCAGACTTGCTTATTTTTCCTTTTATTTTTAAAGATTTTGTTTCATGCATTATAAAACTCTGTTTATAAATA
>NW_016806914.1:0-554 GCF_001698545.2 Rhinopithecus bieti | reverse complement strand
TGGTTTCCAGGAGCGACCCTCAGGCTTCCCCACAAACCCTCCCTCTCCCCTGGGCCTCACCACTGCTGATCTTCCTGTGTCTCTGACCCCAGGAGCCCTGAGCCCTCTCGTCCCAACATCATCCCACCTGGAGCTGCCCTGAGACGCGGCTCCTCCCCACCTGCCCGGAGACTCAGGGAGCTCCAGGCAATGCTGTGAATTTTTCACCTGGGACCAGGAGCTCCAGGAGATCGCTGGGTAAAGACCACACATAGGGAGAGCGTGAGTCATAACCGTAGCACCGGTACGACCACCTGCGACTCGGGCTCACGGGGCCCACAGAGAAGACGGCCTGGAATGACCCATAGGCATTGGGCTGGGAGTTCAGGCACTGTGGGTGATCATCTTCTCCTTCCTTACACAGAATGAAGCCAACAAATGCCACCCATGAGTCACACTGGAGGGTCACGCTTCCTCCTGAGGTCACCACAGGGCTGGGCAGGGCTGAGAGGGTGGGTTTGCTGTAGGCTCCTAGGAGAGAAGGAGGCACAGTGTAAATGGGCTCCCACCTCCCA
>NW_016806913.1:0-1015 GCF_001698545.2 Rhinopithecus bieti | reverse complement strand
CCTTCCTTCCTTCCCTCCCTCCCTTCTTTCCTTATTTATTTATTTATTTATTTATTTATTTATTTTCTGAGACCAAGTCTCACTGTAGCACCCAGGCTGGAGTGCAATGGTGCGATCTCAACTCACTGCAATCTCCTCCTCTTGGGTTGAAGCAATTCTCCTGCCTTAGCCTCCCAAGTAGCTGAGATTACAGGTGCCTGCCACCATGTCCGTCTAATTTTTATATTTTTAGTAGACTGGGTTTCACCATTTTTATCAGGCCAGTCTCAATCTTCTGACTTCAGGTGATCTGCCTGCCTCCGCCTCCCAAAGTGCTGAGATTAAAGGCCGTTTGTTTGTTTGTTTGAGACAGGGTCTCATCCATGTGTTCTCATTGTTCAGGTCCCGCTAAGGAGAACATATAATGCTTGCTTTTCTGGTTTTGCATTAGTTTGCTGTGGATAATGACTTCCAGATCCACCTATGTCCTTGAAAAGACATGATTTTTATTCCTTTTATGGCTATATAGTACACCATGGTGTATATGTGCCATATTTTTTTTATCCAGTCTATCATTGATAAGCATTTAGGTTGACTCCTTGTCTTTGCTATTGTAAATAGTGCTACAATGAACATATACATTCACGTATCTTTGTAATAGAATGATTTATTTTCCTTTGGGTATATTCTCAGTAATGGGATTGCTGGGTCAAATGGTATTTCTGCTTCTAGATCTTCACTGCTACACAGTCTTCCACAATGGCTGAACTAATTTGCATTCGGAGGGGACACATTCTTATTTATCAATTCTACACATGAAAAGTTTATAAATTGGAGAACTATTTCCTTCCTTCCTTCCTTCCTTCCTTCCTTCCTTCCTTTCTTTCTTTTTCTTTTCTTTCTCTCTCTCTCTTTCTTTCTCTCTTTCTTTCTTTCTTTCTTTCTTTCTTTCTTTCTTTCTTTCTTTCTTTCTTTCTTTCTTTCTTTCTTTCTTTCTTTCTTTCTTTCTTTCTTTCTTTCTTTCTTTCTTTCTTTC
>NW_016806912.1:68694-70902 GCF_001698545.2 Rhinopithecus bieti | reverse complement strand
TTTCTTAAATAAGTTTCTAACATCCTGGATTCCTTATAGAAAGCAGAGAAGGTGTCAGACTATGAGAAACTGTTACCGATGGCAAATATCCGAGTCTCACATGACCAAATACGTTACTGGTAAAAGGGATCCAAGTTACTGGCAGCAAATTTGCACAGGTCTGCAGCAACCTCAATTCTTATCTCCTCAGAAGAAAGAATTTGGCTGAAGGGCATAAAATGAAAAAAGAGACTGAGGCAAGTTTCAGAGCAGGAGTGGAAGCTTATTTAAAAAAGACTTTAGAACAGGAAAAAAGAAAAATACTCTTGAAAGAGACCCAAGCTGGTGACTTGAAGAACAAGTGCAGCATTTAACCTTGATCCTAGGACTTTATAGGCTGGCCCACCTCTGGCATCATGCACCCCTTTCCCATGATTCCTCCCTCATCATGGGCTGCACACATGAACAGTGTCTTGCTTACCCTTGGGAAGAGAGCATGTGCAATGGGTTTAGGAAGTTGTACGCATGCCCATATGAGGCTTTCTTCCCTTTTCTGGTGGAGTGCCCCTGGACAGTAATACTCCACCATTTCGTCTCTTGATGCATATGTCCAGGAAGTTGCTTCTCCCTGGTGCCTGCATTCAATTAATACTGTAATGCAACAAGTGTGAACCATCAAAAAATGGTCTCTCCCTGGTGCCAGCTGCCAATTTATCATTTTAGAGAGGCTACGTGATAATTACCAAACTATCACCTAACATTCCAAATGGGTGGGGGAGAGTCCTCTCCTGTCTCACTCATGTGTGTCTGAATACCTGTAACAAAACCTCTGTTTTTTCCTTATGGAACCCCAAGAGTGTAAACAGGCAAATTTCGCTTCAGATCTTAAGCTGCTTGCTTGTATTGTGCTACCTGATTTTTTTCCAACTAAAATAGTTATTACAATAGAGACTACTCTTGTATGTTTGAAATAAGAAAGAGTGTAGACACTTAGAGAAATGTCTTTGTAAAAAAAAAAATAAAAAGGCGCACTGTAAAAACATGGTCTAGCCTCATAATAATTCTCTCATTGGACACCCAGGATACAGTGTAGGTTCTGCCCAGAGCTCAAAGATTGAGTTAAAAGATGCAGAGTAAAATTAGAACTACCTATCTAAATAAAATTGGTTTTCTTACACAATTCTATGATAGAATTATATAATGTTATGTTTAACTTGGCAATTAAATTTATTCTAATTGTCCTTGAGCACACTGGATTTTTTGTCTCTGTACTTTGAGATGTAAATTTTGCTGTCTGATTTTTTCATCACAGAATCGTTACCCCTAATATACAAATTTAGGGCCATTTGGCTGACAACTGCCTAGGATAATGAAACAGGTTATCTAGAATTCAGAAATCTAAAATAGGAAACACAGATCTTACTAATTTATAAGATTTACTTCTACATATATGTAGACATATCTACATATATCTATTAGACATATCTATCAGACATATGCCTAATATGTCTGTGTATTATGTGTTTATATGTTTATGTGTTGTGTACATAATGTTTAACTACTGAAAATATATTTAAAAAGCTCTAATTAAATTGGCTTAAAGAAAAGTAAAAGCACTTAAATCAAATACTTTATCAGAAAAAAAGACTAATTCAAATGCTTTTCTAAGTTCATGTGATGTAAGTAAAATCCTTAATAAAGGAACTGGGTTTAAATTATTGGTCAAATATTCAAAAATGTTTAAGAATTGTTAGCATTTTTGTTTGCATTTATTGATCAAGCAGTTTCATACTTATTCCTGCAGAATATTATAAGGTTTCAAAATTGGACATAAGGTTTATAAAACTATAAACCCAGCTTGAAACAAAGAAATCTTTATTTGTGTAGTTTTTGATAAATGAGACATTTAATATTGTTGGTTTAATGAAAACAGCTAAATCCATGTATTTAATTTTATGTTTCTTATTTTGGTAAATACCTGAAATTCATAGGTTATAAAAATAACAGAAAAGTAACTTTAAATGTGACCATCACATTTTTTATGAACAATCTAGGTAAACTCTTAAGTAAATTAATCAGGCAAATGTAATAAATGCTTGCAAACAAACTTCTCATATAATTTATAATCTAAGGCTATAGTAAACAATAGACGGGTAATTTACAATTTTAAAATTATAGAAAAACATATTGAAAAATATGTTCTTATTAAAAGGTAAATATTTTTGTCTA
>NW_016806912.1:62914-65134 GCF_001698545.2 Rhinopithecus bieti | reverse complement strand
AAAAAAAAAAAAAAATGTCAGATAACATGTAAAATAGAACAGAACCTTAATTTTTAGAGATATTTATCCATTTGTAATTCCTGGTGTTTCATGAGGAAAACAGTTTTCCAAAATGGGTTCTCTGGTGCCTCCTGTTTTCCCATGGAGTCCCAGGCTGTTAGAGTGTGAATATCTGCTTTTAATTAAGCTGACTTTTAACCATAGCACTCTTTAATAAGGTTCTTTAAAAATTTCCTATTACCTCACTTTAGCCATGCCAAAAAGCCAATATTTCTGGCTTTCAAACCTTACTAAAGGCTCAGAGAAAGGAAAATCCAAGGCGGTGCATGGAAGGAAGGGGAATCGACAAATAGCAAAAGTTCATGTATATATCAAAACCAGAAATAACTTATTCCCTAAGGAAGGATGAATCTGGGCCACATGGCTAAACAAAGCATTGTCACAAGGTTACAGGCCATGCCCCAAGGATGTAAAACAAGAGGGAGGGCTGCAGCAAAGTTTACTATCGACCATACAGAAAGACGCACAAAGCACACCAGGTTGACTACAGCTTAAGACTAACCTCACAAATTCTTTCTCGCAATTAAAACTCTACAGGAAATATAAACAGTGATATTCATTTCCCAGTCCAGCAAAATGTCGTCCAAAAGGAAAAAGTCCTCTCTTAAAAGTTAGCTTCTGACCTGGTGGAGAAAAGGAAAGAAAAAAAAAAAAAAAAATCAGTTTAAAATGCCTAGGGAATAACTTCTTACTCTTATGCAACTGGGTTCCTTTCCCCTGGCTTGGACTGAGTGAGAGTCTGGGCAGGCAGCCACAAGAAGTTCTGGGACTATGTGTCCCAGTCCTGGCAGGGAGGGGAGGTGTATTAGTCTGTTCTCACACTACTGATAAAGACATACCTGAGACTGGGCAATTTACAAAAGAAAGAGGTTTAATGCACTCATAATTCCACATGGTTGGAGAGACCTCAAAATCATGATGGAAAGTGAAAGGCACATCTCACATGGCAGCAGACAAGAGAAGAGGACTTGTGCAGGGAAACTCCCATTTTTAAGACCATCATATCTCATGAGACTTATTCACTATCATGAGAAGAGCACAGGAAAGACCCATCCCCATGATTCAATTACCTTCCACCAGGTTCCTCTCACAACATGTGGGGATTTCAAGATGAGATTTGGGTGGGGACAAAGCCAAACCATATCAGGAGGGGAGCGGTGAGCTACCACTCAACTGCCCATCCTGAAAAGGAAGGAAAAAACCATAGAAAGGCAAGCACAGTTTCCTCTACTCTCAGAAGTCCAAGGGAATAGAGGCTTAGAAGCAAAAGAGAAAAACGTTTTTTGGTTTGCATCTCACTCACCCTTTCTCGAGCCCTACATTGTTTGTCAAAATGTTGAGAACTTTCTCTTAGTTCAGCTAAATGTGGGTTCTTTTCACAAGACCATGAAAGATTAGGATCACAGGCACTTTGAAGGGTTATAAGGCCAGGGTTTATTGGGTGAAAAGGAAAAAATGGGAAAGAGTGACTCTTAGCAATATGAGAGTCCTGTTAGTAGACTTCCCATTTCACAGATTGCATCCCAGGTTACCACCCCAGATCAGGAGACGTCAACCTCTTCCCTCCTGTAAATGGAGCAAACTTCTGTGGGTCCACCCCATTTTCCCAGAGCACAGGCCAGTCAGAGGTGATTCCTTTATACTTGGCTGTCTCCCTTGGATGGTAACTCTCTCCCTTACCTTTGTTGGCTCCTTTAACTTTCAAAACTAATTATCTTAAGTAAAGGAGATAATTTCTTTCTGAAAATAGGCAAATGAAAAATTTTTGGATCTGCTTTTTTACTCTGCATGCCTGTAATATCTAAATGTTTATAAATATCATGTGGAAGTGATGTTTCACTACCAAACTGTATGAATGAGCTAATCAACTAGCTTGAAAAAAAGTAAGTGCTTATCAGACTGGTCCAAGTGTGATAACTTGTACCAGATGACTTTTGATTTACATGACTTTGGTAATCTTTGGTAAGGTTAATTCAATAAATTTAATCTTAAAGATCTCTCCAATAATTTACAATCTTAAAGTAATGTTATGTTAAATTAAGTAAAAGGTGTTTTTGGTGAAGTTTATAAAACACAAGGATATAAATTAAAAAAAAAATGTTTCTCTAGTTAAGAAACTATTTTAAAATGGCTTTAAAATGAATAAAAAGTTATACAGCT
>NW_016806912.1:55134-59070 GCF_001698545.2 Rhinopithecus bieti | reverse complement strand
TTTGGTGAGACAGAGTTTCGCTCTTCTTGCCCAGGCTGGAGTGCAATAGTGAGATCTCGGCTCACTGAAACCTCCACCTCCCAGGTTCAAGCAATTCTCCTGCCTCAACCTCCTGAGTAGCTTAACCTAAAACAAATAAACACTAGAGGAATTTAAAGCTTGTGATGCAGTGACGGTAAACATATCAATAACCAAAACCAAAAACCCAGAGCTCGATTCTTAAGTAGATGGACTCAAACCCAGGAAGGCTTAGCTGAAGACGAAAAGTGACCGTTTTACATAAATATTGTTTACTGCAGCCTCTATTATCCTAAATAAGATACACAGATTTTAACAAAAATTGTAAGACTGTAAATAAAGCGAGAGAACATACTTTTGTCAGAATCAATGAAGAGACAAAGACTCAGGTACAATATAAATAATAAATAATCAGAAACAACATTTTAAATAAGTTTTACTAACAAATTGTGGAGACAAAGAATTTCACATTTTACTTCTGAAAGTTTGCTGAAAATCAGCTGATGAAAGTTAAATAACTGTCATACAAATTTATTAATGTGCAGGGAGAGTAATATAGTTAGACTTTGTATCCCCAATCAAATCTTATCTCGAATTGTACTTCCCATAAATCCCATGAGTTGAGGGAGAGACTAGGTGGAGGTTAATAAACCATGGGGGATGGGAGGGTTTTCCCATTCTGTTCTCACGACAGTGAGTGACTTCACATGATATTTGATGATTTTATAAGAGGCTCTTCCCCCTTTGCTTGGCACGTCTTCTTCCTGCCACCTTGTGAAGAAGGTGCTTTGCTTCCCATTTAACTTCTGCCATTATTGTAAGCTTCCTGAGACTTTCCCAGCCACGCTAAACTGTAAGTAAATTAAATTTCTTTCCTTTATAAATTACCCAGCATTTGGAAGTTCTTTATAGCAGTATGAAAATGAACTAATACAGTACATTGGTATCAGAGAGAATGGGGTGCTGCTATAAACATACCTGAAAATGTGGAACCAACTTTGGAACTGAGTAATAGGCAGAGATTGGAACAGTTTGGACACCTCAGAAAAAGACAGAAAAATGTTGGAAAGTTTGGAACTTCTTAGAGACTTGTTGAGTGGCTTTGACTAAAATATTAATAGTGGTATGTACAATGAAGTCCTGGCTGAGGTGGTCTCAGATAGAGATGAGGAAATTGTTGGGGACTGGAATGAAGGTGACTCTTGCTATGCTTTGCAAAGAGACTGGTGGCATTTTGCCCCTGCCCTAGAGATCTGTGGAACTTTGAACTTGAGAAAGATGATACAGGGTATCTTGCAGAAGACATTTCTAAGCAGCAAAGCATTTAAGATGTGACTTGGGTGCTCTTAAAAGCATTCAGCTATACGCATCCACAAAGAGATGGTTTAGAATTGGAACTTATGTTTAAAAGTGAAGCAGAGTATAAAACTTTGAAAATTTGCAGTCTGACAATGTGAAAGAAAATAAAATCCTATTTTTTGAAGGATAAATTCAAGTCAGCTGCTAAAATTTTCATAATTAATGAGAAGCCTAATGTTAATCACCAAGACAATGGGGAAAATTTCTTCAGGGCATGTCAGAAGCCTTCACAGAAGTCCCTCCCATCACAGACCCAGAGATTTCTTTTTTAATAGCTTTATGTGCTGGACCCAGGGCCTTGCTATTTTGTGCAGTTTCAGAACTTGGTGCCCTGCATCTCAGTCATGGATAAAAGAGGTCAATGTACAGCTCAGTCCATTGCTACAGAGGGTACAAGCACAAAGCCTTGGTGGCTTACACATGGTGGTGGGCCTGCAGGTGCACAAGAAGTCAATAATTGAGGTTTGGGAACTGCCACCTAGATTTCACAGGTTGTCCAGGAAAAAATTTGCTGCAGGTGGGGAACCCTCATGGAAAACCTTTGCTAGGGCAGTGCAGAAGAGAAATGTAGGGTTGGAGCCCTGATGCAGGGTCCCCACTGGGGAGCTATGAGAAGAGGGCCACCATCCTCAAGACCCCAGAATTGTAGATCCACCAAAAGCTTGCATAGTGCACCCGGAAAAGCTGCAGACACTCAACTTCAGCCCATGAAAGCAACCAGGAGGGGGGCTGTACCCTAAAAATCCACAGGGACAGGCCAGGCGTGGTGGCTTATGCCTGTAATCCCAGCATTTTGGGAGGCTGAGGTGGGCAGTTCACAATGTCAGGAGTTTGAGACCAGCCTGGCCAATGTGGTGAAACCCCATCTCTACTAAAAATATAAAAATTAGCCGGGTGTGATGGTGGGTGCCTGTAGTCCCAGCTACTCAGGAGGCTGAGGCAGGAGAATCGCCTGAACCCAAGAGGCAGAGGTTGCAGTGAGCTGAGATCCCACCATTGCACTCCAGCCATGGCAACAGAGTGAGACTCCACCTCAAAAAAAAAAAAAAAAAAAAAAAAAAAAAAAAAAAAAAAAAACCCACATGGACAGAGCTGCTTAAAACTGTGAAAACCCATCTCTTGTATCAGAATGACTTGGATGTGAGACATAGAGTCAAAGGAGGTCATTTCAGAGCTTTCAAACTACCCATCTGACAAGGGATTTATAACCAGAATATATAAGGAGCGCAAACAACTGTAGAGAAAAGAAAATCTAGTAATTCAATTAAAAATGAGCAAAATATTTGAATAGATATTTCTCTAAAGAAGACATACAAATGACAAACAGGCAAACAAAAGTTACTCAACATAATTGATCAATAGAGAAATGCAAATGAAAACTGCCATGAGATATCATATCATCTCAGTTAAAATGGCTTATATCCAAAAAACAAGCAGTAACAAATGCTGGTGAGGACATGGAGCAAAAGGAACCCTTATACACTGCTGTTGGAAATGTAAACTAGTACAATCAATATGAAGAACAGTTTGGAGATCACTCAAAAGAATAAAAATGCAGCTTCCATATGATTCAACAATCTCACTGCCGAGTATACATACTCACCAAAGAGGAAATCAGTGTATCAAAGAGATCTGCACTCTCATGTTTGTTACAGCATTAGTCACAGTAGCCAAGATTTCAAAGCAACCTAAGTGTCCAACATCAGCTTTCAATTATTACATGTTCTTAGATATAAAGGAAATATGGTTCATATACACAGTCTATTACTATTCAGCCATTAAGAAAATAAGATTCAGTCATTTGCAACAACATGGATGGAACTGGATATCATTATGTCAGGTGATATAAACTGGGAACAGAAAGACAAACTTCACATGTTCTCACTTATTTGTGGGATCTAAAAATCAAAACAATTGGACTTATGAAGACATAGAGTATAACACTGTTACCAGAGGCTGGGAAGGGAAGTGGGAGTTGGGTAAAAATTGGGATGGTTAATTGGTACAAGATAATAATTAGAATGAATGAATAAGATATTTGATAGCACAACAGGGTTACTATAGTCAATAACTTACTTGCACGTTTTAAAACTAACATAAGTAGATTGTAACAGAAAGGATAAATGCTTGAGGGAATGGATATCCTATTTTTCATGATATAATTATTACCATTGCATGCCTGTATCAAAATATCTCATGTACCCCTATAAATATATACATCTACTATGTTCCCGTAGAAATTAAAATTAAAATAACAAAAAAAAGGGTATGTTGCTCTAGTATTTTGCCTGGAGTGATCTGTTTTCATCTGTTAGGTATAATTATTAGTGTTAAGTCCTTCACTTTCCGTTTAAAATTTCTGGTTTTCTTATTTATCATTGAAAGTTGTAGTGCTGAAGCTTCCAAATGTTCCAGACCATTATTGCAGAGCTTTCCATTTCTCTCTTCAATTCTATTTCATATGTTTAGGATCCCTGATATTTGGTGCATATATATATAGTATTGTTATATATCTTATTGTGAATTGATACTTTATCATTATATAATGTTTCCATTTGT
>NW_016806912.1:51054-53979 GCF_001698545.2 Rhinopithecus bieti | reverse complement strand
TAGCCAGGATGGTCTCCATCTCCTGACCTCGTGATCCGCCCGTCTCGGCCTCCCAAAGTGCTGGGATTACAGGCTTGAGCCACCGTGCCCGGCTGTTCTACCTTCAAGTTTACTAATTCTTTATTCTTCTGGTTTGAGTCTGATGTTGAGCTTCTTTACTAAACTTTTCAATTCAGTTATTTTTCATCTCAGCTATAGAATTTCTGTTTTGTTCTGTTTTATAATTTATATCTCACTGTTGGCATATTCACTTTTATATATGATTTTCTAATACTTTTCTTGTTTGTGTTCTTTAAATTTAAGTATACTATAAACAGTTGTTACAAAGTATTTTTCGAATAAGTCCTAAATTTTGGTCAATTCATAGGGATTTATTTCAGTCCTTTAGAATATTTTTTCTTGTTTTTTATGTTTTGCAATTTTTGTTGAAAATTTGACATTTGGAATAACAGCTATTCTTCCAGTTTTCACAATCTGACTCTATGTTAGGTGAAACCTTCACTATTAGGCCAGTGTGAAGGATTTATGTTTCTCAGGTCTTCTCTCGGCATGTATATTTCCTGTGCCTGTGTCTGTGCTTTTTTCTAATTCCCTCCATATAAATATCTATGCTGCTTTCCTCATCTTATCTCTTAGTTAGGTGATACAGAATCTGGTTCTGTAAGCAGGTCATAGACAGAGCAAAAATTTGCAAACAATTTCTCTGAGGAAGAAATGCAAGAAATTTGACTACTTCCTTCCAAAAATGCCACACAAGGGAGGGAGTGACACAAGGCCACAGAATTGCTTGTCTTTATGAGTGTGACTTCTTGTTGATTGGGCATTTGCTTAACTGTTACAATTCATTGACTGTATTCTGGGGCTCCTGCAAAGTTATTTTAGTCAGTTTACAGTTTATAACTTGATGTTTCTGTGGGGAGCCAAAGGACCTGGAGCTTCCCAAACTGCCATTTTGCCAAAAGCTTGGAAGGCTCTTGTTACCTAATTCTGAAAGCTTTATGAAATTACTGTAATAAAGAGTGTATTTTGGAGAAGGAGAGAAATATTTGTCAGTAGAACAGAAAGGAAGAGGAACAGAGGAAGATCAGAGTAGACCCACTAAAATATGGACCATGGAGCTTTACAATAGTACAAAGGATTTTATTGGGGAAAAAAATGATCTTTTCAACATACGTTGCATATCTCCATACAAAGACATTAATCGTAACAATATTCATACTATTCGCATGTTACAAAAACTAACTCAGGTATATTATAGACCTAGATATAAAACATAATCTTATAAAATTTCTAGAAAACACTGACTTTGGGTTCAGCAAATATTTCTTAGATGCAACACTAAAAGCACAATTCATAATAAAAAGTTCATGTACTGGACTTTATAAATATTAAAAGTATTCACTTTTTTTCTTTAAGTTCTGGGATACATGTGCAGAATGTGCATGTTTGTTACATAAGTACACATGTGCCATGGTGGTTTACTGCACCTATCAACCCATCGCCTAGGTTTTAAGCCCCACATGCATTAGATATTCGTCCTGATAATCTCCTCTCCTCACCATCCCCCATGACAGGCCCTGGTATGTGTTGTTTCCTTCCCTGTTTCCATGTGTTCTCATTGTTGAACTTCTACTTCTGAGTGAAACATGCTGTGTTTGGTTTTCTGTTCCTGTGTTAGTTTGCTGAAGATAATGGCTTCCAGCTTCATCCATGTCCTTGCAGAAGATATAATCTCATTCCTTTTTATGGCTGCATAGTACTCCATGCTGTATATGTACCACATTTTCTTTATCCAGTCTGTAGTCAATGGGCATTTAGGTTGGTTCCATGTCTTTGCTATTGTGAATAGTGCTGCAATAAATATCCATGTGCATGTATCAGTTCCAGATACTTGAGGAATTGCCACACTGTCTTCCACAATGGTTGAACTAATTTACATTTCCACCAACAGCATAAAACTGTTCCTATTTTTCCACAGCCTCACCAGCATCTGTTGTTTCTTGACTTTTTAATAATCACCATTCTGACTGGCGGGAGATGGTATCTCACTGTGGTTTTGATTAGCATGTCTCTAATGATCAGGGATATTGAGCTTTTTTTTGTATGATTGTTGGCTGAATAATGCATAACTTCTTTTGAGAAGTTTCTGTTCATATCCTTTGCCCACTTTTTGATGGGGTTATTTGTTTTTATCTTGTAAATTTGATTAAGTTCCTTTTAAATTCTGGATATTAGACCTTTGTCAGATGTGTAGATTGCAAAATGTTTTTCCTGTTCTGTAGGGTGCCTGTTCACTCTGATGATAGTTTCTATTGCTGTGCAGAAGCTCTTTAGTGTAATTAGATTCCATTTGTCAATTTGTTGTAATTGCTTTTGGTGATTTCATCATAAAATTTTTGCCCATGCCTATGTCATGATAGTATTGCCTAGGTTTTCTTCTAGGGTTGTTATCGTTTTGAGTTTTACATTTAATTCTTTAATTCATCTTGAGTTAATTTTTGTATAAGGTGTAAGGTAGGTGCCCAGTTTTGATTTTCTACATATGGCTAGACTGTTTTCACAGCACCATTTATTAAATAGGGAATCCTCTTCCCATTGCTTGTTTTTGTCACGTTTGTTGGAGATCAGATGGTTGGAGATATGTGATCTTATTTCTGAGATCTCTATTCTCTTCCATTGGTCTTTATGTCTGTTTTGGTAGAAATATCATGCCATTTTGGTTACTGTAGCCTCGTAGTGTTGTTTGAAGCCAGTTAACGTGATGCCTCCAGATTTGTTCTTTTTGCTTGAGATTGTCTTGGCTATATGGCCTCTTTTCTTGATTCCTTATGAATTTTAAAGTAGTTTTTTTTTTTCTAATTATGTGAAAAAACGTCAATGGTAGTTTGAGGGGATTAACATTTAATCTATAAATTACTTTGGGCA
>NW_016806912.1:38770-50909 GCF_001698545.2 Rhinopithecus bieti | reverse complement strand
ATATTGATTCTTCCTATCCATGAGCATGGTATGTTCTTCCATTTGTTTGTGTCCTCTCTTACTTCCTTGAGCAGTGGTTTGTAGTTTTCCTTGAAGAGGTCCTTCAGATCCCTTGTAAGTTGTATTCCCAGGTATTTTATTATCTTTGTAGCACTTGTGAATGGGAGTTTACTCATGATTTGGCTCTCTGTCGTTTATTGGTGTATAGGAATGCTTCTGATTTTGCACATTGATTTTGTATCCTGGGATTTTGCTGAAGTTGCTTATCAGCTTAAGGAGATTTTGGGCTGAGACAATGGGGTTTTCTAAATATACAATCATGCCATCTGCAAACAGAGACAATTTGACTTCCTCTCTTCCTATTTGAATACCCTTTATTTCTTTCTCTTGCCTGACTGTCCTAGCCAGAACTTCCAATACTATGTTGAATAGGAGTGGTGAGAGAGGGCATCCTTGTCTTGTGCCAGTTTTCAAAGGGAATGCGTCCAGCTTTTGCCTATTCAGTAAGATAGTGGCTGTGGGTTTGTCATAAATAGCTCTTATTATTTCGAGATACATTAAATCAATACCTAGTTTATTGAGAGTTTTCAGCATGAAGGGGTGTCAAATTTTATCAAAGGCCTTTTCGGCATCTATCAAGATAATCATGTGGTTTTGTCATTGGTTCTATTTATGTGATGAATTACATTTGTTGATTTGTGCATGTTGAACCAGTTTTGCATCCCAGGGATAAAGCCAACTTGATTGAGGTGGATAAGTTTTTTGATGTGCTGCTGGATTCAACTTGCCAGTATTTTACTGAGGATTTTTGCATTGATTTTCATCAAGGATATTGGCCTGAAGGTTGTTGTTGCTATTGTGTCTCTGCCAAGTTTTGGTATTAGGATGATGCTGGCCTCATAAAATGAGTTAGGGAAGAGTAGCTCCTTTTCAATTGTTTGCAATAGTTTCAGAAGGAATGATGGCAGCTCCTCGTTGTACCTCTGCTAGAATTCAACTGTGAATCCATCTTTCCTGAGCTTTTTTTAGTTGGTAGGCTATTTATTACTGCCTCAATTTCAGAACCTGTTATTGCTCTTTTCAGGGACTTGATGTCTTCCTGGTTAGTGTTGGGAGGGTGTACGTGTCAAGGAATTTATCCATTTCTTCTAGATATTCTAGTTTATTTGCATAGAGGTGCTTGTAGTATTCTCTGATGGTAGTTTGTATTTCTGTGGAGTCAGTGGTATTATCCCCTTTATCATTTTTTATTGCATCCATTTGATTTTGTTCTTTTCTTCTTTATTAGTCTATCTAGCATTCTATCTGTTTTATTGGTTTTCAAAAACATAGCTCTTTTATTCATTGATTTTTTTGAAGAGATTTTCATTTCTCTATCTCCTTCAGTTCTGCTCTAATCTTAGTTATTTATTGTCTTCTACTAGCTTTTGGAATTGTTTGCTCTTGTTTTTCTAGTTATTTTAATTGTGATGTTGTTGATTTGAGATCTTTCTAGCTTTCCGATGTGGGCATTTAGTGCTATAACTTCCCCTCTTAACACAGCTTTAGCTGTGTTTCAGAGATTCTAGTACATTGTTTCTTTGTTCTCATTGGTTTGAAATAACTTCTTGATTTCTGCCTTAATTTCATTATTTACCCAGGAGTCATTCAGGAGCAGGTTGTTCAATTTCCATGAAGTTGTGTGGTTTTGCAGGAGTTTCTTAATCCCGAGTCCTAATTTGATTGCACTGTGGTCTGAGAGACTGTTTGTTATGATTTCAGTTATTTTGCATTTGCCGAGGAATGTTTTACTTCCAATGATGTGGTCAATGTTAGATTAAGTGTCATGTAGCACTGAGAAGAATGTATATTCTTTTGTTTTGGGGTAGAGAGTTCAGCATATATCCATTAGTTCCACTTGATCCAGAGCTGAGTTCAAGTCCTGCATATCCTCATAAATGTTGTCTCATTGCTCTGTCTAATATTGACAGTGGTGTGCTAAAGTCTCTCACTATTATTGTGTGGGAGTTGAAGTCTTTTTGTAGGTCTCTATGAACTTGTTTTATGAATCTGGGTGCTTTTGTATTGGGTTCATATATATTTAGAATAGTTAGCTCTTCTTGTTTAATTGATCGCTTTATCAATATGTAATGCCCTTCTTTGCCTTTTTTTTTCTTTATTCTTTTTTTTTTCATCTTTGTTGGTTTAAAGTCTGCTTCATCAGAGACTAGGATTACAACCCCTGCTTTTTTTCTGCTTTCCATTTGCTGGGTAAATTTTCCTTCATCCCTTAATTTTGAGCCTATATCTGTCTTTGCATGTGAGATGGGTCTCTTGAACACATCACTCTGATAGGTCTTGACTTGTTATTCAATTTGCAAGTCTGTATCTTTTAATTGGGGCATTTAGCCCATTTCCATTTAACGTTAATATTGTTATGTGTGAATTTGATTCTGTCATTATGATGGTAGCTAGTCATACTGCACACTAGTTGATGCCATATTTTTTTTCATAATGTCATTGGTTTTTATGTTTTGGTGAATTTCTCAGTGTCTGGTACTGGTTTTTCCTTTCCATATTTAGTGCTTCCTTCTGGAGCTCTTGCAAGCAGGCCTTGTGGTGATGAATTTCCTTAGCATTTGCTTGTCTGAGAAGGATTTTATTTCACCTTCTCTTATGAAGCTTAATTTGGCCTGATATTAAATTCTGGGTTGAAAATTCTTCCCATTAAGAATGTTTAATATTGGCCCCCACTCTCTTCTGGCTTGTAGGGTTTCTGCTGAGAGATCCGCTGTTAGTCTGATGGGCTTCACTTTGTAGGTGGCCTGGCCTTTCTCTTTGGCTGCCCTTAACATTTTTTTTCCTTCATTTCAACCTTGGAGAACCTGATGATTATCTGTCTTCGGATTAATCTTCTCGTGAAGTATCTTGGTAGAATTCTTTGTATTTTCTGAATTTGAATGTTGGCCTGTCTTACTAGGTTCAGGAAGTTCTCCTAGATAATATCCTGAAGTGTGTTTTCCAACTTGGTTCCATTCTTTCCATCTCTTTCAGATACTCGTCTTTTTACATAGTCCCGTATTACTTGGAGGTTTTGTTTGTTCCTCTTTATTTATTTTTTTGCCTGCTGTATTTCAGCAAGATAGTCTTTCATTTCTGACCTTCTTTTTTTTTCACTTGATTGATTCAGCTATTAATACTTGTGTATGCTTCGTGAAGTTCTTGTTCTGTGTTTTTCAGCTCCATCAGGTCATTATGTTCCTCCTTAAACTGGTTATTCTAGTTAGCAGCATCTATAACCTTTTATCAAGTTTCTTAGCTTCTTTGCATTGGGTTACACCATGCTCCTTTACTTCGGCGAAGTTTGTTATTACCCACTTTCTAAAGCCTACTTCTGTCAATTCATCAAACTCATTCTCCGTCCAGTTCTGCACCCTTGCTGGAGAGGTGTTACAATTATTTGGAGGAGAAGAGGCACGCTAGCCTTTTGGGTTTTAAGCATTTCTTTTTTTCTTTTTTTTTTCTTTTCTTTTATTTTTTCTTTTCTCTCTCTTTATTTATTTATTTTTTATTTTGCTGATTCTTTCTCATCTTCATGAGTTTGTCTAGTTTCAATCTTTGAGGCTGCTGACCCTTGGATGAAGTTTCTGTGGGGACTTTTTTTTTGTTGTTGATTCTGTTGTTGTTGCTTTCTGTTTGTTTATTTTTCTTTCAATAGTCAGGTCCCTCTTCTGTAGGGCTGCTGTGGTTTGCCGGGGGTTAACTTCAGGTCCCCTTTATCTGGTTCATTCCTGCTCCTGGACATGTCACTCGATGAGCCTGGAGAAGAGCAAAGATGGGTGCCTGCTCCTTCTTCTGGGATCTCTGACCTTGAGGGGAACTGACCTGATGCCAGTAGGAATGCTCCTGTTTAGAGTGTCTGACAACCCCTGTGGGTCTCACCCAGTTGGATGGCATGGGAAGCAGGATCCATTTAACAAAGCACTTTGGCTGTCCCTTGGTAGAGGGGGTGTTCTGCACTGGAGGGAAACCCACTCATCAGGGCTTCCCAGATTCCTCAGAGCTAGTAGGAGGAAAGACTGAATCTCCTGGTCTGTGGAGACTATGGCCAACCATACCCTTGGGGGCTCAGTCCCAGGGAGATCAGAGTTTTGTTCCTGAGCCCCTGGCTGGAGTTGCTGGAGTTCTTGCAGGGAAGCCCTGCAGCGGAAGTGTTTGCTGCCACCACTCCCCCAAGGAGCTCAGCTAGCTGACCTAGAAAGCAGGCAGCTGCAGCAGTGGTGATGGCCACCCCTCCCCCTGGAACTTGGCAGGCTTAGGCAGATTCTAGCCAAGTGGCTGTGAGAATTTGTGCAGCTCTATGGTTGGGAGCCAAGCCCTGGTGGTGTGGGCTCATGAGTGAGATTCTCTGATCCATGTGTTACATAGTTCCGTGGAGAAAGCACGGTTTCCCAGGCTGGATAGCACACCCACTCACTGCCTCCCTTGGCTGAGGGTGGGGGCTCCCCTGCCCTGTGTGGCTCTCAGGTGGGAGCCTTCCTTCCACTGCTCTTCTTTCCTCTCCGTTGGTAATGCCAGAAGCCTAGTCAGTCCTAATAACAAAACCTGGTTACCTTAGTTTCCAACGCAGGATTCCATGCTGTTTGGGATCTTTTCGATGGGAGCCTCTGATCATTGCTGCTTCCATCTTGGCCCCGCCCAGTTGTAAGCTCAAAATATCCACTCTTTCAAAGATACGTGAAGAGGATAATAAAGGCATTTTTTTGGGGGGGAAATATTTATAAATTCTGTAATTAATAATGGCTTTCTATCAGGAACATAAAAATAACTCTTGAAAACACAATAACAACAACCACAAAAAATCACTCCAATAAAATAGATGAAAGATTTAGAAACTTCACCACTGAGGAAATATAAATGACAGGTAAGTGCAATGTAAAATTCTTAACATTATTAGTCATTCTGGAAATGCATTTTAAAATGAAAGTGGGTATTTAAAAAAAGAAATCTGAGTATGCTGAGTAACTGGAACACTCATATATTACTGGTAGGAATGAGGAAGGGTGCATCTAATATGGAAAACATTTTGGTCATTTTTTAAGAAATAAAGTGTAGCAAATACTCATCATTTCCAGAAACTACACTCCTAGGTTTTTACGCAAGTGAAATAAAAAATATATGCATATATAAACCTGTACGTCAATGTTTATAGTATCGTTTCTTTGTAATCAACCAAAACTGAATACAAGTCAAATGTTCTTCAACTGTATACACAAATAAACATTTGTATATCTATACAATTGAATACAATTTGTCAAAAAAAATAGTGATACGAACAATAAAATGCCCGAATTTCAAATGCACTGTGGCAGTAGTCAGACTCAAAAGGCTGTTGTAATAGTTAGCTTTAGGCATCAACTAGGCTAAGGGATGCCCTGAGAGCTGGAAAAACATAATTTCTGAGTATGTCTGTGAGAGTATTTCTGGAAGATGTTGGGATTTGAATCAATAGACTGAGTAAAGACAATCCACTTTTAACAATCTGTCAATTGTCAACCAATGTATTGAGAGCCCAAATACAGCAAAAAGGGAGAAGGAGAAGGAGGGATGAGTGTTCCAGTTCTCTTCTTGAACTGGAACACTCATCTTCTGCTCTCGGATATTGAAGCTCTTGGTTCTCAGGCCTGTGGTCTCCAGGACTTACACCAGTGGATCTCGCAGATTTCAGACCTTTCGAAGCATACTAAATTATATCACTGGCTTTCATAATTCTCCAGTTTGCACGTGAAAAATGGTGAGACTTCTCAGTCTCCATAATTTCATGAGCCAATTCCCATAATAAATCACTCTCTCTGTTTCTGTCTTTCTCTATCTCTCTGTCTCTTCCTATCTCTATTGCTGCCTTTATCTGTCTCTCTCTCTATATATGTATATATGGTATTACATTATTTTATTTCTGTATTATGTGATTCTTAGATTTATAAATGTTGATTTATACCTATATTATCTTATGTGACTTTGTAAATTTGAAGACACAGCTCTGTTTTGCATATAAAACCAAATTGCATACTATACTTTAAGGGAAAATTACATAGAAGCTATAAATGAAAGTATAAATTTTCCCTTGGCAAAGGCTTTTAAAGAAATCTATATTATTCTGAGTATGCAAACATCTCCTTTACACAGACTCAAAGAAATTCAATTGTTACAGTAAGTATACCTTATCCTTTGAAGATGTGCATTATAAAGACATTTTAAGAAGTAGGCATTCTACAAGTTTCCCTTTGTAATTTAGCCATTGGCAATTGTATATATGTATAGACAATTATTAGTCTCATGCTTCAAAATAGCTGTGACGATAGACTGGTTCTATAACATTTTTAGGACTCTACATGCTCTTTTTTAGGAAAATGACTTTGCATCTTTCTTTCTCATTTATTGTAAAGTGGTCATCCTATAAAGGCAGGGAAACCAAATACCTAAATTATGCATAATTCTGTAATATTAGAAATCATCTTTCCTACATTTGCTTCTGCTTCTGAAAAAAATTAAAAATTATGTTGATTTTACATTGTTGTCATTTAATATAAACAATGGTGATGTGCCAGTAAATTAAAGGCTGAATTTACCTACTACTTATATTGTACATAGCATGTTAAAATGGTGCTGATACAACACAGAATTAGCACTGTTTTATTACATAATGCCTTAATACTGTTCAAATATAGGTTTTATTTCTTTTTTTTTTTTTTTAAGTTGTTGAAGTTTTCTTCTGGGGTTTTATGGTTTTTGCATTTAAGACTTCAGTTTGTCTTGAGTTAATTTTTGTATGAGGTGTAAGGAAGGATCCAGTTTCTGTTTTCTGCATTTGGCTAGCCAGTTTTCCCAGCACCATTTATTAAACAGGGAATCCTTTTCCCAATGGGAATCCTTTTCCCATTGCTCATTTTGGTCATGTTTGTCAAAGATCAGATGGTTGTACATGTGTGGTGTTACATCTGAGGTATCTGTTCTATTCCATTGGTCTATATATCTGTTTTGGTACCAGTACCATGCTGTTTTGGTTACTGTAGCCTTGTAGTATAGTTTGAAGTCAGGTGGCATGATGCCTCCAGCTTTGTTGTTTTGCTTAGAATTGTTTTGGCTATATGGGCCCCTTTTGGTTCCATGTGAAATTTAAAGTAGTTTTTTCTATTCAGGATGTAGGCATGGGCAAAAACTTCATGACTAAACCACCAAAAGCAATTCCAACAAAAGCCAAAATTGACAAATTAGATCTAATTAAACTAAAGAGCTTCTGCACAGCAAGAGAAACTGTCATCAGAGTGAACAAGAAACCTATGAATGGGAGAAAATTTTTGTAATCTATCCATCTGACAAAGGGCTAATATCCAGAAACTACAAGAAACTTAAACTTACAATAAAAAAAAAAATCAAAAAGTGGGGAAAGAATATGAACATATGAACAGACACTTCTCAAAAGAAGACATTTATGTGGCCAACAAACATATGAAAAAAAGCTCATCACTGGTCAATAAAGAAATGCAAAGCAAAACCACAATGAGATCTCACACCAGTTAATATGGCGATTATTAAAAAGTCAGGAGACAACAGATGCTAGTGACACTGTGGAGAAATAGGAACACTTTTACACTGTTGGTGGGAGTGTAAATTACTTCAGTCATTGTGGAAGACAGTGTGGCGATTCCTCAAGGAGCTAGAACCAGAAATACCATTTGACCCAGCAACCCCTTTACTGGGTATATACCCAAAGGGATATAAATCATTCTACTATAAAGACACATGCACACATATGTTTATTGCGGCACTGTTCACAATAGCAAAGACTTGGAACCAACCCAAATACCCATCAATGATAGGCTAGATAAAGAAAATGCAGCACATATATACCATGGAATACTATGCAGCCATAAAAAAGAATGAGTTCATGTTCTTTGCAGGGACATGAATGAAGCTGGAAGCCATCATTCTCAGCAAACTAGCACAGGAGCAGAAAACCAAATACTTCATGTTCTCATTCATAAGTGGGAGTTGAACAATGAGAATACATGGATACAGGGAGGGGAACTGGGGCCTGTCAGGGGTAGGAAGCAAGGGGAGGTAGAGCATTAGGACAAATACCTAATGCATGCGGGGCTTAAAACTTAGATGATGGGTTGATAGGTGCAGCAAATTACCATGGCATATGTATACCTATATAAGAAACCTGCACATTCTGCACATGTATTCCAGAACTTAAGAATTTTTTTTTTTTTAGATGGAGTCTTGCTCTGTCACCCAGGCTGGAGTGCAATGGCGTGATCTCCACTCACTGCAACCCCCGCCTTTCAGGTTCAAGCTATTCTCCTGCCTCAGCCTCCTGAGTAGCTGGAATTATAGGCACGTGCCACCTCATCAGGCTAATTTTTGTATTTTTAGTAGAGACAGGGTTTCACCATGTTGGTCAGGCTGGTCTCAAACTCTGGACCTCATGATCCACTCACCTCGCCCTCCCAAAATGCTGGGATTACAGGCGTGAACCACCGCGCCAGGCCGGGTAAAGTAAAATTTTTTTAAAAAAAGTTTTATTTTGGGTTAAGGGGTACATGTGCAAGTTTTTTATATTGACAAACTCATGTTATAGGGGCTTGTGGTGCAAATTTTGTCACCCAGGTACTAAGTATAGTGCTCGATAGTTATTTTTTCTGATCCTCTTTCTCCTTCCACCTTCCAGCCTCAAGCAGGCCTAAGTATCTCTTGTTCCCCTTTTTGTTTCCATGTGTTCTCATTATTTAGCTTCCACTTATAAGTGAGAACATACAGTATTTGGTTTTCTGTTCCTGTATTAGTTTGCTAGGATAATAGCCTCCTGTTCCATTCATGCTCCCAGAAGGGATATAATATTTTTTTTTCTGCCTGCATAGTATTCCATGGTATATATGTACCACATTTTCTTTATCTAATCTGTCATTGATGGGCATTTACGTTGATTCCATGTCTTTGCTATTGTGAATAGTGCTGCAATGAACATATACATGCATATGTCTTTGTGGTAGAACAACTTCTATTCCTTTTATTTTACTATATTGATTTTCCTATATTTTGCCCAGTAATGAACAACTTTAAAATAGTAAGAACTATCTATCCTAAATCCACAGACAAAATCATACTAAACAGTCAAAAGCTGAATGTATTCCCTTTGAAAACCGGCACAAGATGAGGATGCCCTGTCTCACCACACCTGTCCATCGTGGTATTGGAAGTCCTGGCCAGAGAAATAAGGTAAGAGAAATAAGTAAATGGCATCCAAATAGGATGAGAGAAAGTCAAACTATCCCTATTTGCAGAAGACATGATTCTATATCTAGAAAACCCTATAGTCATGGCCTCAAAGCTTCTTAACCTGATAAACATCTTTAGCAAAGTTTCAGAATACAAAACCAATGCACAAAAATCACTAGCATTCCTATTCACAAACAGGCAAGCTGAGAGCCAAATCAAGAATGCAATTGCGTTTACAACTGCCACAAAAAGAATGATACAGCTAGCCAGTTAGGTGAAAGAGCTCTACAATGAGAATAACAAAACAATGCAGAAAGAAATCAGAGATCACACAAATAAATGGAAAAACATACCATGCTCATGAACAGGAAGAATCAATATCATTAAAATGATCATACTGCCTAAAACAATTTACAGATTCAATGCTATTCCTATCAAACTTCCAATAATATTCTTGAAAGAATTAGATAAAGCTATTATAAAATTCATATGGAATCAAAAAAGAGCCTGAATACCTAAGGCAATCCTAAGCAAAGATAACAGAACTGAAAACATCACAGTACCCAACTTCAAAATATACTACAGGGTGGGGCCATGAGCCGTGGCTCACGCCTGTAATTTCAGCACTTTGGGAGGGTGGATTACGAGGTCAGGAGTTCGAGACCAGCCTGACCAACAACATGGTGAAACCACATCTCTACTAAATATACAAAATTTAGCCGGGCGTTGTGGCACGCGCCTGTATTCCAGCCTGGGCAATAGAGCGCGAAACTCCGTCAAAAAAAAAAAAAAAAAAAAAAAAAAAAAAAGGCAGCCGGCAGGCAGGGGCTGGGACCCCAGGCCTGGAGTGCCTGAGGGTCCGGCTGCGATGACGGCAGCGGAGGTCCAGTGGGCTTGGTGCGTGAGTCCGTAGCGGCTCGGGGTCCGCTCGCGGGCTGTGGTGCAAGCAAGCGGCCGGCTCCCCTCCTCCCCGGCTCACCTCCACCGCTGTGATTGGCTGGAAGTTGGCGCTGGCCGGATGGAAATTCCAGTGACAGTCTCCAAATTCGCCTCCATCTGTACCATGGGCGCCAATGCTTCAACGCTAGAGAAAGAGATTGGTCCAGAACAGTTTCCGGTCAATGAGCATTATTTTGGATTAATCAATTTTGGGAATACCTGCTACTGCAATTCAGTTCTTCAAGCACTTTACTTTTGTTGTCCATTTCGGGAAAAAGTTCTTGTATGTGAGAGTCAACCCAGGACAAAGGAGAGCCTTCTTACATGCTTAGCAGATCTCTTTCATAGCATAGCCACTCAGAAGAAAAAAGTTGGAGTAATACCTCCTAAGAAGTTCATCACAAGATTACGGAAAGAAAATGAGCTTTTTGACAACATCTTGCAACAAGATGTCCATGAATTCTTGAATTATCTACTAAATACAATTGCTGATATTTTACAAGAAGAGAGAAAGCAGGAAAAACAAAATGGTCGCTTACCTAATGGTAATATTGATAATGAAAATAATAACAGCACACCAGACCCAACGTGGGTTCATGAGATTTTTCAGGAAACATTAACTAATGAAACCAGATATCTTACTTGTGAAACTATAAGCAGTAAAGATGAAGATTTTTTTAGACCTTTCTGTTGACCTGGAACAAAATACATCAATTACTCACTGCCTAAGGGGTTTCGGCAACACAGAAACTCTGTGTGGTGAATACAAGTATTACTGTGAAGAGTGTCGCAGCAAACAGGAAGCACATAAACGGATGAAAGTTTAAAAACTACCCATGATTCTAGCTCTACACTTGAAGAGATTTAAATATATGGATCAATTTCATCGCTATACAAAACTCTCTTACCGGGTAGTTTTTCCTTTAGAACTTTGTCTATTTAACACTTCAGGTTATGCCACCAATCCAGACAGAATGTACGACCTTGTTGCTGTTGTGGTTCACTGTGGAAGTAGTCCCAAGCGAGGCCATTATATTGCAATAGTTGAGAGTCATGATTTTTGGTTGTTGTTTGATGACGACATTGTAGAAAAAATAGTTGCGCAAGCTATTGAAGAATTCTTCGGGTTGACATCAGATACTCAAAGAACTCTGAGTCTGGTTACATCCTTTCCTATCAGTCTCAGGACTGAGGCGGAACGGTGATGAAGAGATACTTTCTGCCTCATTTCTTCTCTGGTTATGTTGGAAAGGGTCAAGCACTGATTTTTCAAGAAAAGAGAAATGCAGGAAACTCAGGATGCAGTAGCACACTTTGCACATGATAAAGCAAAGACGATGGATTGACAAGCCCTTCCAATTATGGTAGTTGATTTATTTGCTCAGGTATCATGCTGTCTGCACAGTTCCATACAACAAGGAGGTAAAATCAGAGATACCAGCTCCTCTTGTAAAACAGCCTTCCAATCATTGACACATATTTTCTCTTTATTAATTGCACCAATAATGTTTTGAATTCCTTGGGGGTGCAGTAGAAAGAATCGGAATCTGTGCTGTATTGATAAGGAGATGATGTTGAACACACTGCATAAATTTGCCTGGTTCAGTATGTATAGAAGCATATTCAGTGGTCTTTTCAAGAGGAAACCAGAAATACTTTTGGGTCTAGCACTTCCAGTTGCCTTCCTGATATGAAAATTAACATGCTGGATAATCCAGTGTCGGGAAGACAAAGATGTTTTGCTTCTCTGAAGAAGCTTATAATAATGTACAGTATATGTATATGTAGAGAGCAATTGGTCAAACGTGGCTTTTTGTTTCCCCAAGGGGAAAGACTGGCTTTGTAATTATAATTTATTCCTTATTTATTTTACTTAAAACTGGTAGAGTCTAAGTATTCTATGAAGTGTTCATGATTCTGTCAGTAAATTTGAGCATAT
>NW_016806912.1:35467-37380 GCF_001698545.2 Rhinopithecus bieti | reverse complement strand
GAATAAAAATTTTTATAAATTATTGTAACTAAAAGTAAATATCCTAAATTAAATCCCACTTCTTAAGTCACATGGTTTCTGTCTTGGGAATTTTACCTTTAAAAGATTATTTAAGACAGGAACCAAGAGGTTTGGGAACAGGGAAAGAAGAAAATGTTGTATTATGTGGCCTCTAACCATCAGTATAGGGTTTTTTCTTTCCTTGATGGCAGAAGAAATACCTCATTTTCATAACATAACTACTCTTGATACTTTCTTTTAAAACACTTTTTATTAAAGATTCTATCATGAAGTATTTGGCTGGGAGCTGGGAGGCTAAAGCCCTCATCTCCTGGCTCTTCAGTGAATTTAACTGTGTGACCTTGGGCAAGTCACTTAACCTCTCTGTGTTTCAGTCTCCCCATCTTGTAAAATGAGAGTGATACTTATCTCACAGTGTTGTTGTGGGGATTAATTAGAGATAATGTCTGTAAAGCATTTAAGGTTCTTGAAGAAGGCGCTATGTAAATACAAAATAATATCTACTAAAGTTGGTTTATTTGTGAAAAAAAATATATATATACACACACACATATTCATACACACACTACAGGGCTACAGTAGCCAAAACAGCGTGGCGCTGGTATAAAAACAGACACATAGGCTAATGGAACAGAATATGGAACCCAGAAATAAGGCTGTCCACCTAAAATTACCTGATTTTTGACAAAGTGACAAAATCAGCAATGGAGAAAAGACTCCCTCCTATTCAATAGATGCTGTTGGGATAACTGGCTAGCCACATGCAGAAGATTTAAACTGCACCCACTTTTACTTCACATACAAAATCAACTCAAGGCGGAATAAAGACTTAAACCAACGCTATAAAAACCCTAGAGGACAACCTAGGAAAATACCATCCTAGACATAGAAACTGGCAAAGATTTCATGGCAAAGATGCCAAAAGCAATCATAGTAAAAGCAAAAATTTACAAATAGGATATATTTAAAGGTAAGAGCTTCACCATAGCCAAAGAAACTATCAACAGAGTACACAGACAACCTATGGAACGGGAGAAAATATTTGCAAGCTATGCATTTGACAAAGGTCTAATATATAATATCTGTAAGGACCTTAAACAAGTTTACAAGCAAAATACCAAGAGCCCCATTAAAAAGTGGGCAAAGGACATGAGCACACTTCTCAAAAGAAGACATACCTGTGGCCAACAAGCATATGAAAAAAATTCAATGATCACTGAGCATTAGAGAAATGCAAATCAAAGCCTCAGTGAGATACCATCTCATACCTGTCAGAATGGCTATTATTAGAAGTTGCAAAGTAACAGATGTTGGAGAAGTTGTGCAGAAAGGGAATCTTTATACACTGTTGATGGGAGTGGAAGTTAGTTTAACCATCGTGAAAAGCAGTGTGGCAATTTCTCAAAGAGCTAAATAAAGGTTTTCAATAGGCATTTGTAGTAAGATATTTCATGTTCTGTATAAGTCTTTCACAGTTCATATTCTTGGTAAGACCTCATTAGTAAAATCTCCAGAAATTTCACTACATGTAGTCTCCCTAAACATAAGGTTGTTTAATAACCTGAGTCATTAAGACAGTAGCATAGCCAGAACTCTTAAGTCCCTGCTTTTCTGGAAGCCAATTTAGGTAGTTATATATTTCAATCAGAGAGTGAATCATGCATTAGCCTTAAGATTTTATTCAGAATTTTATAGGTACGTGTATCATTGTTTGAATTATAATCCATTGAGATGGCTGAATGTCTCACTAATGGAACAATGTTTCCTCTCATAATTTATATTTGAATGTTTTAATACAAATGAAAATATTCTTATTTTTCTGTAGTACTTTATTATCCTAAAATTTCAAAAATACCAAAATCAAATATAAATATGATTGAAAAATTAGTTCC
>NW_016806912.1:27616-33944 GCF_001698545.2 Rhinopithecus bieti | reverse complement strand
ACATATATGTGTCTTTCCTTCAGAAGACTATAAAATTTAAATATCATATTGATTAATTTTGTATAATAAAATTAATCAATATAATTGATATCCCGAGTGCAGTTGAAATTATTACATAATTAATGTATGATGACATTTTTAAAAATTATAGTCTGAGAGCTGTAGTGTGGAGGAGGGGAATGAGGAGTGAAAGTTTTTTGGATTTCTTTTTGTAGTGATGAAAATATTTCAAAATTTGATTATGGTGATGGTTGAACAGCTCTTCAAACACACAAACACTGAATTGTACATTTTAGATTGGTGAATTATATAATATATAAAATATTTATCAATAAAGCCCTTAAAAATAAAATGGTAGTACTATTATCTTTGGACTACCCAGAGAGGCAAAGGAACCCAATGGCCTAATTAGCTATCTCTTGGAAAGGAAAATAAACAAAAAAAAAAAAAAAAAAAAATAGGAACAAATAATGTTATACCTCAAGTATCCTTTATCACAATGATAATTTCAGAACAGATTCAACTTCTGTCTTACAATGTGTGTGTGTGTGTGTGTGTGTGTGTGTGTGTGTGTAGTTCAGTTGAGTCATAAGTTATTCTCAAACTTATAAGTTAAGCAATATTACAAAATGTAGTTATCATTTAATGTTTTGCATTCAATGTGGCATGTTATATTTTATATTTTATTAGTGAAGTGATCCTCACAACAGTGCTATAAAGGAGGCATTTTCAATATGTCTACTTTACAGATAAAACAACTGAGTCAGAGAGATTATGTGCTTTATTCAAGGTTATAGTTTTAGCATGAGGCAGGGCTATAATTTGAACCCAAAATGTCTGACATGAGAGTTTACCTCCCTAAATTCTGAAGAAAATTTCTGGAATAAAGAAAGCACCCAAAGTGGAAATCAATACATGTTTAAACATATATGATTTGTTTGTGAGAATGTGATGGGCAATTTCTCGTAATTCTGAAGGTTAAAAGCATGCATAACCAATGAATCAATTCATAATTGTAAAACTCAGTTTCATATATTGTATTCATATATTATAAAACTCACTTTAAAAAGTAATTAAGGTATCTATTATCAAACATAAAGTACAATAATACTAAGTAATATCCCATAATGATGGGCCATATGGTGAGATATTATAAAAAGCTATAACATTGGGCTAGGCATGGTAGCTCACACCTGTAATTCTAGCACTTTGGGAGGTCAAGGTGGGCAGATTACTTGAGGTCAAGAATTCGAGACCAGCCTGGCCAACACGATGAAATTCCATCTCTACTAAAAATAGAAAAATTATCCAGGCATGGTGGTGCATGTCTGTAATCCCAGGTACTCAGGAGGCTGAGGCAGGAGAATTTATTGAACCCATGAGGCAGAGGTTACAGTGAGCCAAGATCGTGCCACAGAACTCCAGCCTGGATGACAAAGTGAGAGTCTGTCTTAAAAAATAAAAGAAAAAAAGTTATAACACCTATTAATTATCTTCAACACTTAAAATATATCTTTTGTGATACCTCTAACAGCTCAAGCATCACATAAAATAATGCAGAAGGTCAAAGCATTGTCATGTTCAGTTATTTCGGCAGCTAGTCATATATGACAGTAGGAATCTATTCTTTGAATAAATACATTGAGACAGTTGTATAGAGTGATATCAAACATATAACTGAAAATTACAATTGAAATTGATGGTGTAAACCGTAATTGCACCATCCAATGAATTTTGTGTATTTGTTATTTATGCTTGATAACTTGAATTGACTAATTGTTTCATAGATTACCCACTACTAATTCACCACCTCCAAAACACAAACATCCCTTTGAGTACTTCTGTACTTGATCACACAAACAGAAAAGAGAAAGCACAGAAGGTTTTGATTCTGTCCACTGTGCTAAAAGCAGTATTCATTATGCACTTAGTGCTATAGTCTGAATGTTTACTTCAAAATCCGTGTTGAAATTTAATTGCAGTTGAGATTATATTAAGAGATGAGAATATTAAGAATGGGTTGCTGCCATATGCCATAGGAATGAGTTAACTATCCCGGGAGTGGGTTCCTGATCAAAAGCATGAGTTATACCCTCTTTCTCTCTATCTGATGTACTCGCTTGCCCTTCTGTCTTCTGCCATGGGTTGCTGCATCATAAAGGCCTTCACTAGAAGCCAGCACTTAGCATTCTCAGCCTTCAAAACCCTGAGGCATATAAACTTCAGTTTTTTAAATTAATTACCCAGTCTCTGGTACTCTGTATGGCAACACAAAATAAACTAGGACATTTAACTTAGTTATTGACTCTTCACTATAATTTTATTTGAACCTTTTTTGTATCAAGTGAGTAAAAACAGCATGATATATACTCAAAAAGTAGAAAGTAAATGAATATTTTAAAATAAATTATGCATTCAATCTCAAGCTGCTTTATCTGAATTACTGAAATTAGTTTTCCTCTCATAGCAAGTTTTTATTAAAAATCTCTAAAGCATTCAGAGGCACAAATATATTACAGAAATTTACCTTCTGATATGGTTTGGATCTGTGTTCCTGTCCAAATCTTGTGTTGAATTGTAGGGCCTGGTGGGAGGTAACTGGATCACCAGAGTGGTTTCTCATGGTTTAGAGCATCCTCTTTGGAGCTTTGAGTTCTTACAAAATATGGTTGTTTAAAACTATGTAATACCTCCCCCTCCCTCTCTTGGTCCTACTACTGCATTGTAAGTCGCCTGCTTCCACTTTGCCTTCTGCCATGAGTAAAAGTTCCCTGAAGCCTCCCCAGAAGCAGATGATGCCATGCTTCCTGTACAGCTTATGGAACCATGAGCCAATTAAATCTCTTTTCTTATAAATGACCCAGTCTCAGGTATTTATAGCAGTGCAAGAATGGAGTAATACACCTTCCTTATGCTAAAGAAAATGCTTCACTATGTAAAGGGTTATATATACACACACACACACACAAATGTATGCAGAAGCAGAGACTAACTGGAGTCAGTTCTTAAAAGTTTCTAGGAATTCTGATACCAAACATAAATTTCATTGACAAAGAAGAAAGAAAAGAAAAGGAAACATATAGTGTGTTGATTTATTCCAACCCAGCTACTTATATATACCAGGTACAAGTACTCTTCATTTGAAAAAATAGATATTATTTTTAATGTTATTTGAAAAAAAAAATAAATTAAAATAAATATGTGTGCATATTACACCAGATTATATTATATGAGCATTAGGGTATATCACTTCTCCTCCATGACTTTTGTTTTCCCAAAGGCAAAAGATTGACAGATCAGCCATGCTACTAGTTTAATAAATTTAGGTAAACGAATTAACTGTCCTATATTATAGTAAAAATAGAGGAAACAATAAAGTGTTTGGTGGCTAGAATAATCTTTTACAAACAGCTAGAATGGTAGTTCTACTAGAATATTATCAGTACTCTTTAGTAGACAAATTTTTTTTTACATATCATTGTAGGAATCAGGGCAATTTGAAATTAACTGTAACTAAAATCTTCTCATTACTCTGCAGAAGTGTTTGTCAAAGTAAGAGCCTGAATTCACATTCTAAGCACTTCCTATATCACTTAGGATGCAGCAAGTCACAAAAGATTATTGTTGTCTAACACCAATAATAAGCCAGGTAAGTTACAAAGGCATAGTTTCTCTTTTTAAAAAAGTTTTAAATCTGAGAATAAAAAGAAAATTAAATCAACTAAAATGCGGAATATGAGAAGCCCTTTATAGGAGAGAAGAGGCTCATGTTTACTTTTTTCCACTGTAGAGTGCTGTAAGAAGAGGAATCTACTATAGATAATTGTTAATAGAAACCATTCAAATATTGAACAGACCTTTGATAGCATGTATAAGCTGGTTTATTGAATTGGGATCTGCAAACACCCCAGCAATTTAAAAAGTATGTACAGTGCTTTCAACACTTTCCCATGGGCCCTCAAAGAATCTTGAGGGATAATATGCTAAAAGTTGCAGGCAGAAGAAAGAACTGAGAGATAGAGACCCCCAGAGATATAACTACCCTACTTCACTCCATAAACAAAAATAAATTCAAGACAAATAATAGAACAAAACATTAAATCTAGATTCATACGACTTCCAGGAGAAAATATAGAAAAAAATCTGCACACTGGGTTACTCAAAGACTTTCTAGTCAGGTCACAAGTAGTAACCATAAGGACAAAAAAATTATAAATGAGACAATCAAACTTTTAGTTATGCTAATCAAAAGAAAGCATAACAAGGATAAATATGTAAGCCTCTATCTGTGAAAAATATTTGCCATACGTATATCTGATATAAGATCCTTAACAAAGCTTATGTCCACTTGAAGACAAGTATGATCCTTTTTTCATACTTGTCTTCAAGTATGGGCAGTTGGGCAGATCATGAGGTCAGGAGATCAAGACCATCCTGGCCGAGTTGGGCAGATCATGAGGTCAGGAGATCAAGACCATCCTGGCCAACATGATGAAACCCCATCTCTACTAAAACTACAAAAACTAGCTGGGTGTGGTAGCCAGCACCTGTAATCTCAGCTACTCAGGAAGCTGAGGCAGCATAATGGCTTGAACCCGGGAGGTGGAGATTGCACTGAGCCGAGATCACGCCACTGCACTCCAGCCTGGCGACAGAGCAAGACTCCATCTCAAAACAAACAAACAAAAAAAGCTAAAAATGGGAAATAATACAAATGCCCATCAACACACGAATGGATTAAAATTTGTGATACATTTATACAATGAAATCTTACTCAACAATAAAAAGAAAACAAATTATCGTATGTAAAAATATAGAGAATCTAAAATCATTAAATTGAATACAAGAAGCCAAACACAATTAAGTACATACTGTACAAGTTCATTTGTATGAATACACAAAACTACATTATGTTAATAGAAATCAACAGTTATTAGTTATGGGTTTCAGTGTCTCCCCAGATGAGGAATCTTTCAGGCATGTTGTGAATGTTCTATGTCTAGTTTTGGTTGGTAGTTAGATGTGTGTATATAATTGTCAAAGCACATCAAACAGCACTCAAGATTTTTTATTTTCTTGTATGTTCATTTTATCTCAATAAAAATGCTACAAGAATTTTAACCATTTTTTTCTAGTTACAGTGCTGATTCATAGATCCTACGGCAGACCTATTGAAACTGGAATTCCAGGCTTGAGGCCCTAGAATATGCAATATTAACCAGCATACTAGGCAATTCTAATACACATTAAAATCCTAAACCCTTATCTATAATATTCAACTTTTTGTACTTTTACTACTGCATTTGCAAATTGTATTACTTCACTGTGGATGCATAACTGATTTGTAGACCTTTAAATCATGGTGTATACTTAGAGAATCTTTTATCTCTTATTGATTCTGACATTTTTCTTGTCCTCTGGATTTAAACAATTTTATTATGATATACCTTGGTGAGATGTGCTTCTTGCTTTTTGTGCTAATTAGGATTCATTGAGCTGTGGGTTTATAATTTTCAAGTTTGGAAAATTGCTAGCCATTATATCTCTAAATATATTTCCGTTTGTTCCATCTCATCTATTCCGATGACTTGAGCTGCACATATATTAGGCAATTTGAAGTTGTTTTGCTGTTCATTGACACTCTGCTAACTTTATTCGTCTTTCATTTTTCTGTGATTTATTTTGCATAGCTTTCTTATTGCTTTCTTCAAGTGTACAAATTCTTTCTATGTGGAAAATCTGGTCTGCCATTTATCCCATCCAGTGAATTTTATCTCAGGCATTCTTATCTTCATCTCTGGAAGTTAGATCCAAATCATTTTTTACAACTCCCAATTCTCTACTTAATATGCTTTAATGTTTTGTCTAGCTTCTTAAACATAATCAATACTGTTATAATAATTATTGTCATGTCATGTTTATTAATCAATGTACTTCTGTATCTGTTCTGACTAATTGATTTTCCCTCAGTATTATTTTGTATTTTTCTGTTATTTTGCATGCTTGGTAAATTTGAATTGCTTATAACACATTGTGAATTTAAATTGTGGATGCTAAATATTTTGTTAACCTATACATTTTTTGGATATTTGTTATTGGTCATGGTTTAGTTACTTAGAAATAGTTTGATATTTTTTGGTTTTGCTATTAAGTTTTGTTTGAAGATACTGAAACATAGTTTATTCTAGGACTAAATTTTTCAACTAGTTATGCGAAATGTTACTTTAGTAACATTTCGTACTTTATTGGTGCCCCATCAATTGTACAGTTCACTGCTTTGATTGTTGGAAACAGGCACTCTTCTTTTTTTTTTTTTTTTTTTTTTTTT
>NW_016806912.1:18361-27353 GCF_001698545.2 Rhinopithecus bieti | reverse complement strand
TGTTAGCCAGGATGGTCTCGATCTCCTGACCTCGTGATCCGCCCGTCTCGGCCTCCCAAAGTGCTGGGATTACAGGCTTGAGCCACCGCGCCCGGCCGGAAACAGGCACTCTTCTTAGCTCAGTGTGAGTTCTTGGTATTGTATTCTCTGACTCCTTTGGGTAATTCTTTCCCTAAACTGGTAATTTCCTCACATACTTGTGCTGATCAGTACTCAGTTGAATATTAGAGATTTCCGAAGTTCTGTTTGCACAAATACTTTGTAATATAAATGCCAGCTGCTTTTTCATCCCTAGAGTGGCAGCTCCTTCTGAATACAAGGAAACTGCAGGGCTTAACCTGAGTTAATGCTCTCAGTCATACAGCCCAGAAATCTACTTTTTGGACTACAATGACTCATGTATTTCACTTTTGATATTTTCTATTAGTCCCTGATGTTCTGTTCCTTTTTTGGTTTTGTTTTCTATCTTCCAGACTGATTAATCCCTAATGATTTATGTTCAAATTCATCCACTCTATCATCTCTATTCTGCTACTGAGTCCATCCTGTACATTTTTTAAATTTCAGAAAAGTATTTTCCAGTTCTAAATTTTTCAATTGCTTCACAGCATATATGTGTGTGTGTGTATAAACACATACATATGTATATTTGTAAGATTCACCTTCCATCGCTCTCAAGTGTGTTTACTTTTTACCTTACGGAGAATGATTATAAATTAACTAATTTAAAGTATTTTCTAATAATTCCATTATTTAAAATCTCTTTCTTTCATGAAAAAAATGCACATTCCTTGTTACTCCTTGCATTTTTCTTTTGGCTGTTTCTAAAAGGACATAGAATCTAATATAATGCAGAATTTAAGCCAAATATATCTGAAATAAATGGGCATGAAGAGGGTTTTTCTTTTTTTTTTTAAGTTTTAACTTTTAGATTCAGGGGGAACATGTGCAGGTCTGTTACATGAGTATGTTGCATGATGTTAAGGTTAGGGGTGTGAATTGTCCTGTCATCCAGGTAGTAAGCATAGTACCCAATATGTGTTTTTTCCCCCTTTGCCCTTTGCTCTTCCTTCCCACTCTGGTGTTCTTAAGTGTCTATTGTTTCCATCCCTCTGCCTATCTATACCCAACGTTTAGCTCCCACTTTTAAATGAGAACATTCAGTATTTGATTTTCTTTTTCTGTATGATTTGCTTAGGATAATGGCCTCCAGCTGCATCCATGTTTCTGCAAAGAACATGATTTCATTCTCTTTTATGGCTCCATAGCATTCCATTGTAATTACATACCATCTTTTCTTTATCCAGTCCACCATTGATAGGCACCTAAGTTGATTCCATGTCTTTGTTATTTTGAATAGTGCTGCAGTGAACATGTAAGTACATGTTTCTTTTTGGTAGAATAATGTATTTACCTTTGGATATATACCCAGTAATAGGATTACTGGGTTGAATGGTAGTTCTATTTTAATTCTTTGAGAAATCTCCAAACTGCTTTCCACAGTAACCGAACTAATTTACATACCCACAGTATATAAGTGTTCCCTTTTCTCCACAGTCTCTCCAGCATCTGCTGTTTTTTGACTTTTTAGTAATAGCAATTCTGACTGGTGTGAGGTGGTACCTCATTATGGTTTAAATTTGCATTTTTTGATGTTTAGTGATGTTGAACATTTTTCATGTTTTTTGGTCACTTGTATGTTATTTGGATATCTTGTAGATATCATCCTTTGAGGGTATTTTCCTGTGAAAATGTGTCACATTTCTTTCCATGTGAAATTAATTTTAAATTATACCCTGAACATTTAAATATCATGATGTGTATATTCTGGGTCCTGTTGTACTCCTCTGGAAGGAGAAAGTTGCTTTAATTTTTAGCAGGCAATTCAAACATTTAGGCTAAAACTACAAATTCTGCCTCGTCTTCCAAGGGTAGTGGTACTAATCTCAGTTTAATTTTTGAAGTCTCTACTATGCTGAATTTTGTCATTCCTGTGCAAACATGATGCAAGGGTGACCTCTAGACTTATTGAATTAATGGCATCCATTTTTCAGATTTTCGCTTCCTACGTGTTTTCCCACATTCTTCAGTTTATATGGAACCCCTTTCCAATAATTCCAAGTTCTTCAGTACAGAAAAGTGTGAATTCTGTTAGAGATTTAGCCATTTATGTTTCTTCTCTGTTTTATGGTTCTGTAATTGGGTCACCCTTGGGATAAAAGTGAGAGAGAAAAGAACAAAATGATAATATCCCCCATGCAGGACACATCTTTAAGATTTGACTCTGATCTAAAGCATTACCTTTATGTACTTTTAAGAGTGCTCATATAGATTCCTTTTGTATTTTGTTAAGAATTGTCTGTTGTACTCAGCAGAAGAGATCTGCTGTGGTAGCCTTATACTGCCATAGTGATACTAGAACCCAAAGCTATGCCATTTTAGGACCTCAGCCCACTATTTTGACTCAGGAATGAAACTTCAGAAACCAACTCCAGAAAAAACTCGATGTAAGTGCGCAATTTTTCATATGTTCGTAAATGTACTTCAAAAAATTCATATTACATTTTTAAAATCAATTAGCCTCTATTACTTTTCTTTAGCTTTACTATGTAATCATTTTATGAAAGGCAGGGAATAGATTTATACAAGTTAATAACATCATTCAAGTACATAAATGCAAATGCATGATTAATTCTCAAATTTATCATAAGTGTTATAAATTCTATAACTTTATACTCTGGGTGTTGGCTACTAGCTAACTTTCTTTTGTGCTATATTTGAGCAGAGCTCAATGTTAATATATTCAGGCTTTCAAAGAGAAGTTATGTATTTGTCTGTATTGGAGATACAATTAAGATTCTTCAAAGTAACAAACAATATTTTGATAAATCCTAGTAGACTAAGTTACCAATGTTGACAAAATATCACTCTATAGTTTTCTAGAAAGATATGCCATTAATTTGTCCAGTTAATCCAAAATTTTATTCTTGCTAATTTATGATCACAATTTTGACAAGTGGCATCCACAAATACTATATTATTACTTATAACAGTGAATAAGTTATTCACATATTAACTCATAGGAAAATTCTATATTTGATTTTGCATCTAAATATGACACAATGTAAAAGGTTCTTTCCTTATCTCAAATCATCATTGTATTTTATTTTGAGAGAATATTGAGATAACCTTTCTTAAGATATGTATATACATTTTCTATACATTAACTTTTTTAAAGTTTTGTTAAATATTGTTCATATTTATATATTTTACATTTTACATATATTTGTAATCTACTTGTAAATGACTTTTACAGCACAACTATTTCCATGGACTATTTTTACAGCTGACACTTCTGAAGATTCAAATAAGGTGTTGAATTAATAGTTTATACTATATTGATCAATGATTGCTTCCCTGTTATTCATCAGTCTATGCATTGAATATTTGTTGACCACCAATATATATCAGCATTTGTATACTGTGTTAAGATACAGAGAATTATCACAGTTTTGGCAATAACTGGAATGACTTATATAAGCAGTTCGAAGTTTACCTTCTTTACAATAAATTACTTTATCTGCCAGGGCAATCTTACCATCAGCAACCCAAATTTGTATACTTAATATGTGACTTATATTTTGATGACCTACCATATAATAGAGGGTCTGTAGGTTTATTCAGAATAATAATTTTTTAAATAATAAAAATAAAATAAAATCCACTAATGACATCTTTTAATATTTATATTGATTGCATTATTTTAAAGTTTAAGTGAAGATAAAGTGAATAAGAGGACACACATTTTTATTGAGACCATCCACTGTGCCAGTTACTGGGCTATGCTATTTACAAATGATTGAATCTTACAAAACATTCTCAGGACAGAATTTAACTGAATTTTCAGAATTTTACAAAGCGCCCTCAGAACAGAAATTGTTTACCAATTTTAGAGGTAGAAAATTGTCAGGAGACAATTCTCCATGGATATGTCATGATACTGTTGATATGACTTGGATCTGTGTCCCGACTCAAATCTCATCTCAAATTGTAATCCCCATGTGTTGAGGGAGGAACCTGGTGGAAGGTGACTGGATCATGGGGGCAGTTTACCCCATGCTGTTCTTGTGATAGTGAGTTCTTGTGAGATCCAATGGTCTAAAAGTGTTTGGAAGTTCTCTCTCTCTCTCTCTCTCTCTCTCTCTCTCTCTCTCTCTCTCTCTGTCTGTCTCTCTCCCCTGCTGCCATGTAAGGCATGTCTTACTTCCCCTTTCCTTTCCACCATGATTGTGAGATTTCTGAGGCCTCCACAGCCATGTGGAACTGTGATTCAATTAAACCTCTTTCCTTTATAAACTACCCACTCTCACGTAGTTCTTTACAGCAATATGAAAACAGACTAATATAGAAAGTTGGTACTGAGGCAAGTGGGGCATTAATATAAAGTTATCTGAAAATGTGAAAGAGACTTTTTAACTGGGTAACAGGCAGAGGTTGGGACAGTTTGTATGGCTCAGAAGAAAACAGGAAGATTTGGAAAAGTTTAGAACTTCCTAGATTCTGGTTGAATGGTTTTGACTAACATGTGTTAATGATATGGACAATTAAGTCCAGGCTGCGATGGTCTCAGATGGAGATGAGGAATTTATTGGGAACTACAGTAAAGGTCACTCATGCTGTGCTTTAGCAAAGAGACTAGTGGCATTTTGTCTCTAACCTAGAGATCTGTGGAACTTTGAATTTGAGAGAGATGATTTAGGGTATCTGGCAGAAGACACTTCTAAGCAGCAAGGCATTCAAGATGTGACCTGGCGTTTTATGAACGCATACAGTCATATGCACTCACAATGAGATGGCCTGAAATTGGAACTTATCTTTAAAAGGGAAGTACAGTATAAAATTTTGGAAAATTTGCAGCCTGTCCATGTGGTATAAAAGGAAAAGCCGTTTTCTGGGGAGAAATTCAAACCACCAATGCAGAAATTAGCATAAGTAAAGAGGAGTCGAATATTAATAGCCAAGACAATGGGAAAAATGTCTCCAGGGTGTTTTAGAGGTCTTCACTGCATCCCCCTCCCCCCCTCACCGCGACCCATCACAGGCCCAGAAACCTAGGAGGAAAAAAATGGTTTCTTGGGCTGCATTCAGGGCCACACTGTTCTGAGTAGTCTTGGGAAATGGTGCTCTGCATCCCAGTAGCTTCAGCTCCAGCTGTGGCTAAAAGGGGCCAAGGTACAGCTTGGGCCATTACTTCAGAGAGTACTTGCAGTCCCTAAACCTTGGTGGCTTACACATGGTGTTAAGCCTGTGCGTGCAAAGAAGACAAGAATTGAGGTTTGGGAATCTTCATCTAGATTTCAGAGAAATCTAGGGCCATCATCCTCCAGTTCCCAGAATGGTAGATCTACCAATAGCTTGCACTATGGACCTTGAAAAGCTGCAGGTACTCAAAACCAGCCTGTGAAAGGAGCCAAAGGGGCTGCACCCTGCAGAGCCACAGGGGTGGAGCTGTCCAAGGTTATGGGGAGGACACTCCTTGCGTCCTTGTGCCTTTGATGTAAGACATGAACTCAAAAGAGATTATTTTGAAGCTTTAAGATTTAGTGATTGTCCTGCAGGATTTCAGACTTACATGGAGCCTGTAGGCCCTTTGTTTTAGCCAATTTCTCCCTTTTGGAATGGGAGCATTTACACAATGCCTGTACCCCCCATTGTATCTTGGAAGTAACCAACTTGTTTTTATTTTACAGACTCATAGGCAGAAGGAACTTGTCTTGTTTCAGATGAGACTTTGGACTTGGACTTTTGAGTTAATGCCAGAATGAGTTAAGACTTTGAGATATTGTTGGGAAGACATGATTGTGTTTTGAAATGTGAGAGGGACATGAGATTTGGGAGGGGCCAGGGTGAGATGATATGGTTTGGCTCTGTATCCTCACCCAAATCTCATCTCAAATTGTAATTTCCATGTGTTGAGTGAGGGACCTTGTGGGAGGTGATTGGATTATGGGCAAGGTTTCCCTCATGCTGTTCTTGTGATAGTGAGTGAGTTCTCATAAGATCTGATGGTTTTAAAGTATTTGGCAGTCCACCTCACTCTCTGTCTCCTGCTGCGACATAAAATGTGTCTTGCTTCCCTTTCATTTTCTGCCATGATTGTGAGTTTCATGAGGTCTCTCCAGCCTTGTGCAACTGTGAGTCAATTAAACCTCTTTTCTTTATAAACTACCCAGTCTCAGGTAGTTATTTATAGCAGTGTGAAAGCAGACTAATACAACTGCATGAATATCCTGTGAGAAAGGCACCATCTGTCCTTTGCTCCAAAATATTTTTTCAAGGATTTTTGTATAGAAAAAAAGTTTGAAATGTAGATATAATACATTCCTATGGAAAAAAGTGAAGAAATTACTTTTGTCCAGTTTAATTAAAAAATAAAAATGTTTTCCTTTAGTGCAAAGTCAGGCATGTTTATTCACTCTCATAAAAGATCTGGGAAGCTCAGTGTGTCTCAGCTGTAATTGCAAACCATTGCATGTATAGCATCCATCTGATCCATAACACGTTAAACCAATGGACCTTGCAGGCAAAGGAAACTGACACTCATATTTATGCTGCTTGCTGTGCTACGACTAATATAGGATCCTTTGTATCTGATCCTGGAGTTTTGTGACTTCTGTCAACCACTATGAAACTGTGGTAGGCTAAATTGTTAGCTGGCAAGAAGGGTAAAATATCTGACCCTCTATAATTCTTGACAAAAATTTGGAAACTTGGAGTGTAAGTAACTTGTCATGTCTGAATACAAGGTACACATTCTGTACAAGTACAAAATACTGCCATGTATCATAAATTACATAAACATTGTTCTTGATATAGTCTAATATTACAGTTTTTTCAGTAACAGAAGATGAGGATTATACTTGATTCATTTATTTACATTCTGAAACTTTAGTGAAATAACTTGTGGACAGTAGGTTTTTCATATATGTCTTTCAAACATAATTGGATTTTATTAGTGCATAAAACAACTGTTACATTTTCAGTGCAGTAAAAGAATTATGTCATAATCAGGGATGGCTTTTGGAAAATCTAAGAAACCAATGTTTATTTTGCCATTGAGTAAAGTCTGCAGACTTTCAAGGCTATTGAGAATAGAATTTTGTCAGTTTTTTGTACAATCCTCACAAACTGCAAGAGAGACAAGAGGCAAGAGTGACAATGTGGATCAAAATTTTTCTAGCAAATATCATTCCACTGCTTCAATGGAGCCCTGTGATCCCTTAGTTTATTTTTCTCCAACAGTCAGATGATAACTGTAAATGCAACGTAAATATAGACAGAATCATTTACACATGTGGAAAAATTGACATCAGCATCAATATCCCAGGTATTTTATTAATAAGGTAATGGATTCTTCTGGCTGCTAAGAAAGAAAATAAAATATTTTCAACCATATTATACTTGCAACAAAAACTCAGTTTACTTTACATATATATATAATGTGTACCTAGCATGACCCCAGGCCTGAATTAAAATGCCTACCTGGGAAAGCATAAGGCTGCTAGGAAAATTTTCTGTGTGTTCAAGCCAACCTGATGATAGGCCCTGAGTTCCTTATCTTAGAGCTATAAGAGTTAAATAAAGAGGAAAAAAAAAACACGAAATGCAGCTTAACAGTTAATGACAGGTTTATTTTAGAAAAAAACCTGAGAGAGGCTTCTGGCTGATTTCGGTTAGGAGCACTTTCTCTTACAGCCTAAGAGTGTATATTGGTTTTAAGGTGAAGGGGCTTATCACAAGCTTGGAATGTTTCTGTGTGAGGGAGAAGTTTTATGACAGGGTTGGAATGTCTAGGATTAGACTAGTGAATTTAGTTAATTCACTAAATAAGTGAAGGTTTATGAATATTAGCCCCAGGTGGCAAAGACTTTATATTTTGTGAAGACGGAAATCAGATTGAGTGTTACAGTTAATCAAGTCATAAAAGAGAATATTATCAAGGGGGTTATCAGCTGTGTAGTAATGATACACAGGTATTATATAAAGACATCTCAACCTGTTTCTTATAATGCAGTCAAGTATTCTGGTACTAGCATATACAATAAAAGAAAGATTAATATTTTGATATTTATGAGAAAATGTTAAGGGGAAAGTGAGGGTTCTTAGGAGGCAGCATGCATAGTACTTAAGAGCCAACCTGCTTGATACAATTGATGGCTCTACCACTTATGATCTTAGACAGCTTGTGGAGTCATTTAGCTTTTGTTAGTCGTACTTTTCTTTTGTAAAACTTGAATAAGTAGGGTAAGTATCTCAGATAGTTGCTAGGAGGTGTGAAAGGAAAATATCTTGGGCTCCCACAATTACGAAGCTAAAGGGAAAATTCAAGCTGGGAACTGCTTAGGGAAACCTGCCTCCCATTCAATTCAAATTTATCTCTATGCTCACTGAGATAAATGCATATCTGATTGCCTGCTTTGGAAAGTCTAATCAGATACTCATAAGAACACAACCTTTGTCTCTCACCTGTCTGTGACCTGGAAGGCCCCTCCCTGCTTTGAGTCTTTCTGCCTTTGCTTCGAGTTGTCCTGCCTTTCCAGACTGAACCAATGTACTCCTTATATATATTGATTGATGTTTCATGTCTCTCTAAAATGTGTAAAATCAAGCTGCGCCTCTACCACCTTGGTCATACGTCATCAGAACTTCCTGAGGCAGTGTCATCTGTGTGCTTTCTCAACCTTGGCAAAATAAACTTCCTTAATTGACTGAGAACTGTCTCAAATTTTCGGTGTCCACAGAGGTTTTAAGTAAAACAGTCCACAAAAAGGTTCAGAACAGTCTGTGAGACTTAGTGAGTATTAGCTATTATTTTTATATATTCAAAGCCAAAGAAGGAGGGGAAAGGAGGAAAAGGAAGGGACAGGCAAGATGTTTTAATCTTTAAGAAATGATAAAAAGACAGGAAACCCCAAATTTCCTTTTCCTTTTT
>NW_016806912.1:8528-15058 GCF_001698545.2 Rhinopithecus bieti | reverse complement strand
TCTTTTGTTCAGAAAATGTCTTCTAGTCTAAACATATACAGAAGGAAGAGAATAAATTGCCACAAAACATAACATTACAAAACTATGAAGCAATTTTAGAATTCCTGAGTGGGAGTAGAAAGGAAATTACAATATAGTAAATTTCATTGTATACTGCATTTATGAGATTTTGGAATGTTTTCAAAATCTATATTATTCTGGCAACATACTTAACTAACAACTTGGAATCAATGGTAAATTATGTAAATAGGGTTGAATCATCAGTAAATTGCAACTTGATCAGATATAACTGTGTAGTAATATGAGTATAACTGTTAACTACCCTGACTATATTTTATTATATACCCAAGAGCCAAGATTCTCACATATGTTACATTTTTTCAATCATTTTTGTTAGAGGATTGATGTTAAATCATACCTCTTCCCTTTTTTTCTTTTTTTTTTTAATAAGGAAGTCTACCTATGTGGCATAATGAGACCCACTCACTCATTCAGCAAAATGTTCTACTGACATCTGAATAATAGTATGCCTTCTCTGTTGCATTTATTAACTAAAATTTAGAGCTATATCTGAAAATTATTTTTGCATGCAGTGCTCACACACCATCTGACGATGAGTTATTGACATCAAAATAATGAATTTGGTGGGCAAGAGTAGAGGAAGTATTGTGAACTGACTTAATGCTACTTGGTCATGTATAGGTTCTTTCTGGTAGTTAAAATTAGCCACTAAATATTTCAGTTGGAGAGGATTGTTACATTAACAAATCTTAGATCAGACTTTTACACACATGATGATTACAAACAGGGGCATTTATTAACAAACTATTTTTAGCTATATAAAAGAAACAATTCCCACAATCTGTTTTTTACTTGGAAAATTTCCAATTCCACTGGATTTTAAGTACTCTTACTATTATTTGTTGTAAGAGGTTATTTTGAGACAAATGCCAAGTTTTTTTTTTGTTTTGTTTTGTTTTTTAGTAGAGAGGGGTTTCACCGTGTTAGCCAGGATGGTCTCGATCTCCTGACCTCGTGACCCGCCCGCCTCGGCCTCCCAAAGTGCTGGGATTACAGGCTTGAGCCACCGCGCCCGGCTCAAGACTTTTTAGAATGAATTATATCAATGATATCAATATCAACCAACTATGGCAGCAGTTCACAGCTGACTATAGAAACACTTACTTAGCAACTTAGGCTAGAGTGTCATTCCTAAGGATATAATACTAAGAGATTTTATATATTGTTCCATGCAAGGGTAAGGCATGTCTTAAAATATTTTAGCTGAACATCTTATCATGAATAACTTTAATTTCACAAATACGAGGACATTTATTATGCTACTATCACATATTACCATTTATTATTGTACATCAAAATTTATATATGACATCCATCATGCTAATGAACAAAGCATCATTATTGATTGAGATGTATGAAGACATCAGTATCAGAAGGCATGTTTATAATCATTTCCAATGTATGTTTCTTTTCCATGTAATGTTTGTGAAGCCCTGCTCAACTGGACATACTTGATTAATACATTAGCTGAGCACTCTTCAATTGTGCTTTCTTAGTGTTGGCTTTACCAAAACAATATATACACAAAGTATAACATTTTATATACCAATATATTTAACCTTACAGGGTTTGTAACAAGTGTCAAAACTATCTTTAAACTGAAGGTCGTTCCACTTGTGCTATATTTCAAAAGATATTTAGAGAACATATCTCCCCACAGAAGCCCAGAAAGGTTGAATTTTTTTTATATAATAGCAGAAATTATTCATAGAAAAGTAAAGAAGCAGAATCTGGGACTGCACAGATTTATACAAAAGCAAATAAGAAAATAAATATCTATAGAAATATGAATACAATTGATAAAATACATTGCTGCATACCTAGATAATAAAACTCTTACAATTTTGCATCAGAGCTTATGAAAGGACCTGTAACGATGTGGACCAGTATGAAAATAGATAAGAATAGTTACACAGAAGCAAATGAGAAGGAACGCAAAGTTTACTGAACAAGATCGCATAGAATAGAGGAGAGTCACTAATCAAAACAACCTAAAATGTTCACTAATATCAAACGAGGAGAGATTTATATCTAATATCAGACTCTCACAATGGTAATCTATATGTTATTTGAGTCTATGTGTGTAATATACATATATTTAATATGTATATAAGAACATGTATGCAGACAACTATAACTTAGTAAACTTGAAAATCCATTTCATAGGTCATTTAATTATTATTAATTCTAATTTTAGTATTTATAAATACTAGTATCTGTAAATGCCATTTTCCTCATCAATCCTATTCTTAATGATTTTCAGTTATTTATAGGTTGCTACCTTCATTTCCTAAAACTAATGAGGAAAGAAGTTTTGAGAATCAATGTCCCTTCTTCTAAATATCAATGGTGATGATGCTATCTTTTCATAGGTCCATGAGGATGTTGATGATAAGCACTTCTCTGATGATATTGAGTATCCCTCTACATATTCCATAAAATGTCAGGTAAACTAATTGGCCTTCTTCTACATGATTTTCTGGGATAAGCAAAATCTCCTTCGTACCCCACCATCAACTTGAGTGTAGATGCCAAGTACCCTGACAAGCAGGTTGGTACTAGCTTCTCATCTCTTTCCCATCATCTGTAATTTCCTCTTTGCATTACTGTCAGGTGGATTCTCTTAAGTGTCCTGGGTTACAACTGTCATTCCCATTCATCATAAACCTGAGCATAAGAAGCTAAGCATATTAATTTGATCCTTATGTATGCTATTTTATTTATCTTCCTTCTGACCCACCCCCCTCATTATTTTGCTGAAGCTTCTTAATAACTCCAGCTATGCTAGAGCTTCTCTCTAATCTTTCCTTATATACTGTACAATGGTGGTGTCATATCTTAAAAGCTGCTAGGAGGAAACATTAATAGGCTTTAAGTAGTGATATCTGAACTTAGTAAATAAACCACAATAACATCAGTAGCCACCAATTTTTTCCCAGAAGGCATAAAATAGAAAAGCAAGTTTCGCTAAATAAAATTTGAGCAAGTGACACTTTGAAAATAACTGAGGTTAATTAAATCTATTTATTTGTTGATATTGAGCAGCTTATGAAGGAAATCGGAAATGCATTAGCAAGTCAATAGACATTATGATCATTTTAGAGATTTAAAGATCAGAGTCTTGACTAGTTTTAAAGTCTTAATATATCAATTGTATATGATGTGTTTTGCATTATATCCTTTCCTTACTTTGCTCTATTTTAAATTGATTTTCTATTAAAGAAAATTATCTCATAGATAATTAAAGGAAGTAATAGCAAAACCCATAACTCACCAAATAAAAGTGACACATGAAAATATTAGCATCATGAATTGATTTAAGGCAATAAAAAATTAATGATGCAGTTGAAGTCACTTAATTATCTTTCTTCAAGCCACTCCCATCCTTCTTATACTACCAAAGAAAACCATCGCCACACAATTGGTATACATTTTTCAAATCAACTTTTTTATACTTTCATCATATAGGCCTATGACCCACATGAATTTCTGTAAGATTGAACAGAACCAAATCAAAAATAGCACTTTGTATTTAACCTCTAGAAATGGACTAAAACCAGAAGTTAATATGGACTATTTGTGTGTGTGTGTGTGGATTGTACATCTTATATAAATTATCAAGCAATTCTTTTTAACATTTTTAGGCTATCCACACTGATACATACAGATTTATGTTTACATCTTGATTTTACCATATTTTATAAATGTACTTACATTTTTCATTCATGTTGATGTTAACTTAGAATATTTCCCAATTTTTGCTATTACAAATGATGCTACAGTGAAGATTCCTGTTCATCTCTCTTTATACATTAATAAATAATTATTTTTACAATATACAATCAGAAATGCTAATGCCAAGTTATAATCCAAAGTGGATGCAACACATTTATAGTCCTATCAAAAGAATATAAAAGTCTCTGCCTCCCCCATATCCTTGCCCACAACTGGTATTGCCAAATTTTTAAATTTGGTTTACATTTCCCTAATTACTTGTAAGGAAGTGGGGACTCAATTCCTCCTCTTCACTTTTTGAAAAAGGTTATAAATGAGTCATGTTCTCTTAGGACTCCTTGTTTGTAGCTATAATTTTTGAGAGTGTGATAAGTCTTGAATGTGTAGGAGAAGAATTTAGTGGAATAACTTTTCCAAATGGTAGAAGAAAGAAAGCCTTTCAAGCCGATTGATACTTTGTTTGATTAAAGGTCCAGATTAATGAGACTGATGACTTTTGAGGGGTAGGCATATGAACATAGGAGTCACTCTTTTCTAAAATGGTAGAGTAACTTCGACTTATCAAATTAATGCAGAGGAATTTCTTTAAATTTGAGAGAACCTCAAAGAGAGCAGAGTTCTGTAAGTTTGAACTTCAAATATCCAAAATAATAATGTCTTTTTTCCTAAAAACATAACTAAAAGACACTATTTAATTCATTCATAAGTTTTGTATGGTAATAGTTAGCAGATACAAGTTTATAAAAAATTTAGGCCATTAGTATGGACCTTATCAGGAATAGTAATTATCATCAAAACTAACACATCCAGTGTCTATAAAATTTCAGGTAGTTTATTCATTTATTCCCCACAGCAACACTAGGAGTTAGGACCTATTATTATCTCTGATTTTATAGATGAAGAAATTGAGACAATTTTCCTGTCTAGGTAACAGAGTTAGTTTGTAACACAGCTGTAATTTAAGCCCAAGTAGTTAGATTGCAAAGTTCTTGTTCATAAACCCCTTGCTATCCTGTCAGTCCCTTCAAGGAGCTTCATTCATGATATCTTTATTTCTTCTGCTGATTCTTTTTCGAGATTGTTTGATACATTCATGGAGAATATATTCAGGCATTTTTAAGTCTATCATGTTGGCAAAGGTGATTTTAATGAAACAAAAATCTAATATTGACTCCAAAAGGATATTAAGTAGAATGGATAGAGAGATGTGGTACATACACGATTCAATATAAATCAGCCTTTTTTAAAAAAGGAAATACTGCAATGTGCAGAAACATGGATAAACCTTAAGGAAAATAAGCTAAGTTTAATAAGCCAGTCACAGAAATAAAAATATGGAATGATTCAATTTGTATAAGGTTTCTAAAATATTCAAAGCTAAGAGTGAAATGGTTGCCAAGGACTCGGGGAAGGGGGAAGTAGGAAGGTACTTAATTATCAACAGGCAAAAAGTGTTAGTTAAGCAAGATTTATAAGCTCTAGAGATCTCGTATACAAGATTGTACCTAGAATTGATAATAATGCATTATACACTTCAAAAATTGCTAAGACGCTGGATCTAATGTTAAATATTCTAACCACAGTCACATCAAATAAAAAAGGTTAGCATAAAAGAGAACTACTGAGGAAACGAACAGCATAGCCTAGTGGAGAGAAAAGGGAAAATTCAAAAGTTATTGAAATTACATATTCTTTTTTTTTAAACACTGAAATCATTTAATTCGTGGGATAAGGTGGAAGGTGCTCAATCACACTCTAAAATTTTATGTACGGCTGAAATGTTTTCCCCATTCTTGTCACTGTTGTCAAAAATAATTTATAAAATTGTTTCATAATTTCCAAAATTTTATTATGCACACTTTCAGATTGAAATTGTTACCTTTTAAATCTCTATTAAAATATGACACAATTCCTCTGAGGAAACTCTTATGGATCTGGAATATAATTAAATTTGTATACTCCTAATTAGACTCAATTCATTAAACTTACATTTTTTCAGTACCCCCAACTCATGCAATGCTACTTAAGCAAAGCGAATTTTTATCCTACTAACTAACACATTAAGGATACTACAGATACTTCTGTGTGCAAGTTCACGAAAACAAAAAAGGATGCTATGTTTAACAGTTCAAAATCAGCCTCCCAACATACACATAAAAGTAGATAATCTCTTCTGCATTGTCTCCTAATATACAATTCTGCCTATACAACTTTCTTTTCATTTTCCAGTCATCCTTTTATTAGACACACACACACACACACACACACACACACACACACACATATCAACATCCACTCTATCTCTCCACGGTCATTCTTCTGAAAAATTCATCAAAACTCTAGTAAAGTTTTGTTTCTAATATCAGTGTCTGGGAAAACTAAGTTAGCATTACCTTTTTGAGGAATTAATGGTGAGATATTCTATTTTTTCAGTCGATCAGTAGGCACTTAATGAGTCCTACTTTGTGTCTGGAACTGTGCTATGTGCTAAAGATGCAAATATAAATAAGACATGATTCCTGCCTTCAGATAACTTATGACTTGAGAAGATTTTCCAGAAATATTAATATTCAAATCACTTATTTTTGTCATAATGTAGAACATAAATGTTCATAAATATTCTAAAACGATCAGTGACTTTTCCACGAATTCACACATTTTCAATTGTAAAACTTCAACTGACCTTTTGAGTAGTTTATAAAAAAAAAAAAAAA
>NW_016806912.1:0-8243 GCF_001698545.2 Rhinopithecus bieti | reverse complement strand
TATAGATTTAAATACTCAATGATAATGAAAACACAAAATATCAGATCATATGGGTCACAAATTATGACATAGCTGTACCATATGTTGTAATATGTTTTTATGAAACTTAATCACCTAATATTTAGTAAGAAATTACTTCATCTTAGCATTTTGAAACTGTCCTACAATGTAACCAAAATTCATGGATTTGGTATTTTAAATGGTATATAGAACTTTATAATTTACATTCAGATTTTTAAAGTGGCTGAATTCTTACTATTCACCAACATCTGCATTAGGCACTTTGTAAATATTACCACCTCTAAAACTATTAATCATCTTATAAGTTAGGGAGAATATTTTACATATGATTCAATTGAAGCTCAGAGAAAGGTAAATTCATTTGCACAATTTCACAATGCTTGCAAATGGTAATACGCGTTAAGCATGCTCTTTATCTACATCAAATGTGCTATACCTGCAGTCATTTTTAGCAGGCTAAGTGGTTTAACTTCCATAATACCTCCAGTTTGTAGTAGTCAAATCATTTCCTGGCTAGAGATACAATTTATACTACACTGCAGAAGTAGTTCAGAAATATTTTATGGCAAAATTCTAAAGATATAATTATATTCAGTGCTTGGGGTGGTACAGAAAGGAGTGATTTTAGCTAAAATAAAATGCATTTTATTTTTTCATGGAAGGAAAAATCCATAAAAATTGACCTGCTTAAAAGCTTTGTAAGTTTTTATGTTTGTACACGGAGTTTTTAAAATGTGAAATGGGACAGAATGCAACCTTCTAAAGGTAATAACTAATGCCAAAATTCAATAGACTTATTATTCATACTAAAAGTGTTTTAATGATAATAAACCAGTTACAACATCGTCAGCAAACAAAATTATTTGCTCCTCTAGTCAGTCATCTTTCATAAATTCGTACCTATAATTATTTTGTCATACGTTGTCAACTGCTTTTGATACCTCAAATATAAATGGATCTATTCTGTAAATGTACAATAGACTATGATTATTCTTCTCATGATTTTTAAAAAATCACTCTTATTACCTTAACAATAGTTTCATTAAAAAATAGAATAAGACCTACTATTTGATAGCACAATAGGGAGACTATAGTGAATAACAGCTTAATTATACATGCTATTTTTATTTCTTTTTATTTTATTTTTTTTCTTTTGAGACAGTCTTGCTCTGTCACCCAGGCTGGAGTGCAGTGGTGCAATCTCGGCTCACTGCAGGCTCCGCTTCCTGGGTTCAAGCCATTCTCCCTGCCTCACCTACCGAGTGGCTGGGATTACAGGCACCCACCACAATGCCCAGCTTATTTTTGTATTTTTAGTAGAGACGGGGTTTTGCCATGTTGGCCGAGGTGGTCTTGAACTCCTGACCTCAGGTAATATGCAGGCCTCGGCCTCCCAAAGTTCTGGCATTACAGGCATGAGCCACAGTGCCGGGCCAATTGTACATTTTAAATAATATTATAATTGTATTGTTTGTGACTCAAAGAATACATGCTTGAGGAGTTGGATACCCGGTTCTCCATGATATGCTTATTTCACTTGCATGCTTGTATCAAAACATCTCATGTACCCCATAAATATATTTACCTACTATGTACCCACAAAAAATTTTAAAAATTAAAAGAAAAAAAAAGCTGGCACGTGTTAATATTGTATTCTTTCAAGCACCTTCGAATGTGATCAACGTTAATAAGATTGTTGTAACATTTACCTTGTGATCATGAGTAATTCGAGCTGTTTATAGAATCAGTCTTTCTGTGCATCTCGATAGTTAAGAATAGTACCATATTAAAGTTTCTTTGTACTATTGTATTAACGATGCTTTAATATGCAGATTAAGAGCACAATCAATTCAAATTTGGAGCCCAAATATGTATTACGTTTTAAAAGGAAAACATGCATTTCTCAAAATTTCAAGCAAAATATTCATGAGGTAGGAGTCATTAAAATAATAAGCAACTGAAATGCATTGACAACCATATGAAATGCAAAAGATCCCATAAACGATTCCATTTTATTTTCATTACTAGTAAAAGACCTCTGATTTAAATTCACCTGTCTTCAAGGCAGCGTTTAGACTTGGAAACTTACACTGTCACAGCTGAAAGCGTTTCACTTCTCTGTACAACAGTCCACCTAATAGTTTAGTGTTCAAGGAAAATGTCAGGGGTGTTGAATCTTTTGTCTTCCTTGGATGACATAGGAAAAAGGATAATTGTTGTCGGCCACACATAAAATACACAAATATTAACAATAGCTGATGAGGTTTTTTTTTAATTACAAAATAATTTCATAACCTTTTAAGAAAGTTTACTAGTTTGTGTTGGGCTGCTTTCAAAGCCGTCCTGGTCCACATGAGGCCCGCAGGTGGCGGGTTGGGCAAGCTTCATTTATACCATTCCCAGTTACAGAACATTCAGAAAACTGACGGCAGTATTCATGCCAAAACCAGAAGATGCATGTATTAATAGAAGCTGGGAAGACTCTGCTTCTCTGACAATTTGACAACTGATATTTAAAAGTGTTTAAACATAAGGAAAATTTTCAGATTCATTTTCAAAAATGTTTTAATTACGGAAAGNAGGGAGCCCCATACTGTTTTCCATAATGGCTGTACCAATTAAATCTCTGCAAACAATTTACAAAAGCTTTCTTTTTTCCACATTCTCACCAACACTTTTTCGTTTTTTTTCTTTTTTCTTTTTTTTTTGAGACAGAGTCTTGCTTTGTTGCCCAGGCTGGAGTCCAGTGGTGTGATCTCGGCTCACTGCAACCTCGGCCTCCTGGGTTCAAGTGATTCTCTAGCCTCAGTCTCCCAGGTAGCTGGGATCACAGGCATGTGCCACCACGCCCAGCTAATTTTTTTTTTTTATTTTTATTTTTAGTAGAGACAGGGTTAGCCAGGCTGACGTCGAACTCCTGACCTCACGTGATCCACCTGCCTTGGCCTCCCAAATTGCTGGGATTACAAGCACGAGCCACCACACCCAGCCACCAACACTTACTTTTTAAAAATCTTTTTCCTGACTTCTTTAACATGTAACTGACAAATACAAATTATATGTATTTAAAATATAAAATGTAATCCTTTGATATATGAATACAATATAAAGTGATTACCAAAATTAACATATACATCATATCATATAATTAGCATTTTTTGTGGTGCGAACACTCAACATCTACTTTTTAATTAATTTCAAATATACAATATATTTCCATTAATTATAGTTACTATGTTGTATATTAGATCTTCAAAATTACTCAACTTAAAATTTCAAACATTTTGACCAAAATGTTCTCATTTTTCTCACTCCTCAGCCCCTGGCAGCCACCTTTCTACCATGTTTCTATGAGTTCAACTTCAAATTCCATATAAAAGTGAGATCATGCAGTATTTGTCTTTTTGTGTTTGAGTTATCTCATTTAGCATAACATCCTCTAGTTTCATCCATGGTTTTGCAAATGGCAGGTTTTTTTTCTTCTATAAGGCTGAATAATATTTCATTATATATTACATCTCATTTTCTTGATCCATTCATCCATTACCAAACACATAGGTTGTTTCCCTATTTTAACCATTGTGAACAATGCTACAATAAACATACAAGTGCAGATACCTTTTTCACATACAGATTCAATGTCCTTAAATATATATTCAAAAGTAGGATTGCTGGAAAAAAATCATATGGTAGCTCTATTTTTAAGTTTTTGAGGATCCTCTCTACTGTGTTTCAAAATAACTGTACCAGTTTACAATCCCATCAGAATACAAGTGCTCCCTTTTCTCTACATCCCTGCCAACACTCGTCACTATTTGACTTTTTGATACTAGATGTGTGGTTATATTCTATTGTAATATTGATTTTTCTAGTGATTAATGATGTTGCTTGATTGAGCACCTTTTCATATCCATACAATATACAATGATCTGTTGGCCATTTGTATGTTTACTTTAGCTCATTATCTACTCAGATTCTTGGCCTATTTTTTAATCAGCTGATTTTTTTGCTATTGAATTATAGATGTTTCTCATGTGTTTGAATATCAATCCCTTGTCAGATATATGATTTAAAAATACTTTCTCCCATTTAATTGGTTGACCTTTCATTTTGTTGAATGTTTCCTTTACTGTGCAAAATTTTTTTAGTTTGATGTAATACCATTTGTTTATATTTGCTTTTGTTGTTTGTGCTTTTGAAATTACATTCAATCATAAAAACCTGAAAGCATTTTCTCTAAATTAGGAACCAGGCAAGGATGTTGATGCTCTCCAATTCAATTGAACATAGAACTAAAAGTCCTAGCCAGAACAATTAGATGAGAACTAGAAATACAAGGTTGCCAAATTAAAACAGAAAAAGTTAAATTGCCCTGTTTTCAGATGACATAATTTTTACAGGTCAAGAAACATGAAGGAGGGAGAGAGGTGGGGCAAGATGAAAAAATAGAAGGCTTTGTTGATCATCCTCCTGGCAAGGACACCAATTTAACAACTATCTACACAAGAAAAGCATCTTCATAATAACCCAAAATCAGGTGAGCACTCATAGTGCCTGCTTTTTATTTCATATAACTGAAAGAAGCACTGAAGAGGTAGTAAAAACAGCCTTGAATTGCTGATGCCACGCCTGCCCCACACACCAGCAATGGCTGCATGGTGCGGAGTGTTTCTGTGCACAGGGGAGAGGGGACTGACTTAGTTCTGACCTGTTATAGTAGAAAACAAAACCATACCAATTCAGCTGCCACCCACCCAGGAAGGAAGCATTTAAATCAGTTAGAGTGAGAGGGGAATCACCAATCCCAGTGGTCCAAACTTGAGTTTCCATGAGCCTTGCTATTGTGTGCTAAAGTGCTCTAGGATCTTAAATATACTTGAATATAGACTGCCTCAAGGACTACGAGTCCTAGTGCTGAACTGGGCCCAGAGACAGTGGGCTGGCTTAGGTGGGCTAAATCTACTGATGCACCAGCAGGAACAGCTAAGGGAGTGCTGGCACCAGCCTTCCCCAAAGCCCAGGCTGCACAGCTCATGGCTCCAACAGTGACCCCTTCTCTCCATTTGAGTAGAGAAGTGGAAATAGTAAGGAGGAATTTGTCTTGCACCTTAGACACCAGCTCAACTACAGCAGGTTAGAGCACTAGTCATTTTAGACCCTACTTCCTGGAGAACACTTCCAGATCCTACTTCCTGGTATTTCTAGACACACTCTGGGCCAGAAGGGATCCTACTTTCTTGAAGGGAAAGACCCAGTTCTGGAAGGATTATCACCTGTTAAGCAAAGAGCTCTTGGGCCCTGAATAATCAGAGGAAATTCCCAAATACTATGTCAAGGGCTTTGGGTGAAACACTAACACTTGCTGGCTTCAAGTGAGACTCAGCACATTCCCAGCTGGGATGGCTATGGGATGAGACTCCATAAACTTGAGAAAAGCAGAGAAAAAAGTCTTGTACCTAATGTACCAACATGGCCACAGCAGGGTACAGCACCAAGCAGACACTTGGGGTCCCAAATTTCAGACCTTTACTCTTAGACTGCATTTCTGGAGTTGTCTGGGGCCGGAGGGCAGCCCACTAACCTGAAGGATAAGTCACAGGACAGGTTTTTGGCTCTAGTCTCTGACTCCTGAACAACACCTAAGGACCCACGTGGCACTGGGGAGAACTCACCTCCCTGAAGAGAAGGACAATGACCTGACTGGCTTTGTTGCCTGCTGATTGTAGTCCCAAGGCCTTGAGCAAACAGACTGAAGCAAAGAAGTGATTACAATAGGCCTTGAGTGAGATCCTGTGTTGTGCTGGCTTCAGGTCTAACCCAGTATAGTCCTAGTGGTGATGGCCACCAGGGTCCTCTTGTCCCAACACCCCACCAGGTGTCTGAGACCAGAGAAAGCGACTGCGTCCATTTGAGAAAAAGTAAGAGAAGGGAGCAACAGTTTCTACCTGGCAAACCAGAGAATTCTTTTGGATCTTGTCCAAGATCATCAAGGTTGTACATCTACTAGTCTGCAAGAACCACAGTGTTAACTGGGTTTGGCATACAGGCTTAGGCAGATTCAGCTTAGATCACAACACTCAAGTTTTTCCTAATATCTGGAAAGCCTTCCACAGAAGAATGGGTACAAATAAGCCCAGATAGTGAAGACTAAAATTAATACTTACTCAAAAGGGTAATAATAGAGAACTTTCCAAACCTAGAAAAATATATCAATATCCCAGTACAAGGAGGTTGTAGAACACCATGCAGATTTTTCCCAAAGACTACTCAAGGCATGTAATAATCAAACTTCTGAAGTTCAAAAATAACAAAAGAATCTTAAAAGCAACAACAGAAAAGAAACAAATAACATACAATGGAGCTCCAATACATCTGGCAGCAGACTCTTCAGTGGAAATCTTACAGGCCAAAAGAGAGTGGTCTGACATATTTAAGGTGTTGAAGAAAAACTTTTAGCCTTAAATAGTATATCTGGCAAAACTATGCTTCAGATATGAATGATAAGTAAAGATGTTCACAAACAAACAAAAGCTGAGAGATTTCATTAACAAGAGAATTATCCTACAAGAAATGCTAAAGAAAGTACTTCAATCAGAAAGAAAAGAATGTTAACAAGCAATAAGAAGTCATCTGAAGGTAAAAAAACTCACCAGTAATAGTAAGTACACAAAAACATCACAGAATATTATAATACTGTAGTTGTGGTGTATAAACTACACTTAAGTAGAAAGACTTAATGCTGAACCAATGAAAAATAATAACTATAACAACATTTCAAGACATACACAGTACAATAAAATATAAATAGAAACAACAAAATGTTAAAAATCAGAGGGATGAAGTTAGTCTTTATTGGTTTTGTTTTTGCATGTTTTTCTTTGTTTATGAGTGTTACCTTGTTATCATTGAAAACAATTGGTTATAAGCCAAATGTTAGCCTCAAACAAAAATATATAGAATGGATATATAAAAAATAAAAAGCAAGAAACTAATTTATATCACCAAAGGAAATCACCTTTATTAAAAGGAAAACAGGAAGAAAATAAGGAAGAGAAGATCACAAAGTAACAAGAAAACAACAAAATGGCATGAGTATGTTCTTATTTATAACAGCATTAAATGTAAATGGACTAAAGTCTTCAATCAAAATAAATAGAGTGGCTAAACTGATTTAAAATATATCCACTTAGTTGTTGCCTACAAGAAGAACTCTTCACCTATCAACACACACATAGACTGAAAAAATAATAATAATAATTGAAAAAGATATTCCATGTCAATGGAAACCAAAGAGGAGCAGGAGTAGTTATACTTATATCAGACAAAATAGATTTCAAGACAAAAACTGTAAGAAGAGACAAAGAAGGAAACTATGAAATGATAAAAGGGTCAATTCAGCAAGAAGATATAACAACTTAAAAATACAAGACACCCAACAGTGGAGCACACAGATATATGAGTCAAATATTTTTAGAGATTAAAAGAGATATAAGCCCCACAACAATAATAGTGGGAGATTTCAGCACTCTACTTTCAGGATTGGACACATCTTTCATACAGAAAATCAACAAAGAATCATCAAATTTAGTCTGCAGTGTAGACCAAATTGACCTAATAGATATTTACAGAACATTATATGCAATGATAAAAGAAAACACACTTTTCCTCAGCGTGTGGATCACTCTCAAGGACATACCATATGTTAGATCAGAAAACAAGTCTTAAAACATTCAAAAAATTGGAATAATATAAAGCATATTCTATGGCCACAATGCCATAGAATTTAATATAGAAATAAATAAGAGGAACATTGGAAACTATACAAATACATAAAAATGAAACAATATTATCCTGAATGAACAGTGAGCCAAGGAAGAAATTAAGAAGGAAATTGAAAAATGTCTTCAAACAAATGATAATAGAACACAACATATCAAAAGTCTATGGGATACAGCAAAAGCAGTACTAAGAGAGAAATGTATAGCTATAAGTGCCTACATTTAAAAAAATCAGTAAAAAACCTAATAATGCATATTAAAAACTAGAAAAGCAAGAGCAATCTGAACCCAAAATTAGTAGAAGAAAAAATAATGATGATCAGAGAAGGAAAATGAAATTGATACATTTAAAATAACCTAAAGACTGTAATTGTATTGTTTGTTACTCAAGGGATAAATGTTTGATGAGATGGATACCCCATTCTTCATTGTGCATTTATTTCA
>NW_016806911.1:1438084-1439999 GCF_001698545.2 Rhinopithecus bieti | reverse complement strand
AAAAAGTTCAACTTGTGCTTGAATACAATCTTTAGTCTTTCAGATGTGAGGTAAAAATCTCCTGCTATGATTGACGTAGCTTCACCTTATGTCATCCACCAGCACAAGCTTTGAAACCAGGCTTACTGTGTGCACATGTGGCTGTGCCCATGGCTAGATATGTAAGAACAGGAAAGGCATTTACAATTTCACCTGCCTCAGTGTTTTCAGTTGCACAATGGACCCTCCTGTCTGGTTATGGTAAATACTGAGCAAATGAAACCACTGGAAGTTTACTTGGAACGTGTTGAGGTGACAGTGTTCACCTTTACACACAAGTGCTCAGAAATATTAAATCTTCCTGGTTAACTCTTCCTTTTGTCATTAGGCATAACCGATGTTCATTATCACTAGAAATGTTTTTTGTTCATTTTATCTAATATTGTTGTCATTTGTCCACAATTGCTTAGTATATTTTTTCATTATTTTGCTTTTAATCTTTATATATTTCAGAGGTGTTCTGTTTCAATGATTGTACTTATATAGTTATATGTATAATATATTCATCTAATATGTATTTCTTTCAAGAGTAGATTTTGTTTTACCTATTTTAGTTACATTTTGGGGATTTATTTTGCTCTATATTGAAATTTTATTGGCAGTGGTTATTCCCACCCTCCCCTGTTTTGGCTATCCAGTATTCCAGAGAATTTTCTTTATTAATTACTTTTCCTCCTCTATCTTGTCACTGGTTTGAAAATAATACATTAGATTTATGTGATATTAATGTTTAGATGCATTTTATGATAAATATTTGGCATGGCAATATACAAAGAAAATATGCAGCTACACTCTCTTTTCCAATTATATGTGACATTCAGATTAGCTTAACTCCAGTGACTGTACTCACCTATGGCACATTGTTGCTGTCCTTTATTTTACCTCTACCTTGAATTAAATCTCCCTCACTAGTTTCTGCTATTAATATTCACATTTACAGTTAATTATTTATAAATTTCACTACATGACTATCAATATCTTTGTTAATTTTTATTTAACTATATTCTCTATTGGGTTATTTTTCTTTTCCTTTTCAATTTTACCTTTGTGATAACTCTTTAGATAAGGGTTATGAATAAATCGTTTTGTTTTAATTTTGCCATCTTTCCATTTAGATATCAAACAGAAGGCTGGCAATTATTTTCTCAACAGGTTAAAATATAATTTCAGTATTTTCTGACCTTTCCTTTGAAGTTCAAAAATCTACTCAGTCTCATTGCTGCTAATTTGTAGTTGGTCTGTCTTTATCTCAGGCTGTTTTGAAAAGTTGTATTTAGTGTTTCATAATTTACAGTTTCATAACAACTTATTTATTTCACATAGCAAGCAATAAGAAGGCATATGTAGCTTACATTTCATTAGGTAATACTTTTTAAGCCAGTAGACTATGAAGGTATTATTCTTACAAATAATAGCAAATAGTATATAGATTTTCTTATGAATGATTATTTTATGACTGATTATGACTTACAGATTATCTTGTGACTTTTACAACGAGGACAACTACTGCATGGAATCTATAATTAGATTTAAAAATACTATTTGCGGCCGAGTGTGGTGGCTCAAGCCTGTAATCCCAGCACTTTGGGAGGCCGAGACGGGCGGATCACGAGGTCAGGAGATCGAGACCCTCCTGGCTAACAGGGTGAAACCCCGTATCTACTAAAAAAAAAAATACAAAAAACTAGCCGGGCGACGTGGCGGGCACCTGTAGTCCCAGCTACTCGGGAGTCTGAGGCAGGAGAATGGCGTAAATCCGGGAGGCGGAGCTTGCAGTGAGCTGAGATCCGGCCATTGCACTCCAGCCTGGACGATAGAGAGAGACTCCGTCTCAAAAAAAATAAAATAAAATAAAATAAAATAAAATAAAATAAAA
>NW_016806911.1:1411874-1436125 GCF_001698545.2 Rhinopithecus bieti | reverse complement strand
AAAAAAAAAAAAAAAAAAAAAAAAAAAAAAATGTAATTTGCTTTTAACCACATAATTTCTTCCAGAAACCCTGTGCTTGTCAACATCAGATAGCTACAGGCTCTGGATAAAGGGAATTATCTGTGGAACCTCTAAAGCAACTAATTTATGAGTCTATACCCAAGAAATTGTAAGTCAGCGGGCCTTAGAGATGTCCCCAACATTTCTCACAAACCTCTTATGTAATTCTGGGGTAGACACCCAGAGACTACATTCTGAAGAAAACTGGTGGAAGTGATAGTTCTTTCCTTAAGTCTTGGCAATGTTACTCTGCTTTTATTTCCCTATTGTCTGCTTCATGACATATGCAAAACAATTAGAAACTTATGGTCACAACAGTGACCATAAAATGACCTTTTACCTAAAACTTTTTAGTGGGAAATTACGCCCCTGCTGCGTTTTCTGCTCAGATTATTTTAGATTAGAATAAATTGATCTTGTTAAAAACTGAAGGAAATAATTTTCACCTTTTTAAATTTTTTAATTAAATTGAAATCTAAGAGTACATGAGATCTAACCTGAAAATGGGCCAGTTGGTGAAGGACTAGCCATACCAAAATCTACATCCTTCATCTCTTAAGCATTTGCTATTTAAAAAACTGACTTGAGTGGAGCCCTGATATAATCTATTCTGTTGCTAAGAAAATATGCAGATTCAGAGTTGCTGGTGTTTTCCATTTGGAGTGGTAAATTGCAAAAATTCCCCTAGTCTCTCATTTTATAGACAACATATTCAGAGGATATTGAGAATATTTGGTATAGTTTGATACATCAAATTAAGTACAGAAATTACACCAATGTCATGTTTCATACTCTAAAGTAAAATGGTTGAGTAAACTAACATTATGTTACTATTTATAAAGTAGTAATAATTTTATGGTTAGAAGAATTCATCTTGAATTGCGTACCTTTCAGATTGGGTACCATGTTAACTAAAATTTTCTTGACCTCTGCTCTGATTCATTAAGACTTGAAGAGAATTCTGTTTTCTGCTTCTTCTTACAGACACTTTTTTCCTGTGGGGTTTTCTATGTCCTTTGTACAATTGTTTTGGATCTAAATATCTGAATGATCTTTCTTCTACTAAGGCCTTTCTCATAACTTTCTTAAACGTGATCCTTTTCTTCTCCTCTATTCTGAAAATCACACCTCAGCATTTATTTCTCAGAGCTTTGATTTTCCCATTATGACACAAAAGGCAGTCTAATAAGGAGTTGGTAATATGTTTGCAATTAATAATTATAGTTAATACAAAATAAATATGGTTAATAATTATTAAGTGCTTATGATATATGTCCCAGGTTCTGCTTAAAGCAATTTGCATATGTTGTGTCATTTAATACACACAAAAATTCTAATATACCCTTCACATAGGTGAAAAAAACTAAGGCCCAGAGATATTTATCACTTGTTCAAGTTCAGACAGCTTATAAATGACACAGCTAGGATTCTAGCTCAAACTTTCTGATTCTGGAAGCACTGACAAGTAGTTCTCAAAGACCTCAAATCTGTTGAATGAGACCTTAAAGACTTCAAATCTATTTCAGTGGTAGGGCCCAGTAATCTGATTCATTAAGACTTGAAGAGAATTCTGATGCAAGTTCAGGTAAGAGAACCACTACACCAGGCTGTACTCTTTCAGAGCTTAATTTAATACAGAGCTGGATACACATGCATGACAAAGAAAAAGTTTGAATAAGTAAGGCTAACAGATTATTTTAGTATCACTCTTAATATTTGCCTTTTGTTAAAAATGAGTTTTATAACTAACTATATCAGTTGTTCATTTAATGACTTCATATTCCTTATGGATTTTTAGTACACAGGAAATTAAGTTCTATGATGGAGCCAGAAATACATCAGATATTGTCATTTCCCTCAAAAAACTTGCATTATATTAGGTAGATAAAGATATTTTTTACAAATTCACTAAACACAACACATAGTTTGATAGTGTAGAATGTGAAGTCTTGAAATAAAAAAAGTTTGAATTTGAATTTCAGTATTGATAAGCTGTGTGATGTTACCCAAGTTATGTGACTATTCAAAAACTCAGTATCTCAGTCTTTCTTAAAGAACTCAATGTGTTAGAATATTATAAGAAATAAGAAAATGTGTGTTTTGTACAATGTATTACATACATTAAACTCTTAATAAATATTAATTACTTATCACTACTTTGCCTACTACTGTTACTGTTACCATTAGTAATAGTATTACTACTAGCAATAGACAGGTTTACACTAAGATCCTCATGACCAAATTAAATGAAAAAAATGTCACTTAGAAGTTGAAACTGAAAGATCATTGAAAACTTGGATGTTTAAGGAAAAGATTAAAGAAAAGATAGAACTCAGATTGGCTTTTATCTCTTTTATCTCTCTCTGGCAAAAGGAAAAGAATTGATAAAAAGATAAATCTGAAATAATATTTCTGGGAAAGTAAATAAACTGTTGTTGATGGAATAACAAATCTGTAAAGGAAAGTAGGTGAAAATGGATCAAGTTCAGATTTAAAGTTAGCATATGTGAACTTTATCTTGCTATAAACTAAAATCCACCTCTACCAAAGACAAATTTCATGTTATACAAATATGCTATAGCAAACCTGCAAATATTATAATATTCAAGCAGTAGGTATTCACAGAGAACCAATTATTTACTAGTTATAACCAGAATTATTTTAATTCTCTAAATGCCATGCCAAGCTAAAATTGTATAAAAAGAAAACATAAAGGAAAGAATGAAAATACTGTTAGAAAGGTAAATAATAACATTGTTATTGTAACATATTTTTAAAAGTAACGATCACCAATCACAGTGAATATCTGTAGGCTAAAACTTGTGCCTGAGAAACAGATCACAAGATAATAGAAAACAGAATTTTTCAAAAGGGATCTGCAGTAGATTGCACTGTAATGAATCATTTGATTTTATAAGTTCCATTAATAATTTTAACTGTACATTTCTGAACCTTTTGTCCTTAGGGCTCAGCCAATATTAAGTCAACTAACAACTACATTAACAATAGGCAGGAGAAAACAATTGTGTTTACTGTGCTTCCAAAGAGATTTTCCGAGCAGATTCATTGGTAAGAAGAAATCCTCTTAGCTATTGTTGGCTTTGGAAAATAGAACAAAGCTGGAGCCATCATGCTACCTAACTTCAAACTATACTGCAAGGCTACAGGAACCAAAACAGCATGGAACTGGTACCAAAACAGACATATAGAACAATGGAACAGAACAAAGCCCTCAGAAATAATACCACACATCTACAACCATCTGATCTTTGGCAAATCTGACAAAAACAAGAAATGGGGAAAGGATTCCCTATCTAATAAATGGTGCTGTGAAAACTTACTAGCCATATATAGAAAGCCATATGTAGAAAGTAATGGGATTACTGGGTCAAATGGTATTTCTTGTTCTAGATCTTTGAGAAGTCGCCACACTGTCTTCCACAGAAAACCAAATACCGCATGTTCTCACTCATAAGTGGGAGTTGAACAGTGAGAACACGTGGACACCGGGAGGGGAACATCACACACCGGGGCCTGTCGGGAGGTTGGGGGCAAGAGGAGAGAGAGCATTAGGACAAATACCTAATGCATGTGGGGCTTAAAACCTAGCTATTGGGTTGATAGTGCAGCAAACCACAGTGGCACATGTACACCTATTTAACAAAACTACATGTTCCGCAGATGTATCCCAGAACTTAAAAAAAAAACAGTTTGTCATTACATTCACTCAATTTTAAGGTCTCATGCCAATTCATTCTCAATTTACTGTCCTGGATTTGAAGCCCGGTGCCACTATGGAATGGTTTCATGACTGAGAGGCAGGCAATATTCCCTGCATGAAGTGTACTTTACCTACCTATGCAGTTGAGAGCAGTATAATATTCCTTATGGAGATGCTTTAAGAATTAGAATGAAAGTATATATGAAAATGCCTGAAATATTATAGGCATTATAGATGTAAGATGTGATATATTTGATTGATTATGGCATTTCTGTGCCTTTTGCTCAGGAAAGGGGACATACTGATATATATGAGCTTGCTCATTTGTAAACCAAGGGAAACTTTCTAAATTTTGTTTTGATTTTGTTTGTTTGTTTTTTTGCGGACTGTGGGAGTAATCCACCATGGATTTCTCATGTTCCTGTATGTCTTCTGAGCAAAGGGCAGGTTGCTTGCTAACCAGTATGTCTCCCTCTGGGGCAAAGTTTTGGCAGGGTTGCTAGCAGCCCTCTTTACAAGGCTGGGGTTTCTTACACTCAAGGTTTCTCAGTTGCCACACAAAGCCAGTACATGCACACCATTAAGCTGGCCTACTTTGCATTACTTTTGGGAATCAGGGATGGGCAAGGGGAGCCCACGTGAACACACAATTCATGCTGCCTGCTTTGCCATGACTCTTCATGTGCCCTCTGCCAGTTTCTATGAAAGTTAGTCAGGATAACTTGTCAGCTTGCACGCAGGCTAACATCTCAGGCCCTTCACAGTTCTTGACAAGGACTAGCTTACCTAAAGGCAATTCATTCTACCTGATGAGGAAAATTACTTAAAAAGTAGGAAAATGGTAATGAGTTGGAAAGCGTACAGCTAATAGTTAATGAGGTTTCTTCACCATATTATGTTTTTTGAATAAAGATCATACTATTAAAATGTCCTCAAATTTTTATGACATTCCACTTCATTGATAGTAAAAAACAATATTGATCAGGATATTTAAATATTCTCTACTTCATATTTTCACATGACGGAATAACATCAGGTTCTTTTTCTTTTTCTGCTCAAATCACTCCTTTGATGCAGGTTTCATGGTATGGACTAGAGGAAAGTCTTGTTGTCATTGCGTGGTAAATTGATTTGCCTGAGAGTGTGATGGGGGACTGAGGAACATGACCATCTTCAGAGAATGAAAAGTCAGGTTAGTTACTTCAATCTTAAAAAAAAAAAAAAAAAAAAAAAGTAAGAGTTCCTCAAAGCAAACAGTTATTTAGGTTCTATGTGTACAGAAGTGAACAAAATGAATCGTCACAGAAAGGATTAGATTAGATATAAATATCATCTAGTCCAAATCCTTTTAAGGTCACACCATGCAGTTGCTGGAAAAGATCTCATAACTACAAGACCAGCATATTATTTCTCTGAGCAGACATTCAAAACTGTGACAGCAATACGAAAGGAGTCTGGAGTCATAGCTACATGGACTTGGAGGAAATAAATCTGAGAGAGCGTCTCACTTTCATTCATTGTATCTTTTCTTCACTTTAGTGCGGTCATTAAATTATTTTTTTCCATGCAATTGTGTTGCAGTTAAATGTAAGTGTTTTTGAAATTTATAATTTTTTTTTCTTTTAGGATAGTTTATGAAGTATCTATTTTGATTACCATTATTTATATGTATCAAATCATTCACAGTCCTACTTATTAAATAGTACTGATTCAGTTTGGTGTATACTATATTTGACATTTTAATCTTAACTGGATGTTTTCTATAAGTCTTGTCAATGTTTTCCAACACAGTCATGCTGGTGAATCTGTTTTATGCCATTAATTGTCATTCACTGAAATATATATATGTATGTGTGTGTGTGTGTGTGTATATATATATATATATATATATAAAATATCTGTATGTGTTTATACATGTTATTTCACATAAATATATATTCTTGGATATATATTTTTACTTTAAAGTTTCATATATAATACAAGTATTCTGTAAATAGTAATGTGGTGATCCAAATATCTATCAATATAATATAACCATTTCACTAAAGTTATGACTTACTGAGAAGTTCTAAGGATAGTCTGGGTTCAGAAAGAGTTAGATTCTAAACAATGGAGGATTTTCCATAATGTCCAACAAAATATTAGTGTATCCACAGGTATTTTAAGTTTTATGAAAATCGTGTTATTAGGCATTGAAAAATGCTGAGAGAAAAGTTTACAATCTCACTTTGAAGTGTATCACTGTTTTAATAGCTGCCAAACATACTGCCAATCCAAACCTAATTAACTATATTTTTATTATACCTATACTTTAATATAACTACTGAACAACAGGATAGAGAATTAAAAGGACTGAAAACTGCTTGATTTGGTTTCAAAAGGAAATTCATAAAGTCTGAGGAACTTAATTAGATGTTAAATTCTACCTGCCAAAAAGGCATTGAAGTCTTTCTCAGAGCTAGCACCAAAGATAAAGCTAAATAAGTTTTTTGATAAGGTAGTACCATTAAACCGTGTTAAAAAAGACAAAAGTAACTAGTAGGTGAGTGATTTCAGACAGGTGATTATAAGGTGATTATTTACTAATAAGCTCTTTATTTAGATAGAAAACAAAAAGACTATAAAGTCTGTGTTATTTGTGAATTGTTAAATGTTACTCATTTAGCAGACTGGATTGATAATTCAAATATATTTCCTGGTTGATTATCTCAAAGACACTGATACTTCCCTATATTAAAAATTATCTCCTATCAAGAAGAGCTTAAAATATCTATTTCAAGAAAGCACTGCCAAATGATCTAAGAGACTCCTCCCACCCCATCACCCCACAAGCAGGAGAAGTTAATATAAGAGCCAACCTCCCTTTCTCCCTTCATCCTCTTTTTTCCTCCTTCCTTCCCTTCCTTTCTTCTTTCCATTTCTTGAGCACCTATTATGTGCCAGACAGTGCTAGGTTATGTGAATCTAATGGAGAACATTTATAGGAATCGTACCCAGGAAAAACAGACAATCTGATGATCACATCAGTGCTACCCGTAAACCTGGGCAAGAAGGGTCCCTGTCCTGGGTCCATTACCTTAAAGAATACTTGACCTTTTACAAAGAACACATTCAAGACATGTACTAAAGAACATATGGCCACCTTGTCACTCAGAATCTTACATTCAAGTGCAGCATAAGACAATGCTAAAATGTTTCCTTTCATATTAACACTGCTCAGACTCCAGGAAACACTTTTCAACATTTGTTCTACTCATTTTAAAACAAAGTTAAATGTATCTGAGTGCTGAAAAAAATGTGTGTGCTATACTTTATTGGAAGATAAACAACATTTAAACACTATGGAGAGAATAGAGCAGTGGATGGGCTTAGGTAGGAAAAAAGGCATACATATCTACGAGTAAAGTTCCCATGAAGGCAATGGATTCTAACATAACAAAATATCATTTCTCAAAATTGGGGAACATCTATTTGTTTTATCTTATTTTATTTTGTTTCCAAAAGTACTGAAACACTCATGCAACTTTCATACAAATTGCACATGGCAGTCAAGAAACATCTTGAATTATAAATTCCTGGTAAATTATAAATGTCCCCTGGTAAATATGTATATATGAAGATTTAGACATAACATATGTGAAGCATCATTTCTGTTCTTAACAATGACAACCAAAGTGTTCTTTATATTCTAGCAAGGTAAAATTATAAATACCTTTATTATTATTAAATATGTTATAAATTTAATTTATCTTTAAAATGTCAACTAATATTATATATGATGATTATTATTTTCAAAAATTAAAATTAAGAGGCCTAAACAAATTGGTAAAATATAATATTAAATATTTTACAGAAAAATAACTTATTTTCATAAGTTAATACCTTTATTTTCACAAACATTTTTGATGAAAGTACATTTCATATACTTTGTTAAACAACTATACTTTTAAATTTTTAATCTTTTGAGCATTGAAATAGAATGCAAAGATTGTTGGAGAAATAAAAATTCAAAAATGGCAACATAGAGAAGAAAAAACTGAAAAGAAATATATATATTTTTAGAGAGGCGTCTGCGTTTAACTTTTAAGAACTTCAAACAATGAAAAGGAGCTTATTTTTTTGGGAGCATGACCCACTTAAAATTTGCAATCAGGACATTACAAATTATTTATTAATGAATATTTACTTACTTAATTACTGATTGAAACAGTGAAACCAAGTAAAAAATAATTATTCTTATGAAATCGACTGCTTGAATAGGTCAGTTGAAAGCTTTATAACTTTATATTCTTTATTGGTTGAAGATTTAATTACCCTTAGAAACAATGGAAATGTATATGTGCTTCTATTTGCATATATTTGCTTACATTTGCATAAATGGTCTCTGGAAGGGCACTTGGGGAACTCTGCAGATGGTTATCTCTGGGACAGGCAGTCAATGGCTGGGTGAGCAGGACAGGGTGCTTTCTGTACTTTTTAAACACTGTGTATAAGTTATTCATTAAAAACGCATTGTTTTATGTCAAGTTTTAAAATATCCTGGTTAGAAGTTAAGGAATTCTTTCTCTGTTCATGTTATTCAGTTCACATCTGTCTTCAATGCTTATAAAAATGAGATATTGTTACTTATAAATCCTTTCAGTTTTTAAACAAATAATTGGCAGTTATTTACCTCGTATGCCAAGAAGTGTGCAACCTGCACATCCATGTTCTTGGAAAGAAATCATTCGCTATAGCCAAGATATGGAATCAACCCAAACGTCCACTGGAAATTTCTAATTCCTTCCACTGACCGAATGAACCACCCCTCTCAGCCAAGGGAACCCCATCAAACCTGAAAAACTAGTTCAGGCCATGATATTACTGGAATGGGGAGGTCAGACATGCCTCATTATACTCTTCTCCTTTTGGAGTTCAGGCACAATTAACTGGCATTTACATTAAAACAGAGATTCTAAGAGTGACAGAACAGACTGTAGCAATAGGATACCAACCCCAGCCTGACTCTGGTACAGCACTGTATAACAGATAACAGACCCTAAAAGGAGATAAAGTAGTTTACCCCATAACATACTGCTTGACATATTTTGAAATGACACTGCAAAGCTATCTCTTGGGGAGACTACATTCTTTAGAGAATCTCCTTCCCTTACTAGGTCCCTCCGAAGAGTCTGACATCTTTGATAAAATACATTTGCATCTATTCTCTCTGAAGTGTGTTACCCGGAGGCTTCACCTACATGACAAGAACCTTGCTTCCACAATCTCCAACCCTATATCTTAACTCAAGCTGTTTTCAACTCTTCAGGCAGAGCTTATTCCTTGCAACCAACTGCCAATAAGAAAATCTTTAAATCCACCTATGACCTGGAAGCCCTGCCCCCGACCCATCCCACTTTGAAATTTCCCAAGAAAATGTACAAAACTAAACTGTAGCCCAACCACCTTCAGCACATATTCTCAGGATCTCCTGAAGCCTTGTCATGAGCTATGACCCTTAACCTTGGCAAAATAAATTCTAAATTCACTGAGACCCATCTCAGATACTTTTTGGTTTACACCATCAATGGATGAATAGATAAAGACAATGTAGTATATATACACAATGGAATATAATTTAGCCTTACAAAAGAAGCCAGACAGAAGTAAATCCTGTCATTTGTGCAACACAGATGAACCTGAATGACATTATGGTAAGGGAAATAAGCCAGGATCAGAAAAATAAACACCACATGATCTCACTTACAAGGGAAATGTAAAAAGTTTGAGCTCATAGAAACAGAGAGTAAAATATTGGTTACCAGAGGCTGTGGGCTGCAGATATTGAGAAGATACTTCTCAAAGGACACAAAATGTCAGTTACACAGGAGGAATATGTTCAAGAGAACTACTCTATGTCATGGTAACCAATAACATAGCTAATAATAGTACATTGTATTGAAAACTGCTAAGATAGTAGATTTTAAGTGTTCTCATCACACACAAAAATTATAAGTATGGGTTATCATATGTTAAATAGCTTGATTTAGCCATTAGACAGCATATACACATATTGAAACAGCATATATGCCATAAATATATATAGTTTTTACTTTTCAGATTAAAAAAAGAACTATGCCACCAATAAATAATCAAAGGTGGACAAAACATAAGAACACACTAAAATTGTATCTTATTTTGATATTACAGTTTTCATAATTCTCTTTTTTCATCTTATCTTGCTATCCTAATATATTGTTTAACTAGAAATCTCTTTCTTCATTCAACACACTTAAAAGAACTGTCAAATAGTGTATATTAAAGATTAGAAAACAAATTAGAATAACAAAACACATGGTTATAATTAACCATGTGTCCTGTATTTAACCCTTCCATGGCATAGAGTCTACCAGGGAGACTAGAGAGTGGAAAAGACAATTGCAGTCTTATTCGACAATTGTTATAAAGTGCTAAAATTGGAACAGGAACACTATGGGAAAACATAAGAGAAAAGGTACATAATTCAGATTGGCAAGCAAGAGTCTCATCAGGGGGAAAAGTGGTATTGAGAAGATCCTTCCAGGCAAAAAAAAAAAAAAAATAAGACAGGATGAAGTTCATTGTAGGAGTTTAGTTTTCACCAAACTGGGGAAGAAGGCTGACATAGACTACCTAGGACTCTGCATTATTTACTAAAGAGCTTATGTTTTATCCTGAAGGCTCTGGAGAAATATTGGCAAGCTTTTAGCAGACAAGTCACTGTGATCGGGTTTGTTTTTTGGAACAATCACTTTACTACAGTGTGGAGAATAGATTGGAAGAGGGAGCATGTAAAATCTGAGGCAATTAGGAGGCTACTGAAATTATTAGGGAGAGAATGATTATAGTCTAAATAAAGGAAGTGGAGGCAGGGACCATGACAAAGGGATGGAGCTACTTGTTAATTGATTTGTTTTTGGTTTAGTACATTGGAGATTAGTGTATTTCCTACAGTCCAGGGTTGCAGATTTACAAATAAAAATACAGGATGTACTCATTAATTTGAATTTTAAAGACAAATAGAAAATAATTTGTTAGTATTAACATTTATTTGGAAAAAGGTTTTTCTTGTTTATCAGAAATTTATATTTAACCATCTGTCCTATATTTAACCTGGCAACCATACTGCAATGAAGTATTGGATGTAATACCTTCATTTTTGCAACATTCAGGAATCCCTCTATATTGTAATGTAGCTATAGGTTTATTTATGCAACTCAAAATTTTACATCAAGAATCAAAGAATAAGCAAATTAAGGACTATAAACAACTGGAAAAAAAAGTGAAAATTGTGTAAAAGAAAATAAATTTAAATTAAAATTTAATGTACTTATTCTGTTGTAATGCCTCTGGCTTCCACTCAGATTTTAATGCAGGAAAAGGAATAATCATTATAGCATTAGTGACAATAAATTTTCCCATGTCAGTGTTTTCCCCTTCCTTCCCTTACTGTCAAGATTGTATTTTCACTTTTGGAAAAGATAGTTACTGAGAGTTAATTTCTGAGATGATACTATTCTTAAACTTCTGTCAAGTAAAAAATCATGAGAGCTATAAATTTGGAGAGGAGATTTTATTTCTCATAAAGGATAACAGCCTGCAAGATGGCCATTCTGACAGGCTAGGAAAAGAAGCCTCTAGCAGAGCCCAGAAGCAGGCACTTCAAGAGATGTGAGGATGAAACAGGGATTTACACCAAACAAGTAGGCCAAGTACACATATACAACAAGTTACAGGAGGAGCCGCGAATATTCATGGAGGGCATCCTAACACTTGCATACTAAATGAACATGCAGGCTACATACAACTCATATTCACTTTGGGGTAGAGACTTAATGTTTAAATATATTACAGTTAGGCCCCATATGTCAAAAGGTAAAGCATGGACATGAAGGCATTCAAGAGTGCAGTCTTTGTAAACCAGCCAGAAACAGGCCAGGGTTGGTGATCTCTTATCAGAAGAAAGTGAGTGAAATCCATCTCTTGTCCCATCAAAGCTGTAGTTATGGCTTGTGGAACAGGGGGTGGAGGGTCAGATTCTGGCATTGAACTGCAGTTGTCTTAATTTGCTTATCTCAAGGCCAGTGCTCATTTAGCTGTTAGATAGAAAAAGCTTGTGGCAGCTAGAACTTATTCTTTAAGTGTAAGGGTGTGTGACTTAACCCTTGCCTGGCATGGTCTTTGGTCTTGTTTATAATTTGGCATCTTATTGGGCCACAAAGAGTCTGTTCTATCAGTCTTATGATCTCTAATTTAACATTATTGCTGGTCAATTGGGTCTAAACCACAAAGGAAGCCAATATAAGAGGTATATCTGACCTTTCATCCTGTCATGGCCAGGAACTTTTGTTGATAAGGTTTTGCTGTGGTCTCCTTAGCCAAAAGGGAGTCTGTTCAGTCAGTTGAAAGGCTTAGGATTTTAATTTTAGTCTTACTTCATGTGTATTAACTCATTTAATTTTTTAAAAAAATTAATGAGGTAGGTATTAATGTAGCCTGAGATTTAAGATATCTACTTTCTGAAGGTGGTTCAGGAAGATTACAGAATTTTCTTGAAAACACAGAACTAGGCCCCAAAGTAGCTAGTGCTTGAATTTAGCTAGTTTTGGTTGTGCCGTCATGTAAATTCTCTTGAAGAGACCACCTAATCTATAACTTATCTCAATCCTCTTTAGCCAATTTAGAGAATTTTATAAGTTGACAGTTCTTAATAAGTTGCTCTGATGCTTTCTTCATATTTAGGTTGTTTTAAGAAAATTTATAATATCTAACTTGAGCTCCTCTTACTAGACCTAAATTGATTTTGCAATCTATACACTGAGACAAATGAGACTAGCTGGCCAGAGTCATTTTTGAAATATCCATGCTTTAAGTCCATTGGACCAAGGCCTTGTTTCAAATTATTTAAAACACTCAGAGAATATTTTGATGCTTTCACATTCACTAATATTCATTTCAGTATTACATCAGCTATTGCCCTTTGATTTTCATTCTAAAGTGGTCCAGTTTTCTTCATAATTTTTTCCAGCTTTTAAATAATTACATGTAAATGAATGTGATTCTATGACATTTGCCAGGAAGTTAATTTTGCTCATTATTATATTTTATAGTTTTCAGGCTTATAATTAATATTTGCACAGAAACATTTCTTTGAACATTTAAAGTGGGATCTTATTCTGAATCACTTAGGTGCTATCATTAAGATATGTTTAATTTTGTTGTTTTTTTAATTGGAACCACTGAAAAGATTGGTTCATTTTACAAGCTGATTAACATTTTAAAGACTGATTAGCATATAACAACCCCCTTAATGATGTATGTATGTGTGTGTTTACACATATGTATTCTATATTTGCATATGTATTCTATATTTACCTTCAGCAAGAAAGTAATCTCCACCACCACTGAACTCAACATTGTTTATGCTCCCCTTAAGGCATTCATCATTTCCAGCTTGTATTCTAGCAATTTATGCATATTTTTTATCTCTGTAAGGTTTTTACAGGTAGGAAGTGTGTTTAATTCATCTTTATATCTCCCACAGTGCCTACAGACAGCTTTGCATACTGTGAGAACTTGTTAAATGTTGTTAGACGAATGACAGAAGAAAGTAAATTTGGCTTATTTGACTCTTGAGTCTATGAATTTTTTAAATCCAAATGCAGTAAATTTAGTCTAAAAAGCTTTCCCTCAAACTTTTGCTTTTCACTGATATGAATGCATATTTGATTATGACAATTTAATAAAAAGCAGTGTCAGAGGTATATTTCAAGCACGTAGTAGAGAGCAAAGAGGCTATTTATTGGTGGAACTAGGCAATATATTGGTGAAACCAGGCAATATGCACAATAGTTGTTTTTCTGAATAACACAGAGAGCAGTAAAGTGATTAAACAGCATTGTTGAAGATAGAGTGTTGAGCAACAAGGTCAAATGAGATCAATGTTTGAATATATGTTTCTTAAAATAATCTATATTTGAAGAGTGGACATTGCTACCATCTTCTCTTACTGTGATTCTTTATTTTCCCCATGAGTAAATCACATGTGTAGGAACTCCTGACCTGTGACTTCAAATGCAGCAAGACATGACTAACAGATGGCTCAACTCATTGATTTACTTTTTCATTCAACAGATGTTTACTAAGTGTAAAGAGGATGCATTGCATGCTGGGAACTAATAATAATATATGCAATTTCAACACAATTTTGTGTTTCTCACATTTCTTTTTACATGCATTGCCTAATTGATTATCAAAACAAGTATATGATACCAGGATCAAAATATTTCTATTTGCATAATAGAAATTTGCAGTAATGACTCCCATGCTAGAATAATTTATAAAATTGAGACTGGAACTCAGGTTTTCTGATTACATGTTTCATAGCCATTATATTTTCAGGTATTTCAGTCCTTTCTAGGAAAAGGGAGTATCTTGAAAGTATCATAAAAAGGAGAGGAGGAGGGACATTCTCTAAGACTAATTACTGCTAATTAAACATAGGTATCAGCAGATAGTGAATCAGTGAAGAGACATTTTAAAGAGACTTGATCGCCCACAGGACAAACCTGATCAATTATTTATAATCTCTAAAAAGTAATTCATCAATCTCATAGTAGTTTACAGGGCTTAGACTACAAAGGAGGCACACACAAAAGAATGTGCTCATTACAGAGTTGTGCAGAGCTGTGAGGTGCCCTGGCCCAAGAATGTGATTTGCCTCCTCTGTCTCCAGTATGATTACTCATAGCTATTATCTCCATTATTTTGTCCTGATTCTATGCTAAATAAATAGAGTTATGCATATGGTTTTCTTCCCATGTGCTGGACTGAATGTACTGTCCTCTTATCAATAAATTTAAAAAGTGATACCTTGAGTATAATTCGATTTTCCACACCCCTTGACAATGGGGAGACTCTGCACCAAGTATATATGATTCCATTGGTAGTGATGGTTCCCATTAAAAATTACCAGGCTGGCATTACACTTTAGCCTTCATTAGGTGAGTCAAACTCCAGATGACGCACCCATTCTTGAAGAGGTGCTGGCAGATTTCAAAGTTTCCAAGGCTTAAGGCCAGACTCTGGAATGCAACAAATTTCTATATGTCATCTACCCACTAGGCTTTAAGAAAGCCAGCTGACTAGCCTGACCCAAAAGAACCTTCCATTTCATTGTGCCCTACTTTGAACTCCTAATTCTTCTCTCTCTGTATAATTATTCCAGTGCAAATAATTCTGTCAAATGCAAATCATGTTCCTCTAACTGTATTATGACTTAAAAAATAGTTTTCTTGAAAGGGAACTGGTTTATTTCACATAATCACATCAATTTACAATACATCTTCATAAAGGATAATAAATAATAATGCTAAAGCAGGTCTAGAACATATTCACTGAAACCTGTGGGACCAGATATGTTTAGGATTTCAGAATAGTTTGAATTTTAAAGAAGCAATAAAGCACATAATATGCATATTGTGTATTACATCTTAGAGGAGTCTGAGCTGCATCTTGCAATCAAACACAGTTTTTTTTTCAGATAAATATATGAATATATACAATATAGGAGACACATGAAAGTGAAAAAGAGCCATATGTAGGTTTAGGTTGAGTTTTGATGATGAATTACAAAACAACTTTCAGTTTTCAGAATGGTCATGTATCAGAATTGGGAATAATGTATTGTGAACTTATTATTTTAGAACAGTCTTTTTTATTTAAAGTATTAATTTATTCATTTTTAATTGAAGTATGCTGGGTATATGATCCACCTTACAGCAGTAAGTTATATTAAGCATACACTGAGAATGAACCTGTATGGCAGAGGTACCTGACAGCAATAATTTAAACATATCCTGAGAACAACCTTATGGTCTAAAAAGAATGTGTGTTTGGAGTTCTGAGCTAAAGAATCTAGAAGTGGACAACCCAGAGACTCATTCCTTATCTATGAGGAGCGTTGGATTCATGGCCCATTCCATGGAATGACATACAGGGGAAAGAAGTGCTTTGTTTGGGGTTGAATGAAGGTTGACAGGTGGAGGTTGCTAGGGGGAAGGTAGATACTAACTGAAAATGCTGTCTAAACTGCATATATTTTACAAATGGTAGCAGTTCTCCTGTCCATCCTGCCACGACCACACTGCCCTTTATGTAAGTCCCCTCAATAAACTCTGTCTTGTTCGCTGGCTCTGGGTGTCCCTCTGCCTCTCAAACATGATGTCATTCCTGTTGAAGTCAATAGGGTTCCAGAACAACACTAGGCCTTTTTTTATTTAAAAAATATTTTTTAAATTAATTACTTTTAATTGACAAAGATTATATGTATATTTATTATGCTCATGTTGTTTTGAAATATGTATACACTTTAGAATGGCTAAATTGAGCTAATTCACCTATGCATTATCTCACACACATATCATTTTTTGTGGTGAGAACACTTAAAACCTACTCTCCACAATTTTCAAAAATTGGCACATATACCACATGATTTCTCTTGCATGTGGAATCTAAAACATTTAACTCATAAAACAGAGAGTAAAATGTTGGTTACCAGGAGCTGGGTGAGCTGTTGCGGAGTTGTCAGAGGTTACACAATTCCAGTTACACAGGAGGAATAAGTTCAAGAGATCTATTGTACAATATGGTGATGGTGACTAGAGTTCATAACAATGTGGATCTTCAGTAACCACCAAAGACCATTTAGTGAGTGCTCATTATATTTTCACAGTAATCTGATGAATTAGGTTCTTTTGCCATCTTCATACAAATCAGGAGGAATCAAACACCTAAAACATTTTGGCCACCTGACCAAAGTCACACAGCAAGTTGCTGAGAACAAGGACAAAATCATCATCCTTTCTGTTAAACATAACACACACTAACTTTGAAAGGGAAATTGGAAAAGATGTGCATTGAAATTGGAAAAATCTTTTGGATCCCTCCTCACTTCGTCCACTTAGAAGTGGTTAAAAGGACAGACCATGAAGTCAGATATCTGGGCTTGAAAGCTATCTCAGAAAATTTGTGTAAGGCACTTTAAACTAGCTAATGGCTAATTTATGAAATGGCTGGCTAGCAGTCCCTACATTATAGTGTTAAAATGACTAAATGAGATAATGTCATCTGATGCTCCCCTCCATCTCACCACCTTATTCTCTGGAAACCACCATTCTACGCACTCCTTCTATGAGATAGACATTTTAGATTCCGCATATTTATAATGTGGTATATGTCTTTCTCTGCCCAGCTTATTTTCCTCCTGTAATGCTTTCTTAACTTGGTAACATGATACCGTATTATTTTTTTCTCTCCATTCTAAATAACTGTGCCTCTTTTTCACGATTTTTGATTTTTGCTCTATTGCCTACAGCTGAGTAATTGGCTCTACAATTTGCTCTAATGACTACAGCTGAGTAATTGGCCCTACAATTCACTCAGGTTCCAACACTCAGAACTGTCATTGATTTCTTTATTTCTCTTTCATCTCACAGCTCATATATCAGCTCGTGTAAGTGGTTTATAGCTCAAAAAACCTTCTACCACCTCTATAACATGGTCTGAGTTCAAGCCCAAAGTATTTACCTGGATAACCAAGGGGGGATGCTGACAAGTCTCCTTGCTTCTTCTCTTGCTCCATTTCTCCACAGATTAGTCTCACGATAACATAGAGCAGCCAGAGAGGGACTTCAAAAATGTAACAGATCGTGCCATTTCTCTGCCAGAAATTCAGTGAATTATGTACTCATTCGGGCTTATATGATCTAGCCCTGAATAGGGGCTCCAGTTCAGCAGCCTCTTTCATCTCTTTGCTCCCTCCTCTTAACACAACGTCTTTCTTCCTGATCCTAGAATACGCCAAATAAAATCCTGCCTCTGGGACTTTTTATCTTCCTGTTTATTTCCTGAATACCCAACCCATATCTTTTGTTGTAGAGCCCATGAAATAAAATGATATTAACATTTTTTAACGATTGGAGAAAATCAAAAGTATAGTATTTCCTGACATGTGAAAATTATACAAAATTCAAACTTCAGTGTCTATAAAATTTTATTTGCTCATTTGTTTACATATTTTCCATGCTACTTTTGCACTACAGCAGTAGAGATGAGTAATTGCAACAGCGACTATAGGGTTCACAAAGTCTCAATATTTACTATCCAGGTATTTATAGAAAAAGTTTGCTGGTTGCATGGTCTAGAAGAGTTCTCAAAGTGTGGTTGCTGCTATCAGCATCACCCGGAAACTTGTTAAAGATGCTAATTTTTCGGTCCCTCTGAATACCTGCTAAATCAGAAGTGCTGGGGTAAGGCCCAGCAATCACACCTTATTAAAACCTCCAAGGGATTCTGATGCAGACTAACATTTGAGAATCAATGTTATAGAATACTTAAATGGTTAATCTCTTACCATGCAGGTAATCCAGCTCCTTGGTGAACTATTTCTTGACTATGCTGTTTAAAATTGCATGCCTGTTTTCTTTTTTTCTCTGCTCTTCATTTTCCTTCATATCATAAATCACTATGTAACATTATAGTAAATATAATTTTGCTTATTTTATTTTCTTCTTATCCTCTCTAGAATATAAGCCATAGACTTCTTGTTCACTATTGAATTCCTAGCATATAGAACAGTTCCTGACAGATAAGAGGCCCTAAATTTTGTTAACAAATAAGTGGATGAATAAATATTTAAATATTGTATTTTTAAATTAATGTTACTTTAAATAGCTACCGCCAGCTCTAAGTGTAATAATTTGCCTTCTTCTATTTTGCCATAGGAGTAAAAGGAAAATCATCTTTCTAGTTTCTGACTTTGTAAATAAATTATGTATTTTTGTACATAGAAGCAGCCTAAGTCTATCTTCAAATACTTGTAAAAGCCTATAACTTATATCTTCTATGATTAGACTGAGAATTCAAGAATTTGAGCTGTAATACTAGAATATAACCAAAATGCTCACAGGCTGAGAATCTCTGGTGGATTCCATTATTTTGTTACGTGTTTGAAATAACGATTATTTTAGAATGCTTAGGCAATGCTTTAGGATTGCTCATAAAGAGGTTACTTAAACATTTACTTTGTACATATAAATGTATTGTACATAGACGAGCATAAAATGAGATAATTTTAATCTCATGGTAATTCTAAAGAAAAACATTATGCATTTCAACAAAATCATCTGTTGATCAGGGATTGACTCTAAATTCTTTAATTTTTATTCTAAAAATGTATGAGACAGGGTCTTGCTATGTCACCTAGCTGGAGTGTAGTGGTGTGATCACAGGTTCCTGCAGCTTCAAACTCCGGACTCAAAAGATCCCTCCACATCAACCTCCTGTACTACAGGTGTGGCTAGTACTACAGGTGTGTGCCACCACACCTGGTTGGTTTTTTAAAATTTTTTGTAGAGATAGGGGTCTCATTATGTTGCCCAGGTTGGTCTCAAACTCCTGGGCTTAAGCAATTTCCTTACCTCAGTCTCCCAAAGTTCTGGGATTATAGTTCTTAGCCACTGCTCCTGGATGACTCAAAATTATTGTCTTCCTAAACCAACTTTCCAATCAAGCATTACTGGTTTCAGCTGTCATGCACGCTCTGGCGTTGAACATCAGGATCTAGTAATGTTGACTTGTACGTAGTTATTTCTGTCCTCAATGTTACCTGAATGTTTTCTTTCATCCATTCTGGATCATAATCTGGTCTTTGTTCTCTTGGCTATCAAAGTCGTTCCTTTACGTTTTGTTGTTGTTGTTGTTGTTGTTGTTCACTTCTTACTCTGTTTTCACATATATTCACAGCTGGGCAGTGACTTGATCTCACCTCATATGACCCTGCTTGATTCAGATCCCCCATCCTCAACCCCTCAATTACTACGTGATCTTGGTCACCTTTGGTTAACATTTCATTTTCAATTTACATCCCCAAACTAGAATTTTCTAAAATCCTTGCTTTACTCCATTCATGGATATCTATACTTGAAAATCTGCCACCGTATAGCTCTGCATTATGGTGGTAGATAAGAAAAACTCAGACCTTTCTCTCATAAAGATGCATACATTTCTATTTCTCACTATCTTAATTGTGATTAACATCATTTTTTAAGATCCCTGTAAGTATTTTCTTGTTTTATCTCTGTTAAGCTATTCTCAACACTGAACCATAAAAATTCTTCTGAAATACAAACCTAATTACGCCACTTTTTGTGCTGAAAACCTCCTAAAAAAAGTCTTCCAGTTAACATCAGGTAAAGGGTAAAATACCTGATCTGATTGGGAAAATAAAAAAAAGCTCTTAATAATCAATTTGCCTTCTATACTGACTTTTTGATACCTATTTTTTTCCCACTGCCATCACCGCCCCTGGCCCCACCCAGAAAAATCCAAACTATTTCAGTGCCATTTGGTTTCAGGACTCCAATCCTACTGAACAAATTTTATGTCATGTCTTTTTCATATGAGGGAAACTTCTTTGAGGCCAGAAGCTATTCATTATTTCAGTTGTATTTCCAGGACTTAGTACAGTGCTTGAAGTGAAGTAGACTTAAATAGTTGAATAAAGAAGGAATAATGAAAGATAAATGAGAACTTATAAGTTAGTAATGGAAATTGAAGAATTAAATATATATATATATATATATATAATATGTTTATAAACATATATTTAAAATTAAGTTCACCATCAAATATATTGATTTTTTATTTCTTCATCTTCTGTTCTACTGAATAAATAGTTAATGAACGTTTTCAAACTTCTTGGCATTGGGGTTGTGACGTGGCAGGTCTTAGCTAATTGGGGCAGGTCTTAGAAAACTCCTCCTTTGAAACCTTGCTCTCTATCCACTCTTGGATTTGTGTCACATTTTGATACCATTGTCTTTGAACTTAATCTGACCCTGGCCCTGACTCTACCCTGTAATGGCCAATAGTAAATATGACTAATTGTTGGTTTGGGTTTTCTTAATAGGCCATTATGTCTTTATTCCCCCACTTAAATGAGAAATATATATTTTAGGAAAGGCAGTTTCTTTGAGAGACTTTTCTTTTATTCACTAAATGGAAGAAAATATATATGACTGTTTAAAGAATCATTTAAAATTTTAAATGTCTTATAAATGCAGTAAAATGTCCTTTATTATTACAGCTTTAAATAATCCATCTTGACATTTAACACAACTCCTTTGGAATCATAACTTGTTTTGCCTGGATAAATATGACAATATCATTTCTATTGTAGTTCATTGTTTCATATACAAGAGTAATCCTTAGATTAGTTTTTATTACAGGAATGCTACAGACTATATTCCAGTTTCTGATTTAGCAAGTCACTCCAGTTTATAATATAGTCACATAACTACTTTATAGAATAAAAAGAAAATTTGAAATTATTGTAATTGTATCCTAGCGAAATGGCACACTCTTCAATTGTCACTATCTCTAATTTTCCCATCATCTTTTTTCTTCAGCTGGCTACTACAAAATACAGTACAGGCAGAGTTTCATTCAATTTGATGCTCAGCATTTTACTATAGTAATTTTGTGATCTTTAATTTTTTTAATATTAAGTCTTTCTCTGTTGTGCACTACATTTCAGAAAATGACACACTTAAATCTTTTAGGAAAAAGAAAAAAACATTTGCCTTTACGCAAACTTAAAGTGGCAAAAGAGGTTCGTCGAACGACGGGAAAATGCTGGAATAATTTTGTGGCTAGATATACTGGATATACAGTGGCTTAACATATACATCATAATTATAGTTTGACCTCTCACTACCTCAGCTTACTGAAGTAGCAAGTGGAATCAAGATATTTAAAGTTTCTTTCAATATCATCATAACCCTTGAATTTCTATGAAAACAAGTGTTAAGCCATAGCCAGATTCAGTTAACACAACATATTATTCTATCCGCCTATATCACAGGAGTGGTGGGAAAGCTAATTAAAAATGGCTACAGGGAACTTCTAAATACAGTAAGTAGCTGTATGGAGTAAAAGTTTTTTTAAAAAATAGCATTTAGTTAAGCAACAGGAATTATTGGGCATCTGGCATTTAATGTTTCTAATGTTTTCATGAATTCCCCTTTCCTCCTTTTAAATCATTGAACTTTTACATTATAGGTAAATGTGATAATGTCACTTAAGAGAAACTTATAAACTTATGAAACAATCTGCAATCAGTTTTACTAAATAGCAGGTGTAAGCCATGATTTAAATTACTCTTATAATATAATTTTAAAAGTCTAATATAAAAAAAAGTCACCTTCCACAGATGTTTGAGTTGAAAGCTTCCCCTTATCAGTCTCACTCTAATTGCAACCAAATTAATACTATTCATTTTGATTTATGGGCAAAATGCTAATTTTGACTGGTCTGCCCTTCTGAGAATTACACAAAGCCCAATAGTAGTGTTACTTTTTCACCCACCAAAACTGAAGTGGGGGTGGGGATCACACCAGAACATGGTAGAGGGAAGACATATCCAGGAACCAGCTCACTGCTTACCATCCTAACCCTTTAAAACCTGGTTTCTGTTTTATGGAACAAAATGCACTTCCTTGAATGTGATATACCTCTCAGACTTTGAATGTTAGCATAAAACAACGAGATGGTTCTTTTTCTAAGCTGTTCCTCTTCCCCAATGTTACTTCCTCCATTTTTTTGCCTCTCACACTTTACCTAGCTAACATCTATTTGTGTTTGATACTTGGTTCAAAGATCACTTTCCAGTTATCCTCTTCTAATCATCTGCAATGAATTTAGGAAAAGAACTACTCCTGAAACAACAACAACAAAAAAAGTGTTGACGGCTATAATTGATAAGTAATCTTAAAGGGAAACTTGAGAGCCGAGAATCAGGTCTCAGGTCCAGCCATTGCATGTCTATCTTTTGTATTAAATACCTTGGATTATCTCTGACTCTCTGTACTAAGAAAGGCGGCCGTGTCCTTATACTCTTCTCAGTCAAGTAAGGTGTTCCTCTATTGGTTTTCAAAATGTCTATTTCTCTTTGCCATGTTTCTGTGTTCACATGTCTGACTCTTACACTAAACAGTGCGCTTCCTAGGAACAGAACTATGTCTTCTTTATCTTTGTCCTATAATGAAGCTTAACTCTTGGTCCATTTCCAGGAAAAATTAGATCAAGAAGTGAAAGAGAAAATAAACGAACAAAATTCCCATGTGAAACCTACATCCTGAGTCATATTTTTATAGATGGATATTTTCTATAGTGTCCTGTCTTCTCTCAGTGTTGGTAGTGGGCTGGGGGAGGAGGGTGGCAGATGACAAAACAGGAAAATGAGAAAAAAAGATATAACTGAAAACTGTTGACTAGAGTCTGGACAAATAATCAAATTGACACAATTTATTAATCAACTATGAAAGTAACCAACCAATTAACATGTAATAATAATAGTTATTATTATTATTATTATTATTAGAGACAGGGTCTCATTCCATTGCCCAGGTTGGAATGCAGTAATGTGATCATGACTTACAGCCTCTAACTCCTGGGCTCCAGTGATCCTCCTACCTCAATCTCCTGAGTAGGTAGGTGGCCCCACTAATGTTTTGTTTTCCTTTTTTTTTTTAGAGACAAGGTCTTACTATGTTGCTCAGACTGGTCTTGAACTCCTGGGTTCAAGTAATCCTCCAACTTCGGCTTCTCAAAGCGCACTATTATAGGTGTGAGCCACCGCACCCAGCCTGACATGATCTCTTCTGGTAATAATATTAAAAAAAATTAATACAAAAAAATATGTCTTTCCATTATAGTGGGAAATAACTGGGGAAATATACTGCCCAGTGCCCAGGGAGAATTTAATTCTCTTTCAGGAGGCTGCTGATGCATATGCTACAAAGTTAACTACTGTAAAGTTGGTCAATAAAGCCAATCTTTTAAATAGATAATTTCTAATTGTAAAGGAAGAATTTATTCCTTACGATGAGATTATCGAACTCACTTATAATTAAAAGTAAATCCTACCAAGGAAACTTACAAAGAATTGGTATCTGCCCGTTTGTTTTCTGGTATTCATCAGGTCAGATGAATTCACACATATATGCTGATCTTCCATGTGCTCATTTGAAAACAATTTGAAAAAGGGACAAGTGAAATAACATTTGATTAGAAGAAAACCAAAGTTATATAAACCAAGTAAATTTACCTTTATATTATTTTCAGAATGTGCCCTGAAATATTTTTATATGTATGAGATGTAATATTACTACATTAAAATTTTGAGAGTTGCTGATTCCAGATTGACAAATACACTGGGGAGTAAAGCTTTACCTTTGAAAAAAAGAACATCTAGTTTTGAGCGCATGTTCTGTTAGGTTTAATTTGGGGCTTTATACTTTTGTGGGTTTTTTGTTTGTTTTGGCAGTTGAAGGTATGATAAATCTTGACAGAAAAGCTATGGTAAATAGCATACACACATAATATAATATTA
>NW_016806911.1:1401957-1408568 GCF_001698545.2 Rhinopithecus bieti | reverse complement strand
ATATTAGATTATATATTTTATTGTATATAATATAATATAATATTATATATATGCATTTGAAAGACTTCAAGGAGCCCCACCTACCAGTCTCAGGGCTATGTCAATATTTCCAACTGTCTGTCAACAGTCTTGCTCAGATCATGTTTGAACTTTTTCTCTTTGATCTGAATGTAGCTTTTGAAGACATAGTGATTACCAAATAACCTGGCAACAGAGGAAGCAAATCACAAATGTCTAATCATTTGTTTCTTTGATTCAAACCAATAACCTGTCTTCTTAACCTTGATACATTTCAGAAGGAAATTTGCAAAGCAAAGTCTATAGTCACACACATACAGGAATCTCTATCTCCACATTCAGCAAATATAACCAGTTTTATAATAAAATATTTTCTCTTCAGTATTTTCCATTTTAAAATCAGTTTTGGCACAGATACTTTCCATTTCTATCCTTTAATCCTGGCCCCAGGGGAGTGATTTTCCTGTTTGCATTTGTTTTTTAAGTGTGTGGCCTCTGCCATATTTGTGACATCCTGCCATGGTGCTCCCAACTCCATGGCTTTGTAATCTCTGCGGTCATATCTGCTATCTAATTTAGTAATTCTTTCTTAACAGCTCAATATTTATCATGGTTTAAGATATTTATCTGGACATAATTTTTAGAGACAAAAGTGAATTTTTAATCAGGTCATAAATCCCGATTTAAAGGAAGTCATTAAAAGATGCTGCTTCTAATTAGGACTTTCACCTATCTGTTAAGTGTAGAATTTAACTCCTTAAGAAATATAAAATCAATTCTTAACTTGTGGAAATTCTGTTGACAAATAATTTTCATTTTGTGTTTCCTCATAAACCTTAGTAGTTACAGCAACTGGACCACTGACTCCTTTGTTCTTCCACATTACCAGTTAGCCCTGCATGCGTCTGAATCCCCCAAGGAAAGATAGGTGCTTCTCCTCTGTCAAGTTCTGATTTCCCACTGTGGCCCTTGTGCTCTGTATTATAATTGTCTGTTTACTTCTCTGTATCCCCATTAGACTAAATTTTATCAAAAGAAGAAATTATGCCTGCATTCAATCCCCCAGCGTCTAATACAGGTATTATAATATATGTTTCATAAATATGTTTCAAATTATAAATGAATATCAATTAAACAGTCAAAAGAATGTATCATAAATCACATACGCATGTTCTACTATCTGCTAAGACTGATACTTTGCACTTATTGAGACTGTATCATAAGTCAGCCAACTACTGTAGGGAAAAATATTGCTGTTTGCATCCCATTATAAAAGTAACATTCTTCCGCTGAAAGTGTGTGTGTGTGTGTGTGTGTGTGTGTGTGTGTTAATGAACTTTGAATCCTGCTAAATGAGATTTTCATCACAATAGTTAATTGGAGAAAGAAAATCTAGATAATAATAGTTTTTCTCCACAGGATTAATATTAGAACTAAATATAATAATATGTGTAAGGGTGTCTGACATACAACATCATTTATTCAACTGGAAGTCTTTTTTGTTTGTCTTTGTCTTAATCCATCTGTGCTGCTCTAACCGAATACCTAAGTTTGGGTAATGCATACAGAACAGAAATCTATTTCCTTATGGTTCTAGAGGGTGGAAATTCCAACGTCAAGTCACCAGCATCTTGTGAGGGCCTTCTTTATGTGTTCCAACACGGCAGAAGTCAGAAGGACAAGCTAGGTGAACCCTGCATTAAACCTTCTTTACTATATCCTTAATTCCATTCACAAGGGAAGAGCCTTCATGGCCTAGTTACCTCTTAAAGGCCCCATCTTTTAATACTGAATTTTGATGGGGATGTATTCAAACCATAGCAGCCTTTTAGGTTCAATAATTTTTGCTCTTGTTTCTCTGAGTGTGTTTGTTTCACTTTAAGGCTTTTTTTCCTTTTGAAGTACAAATAACTGGCTAAGTTTCTTTAATAAGAAATATGACTTCTTCAACCTTTACTCTTCTAGAAAATGTACCATGACATTCACTTACCAGGGTGTTTTTTAAGTTAAATAGTTTATTTTTACTTTTGCTGGCCTTAAGTTGAAATTGGGCTTGACTGAAGAAGTTTAAGGAGCAATGCTCATCAACCCAGAATCGAAAATAGGAAGTATTTGCAACCTTCTGGTGCAGTTCTTCCCCTCTGGTGGCAATTCTGCCCCCTTCTTGCCCCACTTAACATCATGATGGGGAAAGTAGAAAATATCTCCCAAGAAGTAAACCTTGACCTAATTCCTAAATAGAGACAGCCCAGATTAATAAACCTGTCATCACCAAACTTTTACAGAAGTCATGATTTCACTGAGATTCTGGAAGGATGACTTTTCTTTATATATGTAACTATGTCAATATCATCTATATATTCACACCTATATCCGTATCTACATCTATATTTATCTGTATATTTGAGAAGAAAAAATAAACAAGTCTTATAGGCTTTTAAATAAAATATAAAGAAGAGAAATCTACAAATAAATATTTTCTAACATCAGGGCTTCATAATTCAATAGAAAGAGCACCACCAGAAACTTTACCATGTCAGGTGTAACTAGAGTCTGATATTTGGGAAAATAGGACCAACCACCTGAGTAGGGAACTAGTTCTGTTGTGACTTTTAAGGAATATTTTAAAGACCTCCCTGCCCTGAAATAGCTCCCACACTGGTACTTGAAACCCCTATTAGATATCTTAAGCCCTAAAGACTTTGGTCCTCACATTTCCCTATTAAATTGAAATTGCTTTACAGGATGTAACACCATAGGAAGCACTAGCTAACACCTGATCAGGGATTACTTTCCAATCTGGCAGACAGCTAATTAAATGAAATAGATCCTATGGGAAAGTACATTGAGTATGGGGTGCTTATAAAGGGGAGAGGCATACTGATTGAGAAGGCAGGTTGCTAAAGAAAATGTGGTCTAATTGAAATTTATCCTAGGGACACATGTATTAGGAATCAACACTATTTTATTTTCTACTCATTCCATCGTGATTATAACCAGGGATGTATATCAAAATCATCTGGTGAAGGGAGGGTTATTAAAATCATATCCTAAGCTCTAAAACTGACTGAGCACATCAGTCTCTGGTGAATAGAATATTTCTTTAAACCTCTCAAGGTGATTCTGTTATATACACCATTGCCATAAAAAGCAAGCAAGTTAACCATCTTGGGCTCAATTCCATTTGCCAAACATTTGTTGTTAACTTTCTACATAGAAGGCACGATGTTCAGGTAATATGAATGTAGCAGATGGACTCAACAAGAATCTTATTTTCAAGGAGATTATAATCTACCCGGAACAATAAATCCTGAGCATTAGAAACACAGGCATAATCTGCTAAGCATTATAAAATGCTACAAATAAAATGTAGAGGGGTAGTGTACTTTCGAAGAGAACATTCAGGAAAGGCTTCCTGGAGCACAGATTCAGGCTCCATCTTCATTTTCCCTACCTTCCCCTGGTCCCTCACAGAAGAGTCCATTGGCAGTCTACCTTATAGCCTTAATCTTCTTTGTGTTCTAAGCTCTGCTAAACTTTACAATAAATACTCTCAGCAAAACATGATTCAAGTTACTCTTTCTTACATCTTGTCTCAGGATAGGCTAACCAAGTATTGGATCCCAGGGTCTTGGATTTTTTTTTTTTTTTTTTTTTTTTTTTTTTTTTTTACAGAGTCTCACTCTGTCGCCCAGGCTGGAGTGCAGTGGCACGATCTCGGCTCGGCTCACTGCAAGCTCTGCCTCCCGGGTTCACACCATTCTCCCACCTCAGCCTTCTGAGAAGCTGGGACAACAGGCCCCCGCCACCATGCCCAGCTAATTTTTTTTTTTTTTTTTTTTTTTATTTTTTAATAGAGATGGGGTTCCACCGTGTTAGCCAGGATGGTCTCGATCTCCGGACCTCATGATCCTCCCACCTTGGCCTCCCAAAGTGCTGGGATTACAGGCATGAGTCACTGCGACCGGCCCCCAGGGTCTTGGATTTCTAACCTAGCTCTCATCTGATCAACACACCAATGTGTTCATTTAGACAATTTTAAAAAGGCAGTTTGCTTGCTCTGAAAGACAAGAATACATACAATCTCATCTTTATCTTTGAAGAGCACGTGAACTACTGTCAGTGAGATCTTGGTTTTAGGGGTCATGATTTCCTCTTCCTTCTCTCACTTGATTTTAGGAATGAGCTGTTGTGGCATCAGCCCTGCCTCAACACCAGTCCCCCATAAGTACAACTATAGTCTTTACACGAGTTATTTAAGGATGGACCACTTGTCCCTGCATTCCACAGGCTGAGTTCTACCTTTGTTTTGTATATTCATAAGGGCCTCCAACACCCATCAACATAAATATCTCCTCAGTGCCAGGAATGAAAGGTAGGTAAGTGGATTGAGCAAGGACACTAGACATAGGTAAAAAATGTAGGGGCAACATTTTAGTTCACAGTACAATAAAGATTCTAGAAGGATGCCATTTGAAATAAATAAACTTATCTCTGAGCAAAGACTAGCAGACGGTAGAAAAAAAGTATCCTCTCTTAATATGTTCCACTCCTAAGAGTTCCCTAAATCTCTAGCATACCACAATTGCATCTGTTCAGCCATCTAGCAAATATTCTGTATTTGCAAGCGTTTTGCAAGCAGCTACCAGTGTTTAATCTTGGGATAATGCCTTCTTCATGTGCTAACCCCAAGAGTAATTCAAACAGCCTAAATGTGAATTACTCTTTGTAAAAAGGAAATGTGGCTGCTTGGAATCATGTCTGTCTGTGGCTGAAGATATGACAACATTGAAACACACGGCCGTGTCTGTGCAATCACAATCTGTAAGTGTAACCCTGGCCACAAGAGTATTAAGAGGGAAAGTGTGTACAAAAACTAATCAGAAATTACTGTCACTAATAAAACATAATTTTCAATATTATTCCACACTTCACTAGCGAGTGAGAACTATTCTGTTGACATATATAAAAATTAAAATAAAATAAGCAGCATGGAATGGCTGACATATTGGATAGTAAATTTAAATATCTTAATTTAAGTTTCTACTATCTAATTTTTGTGCCTCAGTTTTTTTAGTAGTAAGAGGGAAAAAATGATGCTTATTCTACTCTACATCTCTGAAGTTTCAATAATACTCTCTTATAGTTGTTTAGCAATTTACTACTTAAAAAGCGTTTTTGTGTACATCTTCTCTACTGAGGCTCTGAATACATTTTTGAAGTAGGAAGGAAAGACTTCTCCTTTTTTGGAGACAGCTTTCTCTACTATAGAGGTGATTTGCTCCCACGTGCAGTTGGTTAATGGCAAGACCATTGACTCAACTATTGGTGTTATTATTCCCAGTCCAGCACTTGCATCATTAAGGGTTCTTTTGCTTGTAATTAGCAGAAATCCTAACTCAAATTGGCTTGAACTAAAAGGAAATTTGTTGCTTGATAGACCTAAAATGAACATGAGTAGGTCTGGCTTTAGTTGCTGTGAAGGCTCAAACCGGGTCACTGAGATCCATGTCTCAGGGCCCTTTCCTCTGGGTGTCGGTTTCATCATCAAGCTGCCTACTTTCATGTAACCAATTGGCTGTAGCAGTCCCAGCCTCCTAAACTCATCCTACGCATTGCAAACAGTGAAAAGCTTTCTTTTTCAAAAGCCACAGGAGATCTTTCTTTTGGTCTTCTTGTTCTAAATGTAGTATTTGCCCTATTCTGGACCAAACGTTACTTGTGGAATGGACAGTCCAGCTGGCTTAAGCCAACACAATTAATGATGGAAAAAATTTTACTTAAATGTGATAATTAGAAGGGTGATTTCACACAGCACATATGGGAAGATGTTACCAGAAGAGGGAGAATTGATGTTGAGAAGCAAAACACAAATAACCACAATAGAGTTCCTCTTCTCTCCTCTCCTCTCTCCTCCAATCAGGAAAAAATGCACACTATCATCTAATGGAATGAAACTATACTTATACATATGGACATAAGATTCATAAGCAGAGCAATAGGCAAACATTGATAATATTTCCGTCTAGTTTATATACATATATTATATATATATACACACACACACACACACACACACAACCCCATATATCCATATGTTAAGGTTATGTTAATTCCCTTAGAGATCTTCTGGACTGTGTGGATAGCTGTGGTCCTTCAAGCATCAATGAGACTTTCCTGAAAGCAGAGTTCACTACAAATCCGATTCATTACACTGGGAAAGTGAGGAGATATTTGCAGTACTCCTAACTGACAAGGCACTTGAGGTTATACTGTTACTTCAAATTAAAATGCTTCTAATTCCACATGATTATGTCAGGTTTCTTTTATCCTTTTATTTATTTTCTTCCTGTCTCTCTCTCTCTTTACTTATTTTCTTCCTATATATCTCTTTCTTTTCATTTTTTTTAACCTTCCTTTCATTCAACAGACAGACACTGAAGGCTTCTTAAGTGGTAGGCTTTATATTAAGAGCTGAGAAAACAAAGATGAGTAAGCCAGATCTTTGGCTTCAAGGCAAGACAAACAAGTACACAGAGAGTTATAATTTAGTCTGGTACATACTACAAAAAAAAAAAAAAAAAAAAAAAAAA
>NW_016806911.1:1370692-1399528 GCF_001698545.2 Rhinopithecus bieti | reverse complement strand
AAAAAAAAAAAAAAAAAAAAAAAAAAGAGCGAAATACTTAGTACTGTGTGAACAGTTTATTTACTAGTGTCAACCGTCCTTCGTCTGTTCCCCTGCCCTCTCCCCAAACCTTGTATTGATAATGGTAGTGATCTTCTTCTGTGTTCCCAATAAGCCTTGTTCATACTTCTGTTTATCTCAGAGTATTTTGGCTCTTCAATTATTTGTCAACCTCAGACAACTACCAGCAACAGAAGTAATTAGAATTTTAAGTACAATTTGCCATAGGGATGTGCTTTTTCCTACAGTTTCTCATAGTGATGGCGGATTGTTCTTACCCAATCATACTTTCTTTGGAAACAATGCCTATTGGGAAGCACCAAAAGTGAAGGCAGTAGTATACTGTTCATGCAAGGAATTTGTGCTTTAGTTTATGTGATCAATGAGCAAATATTCCTGTGCCTCCTGCCCCGCTTTATACCATCTTCCCTCACACACAGGCAGCATCAATAATCCACTTTCAGTGTCTGAGCTGCCTGGCTGGAATATCAGGTATCAAAACTAAAATTGAAGATAGACTTTGACACTTTCCAATGCCTTTTTTTCATTGCTTTTGAGTTTCCACACATAATACAAATAAGGTAGAGAAGATAGCCTCTAATGTCCTATTGAAATCTAATCATTCCAAAATAGGCTTTTGAAAGATTAGATTGTAGTGATTTAGGAAGGAGTAAATATTGATTATAATTCTAAATTGTACTGCTATGTTTGCACTCCAGTGTACTACAAATCATATTCACTGAAAATTACCTAAAAGACATAAGTTTATTCACTTTATCCAAATATTTTATACACATTTTTTTTCTGAAGGAATATTTTTAGGAAAATAATACTTCTGCATACAATTCTGATAATGGAAGAATGATTATGTCTTAATTACATGTAACAGACTTCTCTTAGAGAAATGCATTTCTTCATGCTAATAATTATTCATTTTAACTGTATTACAGGCTGTACTGTATAATATATCTTCCAGTTGAAAATTGCTTTCTACTCTTCAAGGTGCAAGAACATATTAATTCCTCAATTTTATTCTTTGTCAGTTTTGTAACTATCAAGATTTCTTACTGAACTTGAAACTTATTCATCTAGCCTTATTAAATTCCATGGATCAATTCCATTATTTAAAAGTCTATTTAGTTCTTCTAAAACATCATGTTCTCTGGACTCTCTATGGAAACTTTTGCACATACTGTTCATTTTGCCTGGAATATTCTATTGCTCCCATCCATTTGCCTGTTCAATTTCCTTTCAACATGTAGCTTCCTTAGAAGTACTATTTTTTCCAGGAGTCTCCTCTTGAATTCGTTTTACAGGTTACTTCCTAAAAATGTTTCCTAGCACCTTTCTCTCGTCTCTATATTTTGTACTATGATTGCCTGTTTATTTGTCTGTACTCGACTGGGCTTAATTCCTTGAGAGCAGAAGCAGGTTTTGTATTACAGACCTTAGCACAGTGTTGGTATATAATAGATATTCCTTAGATATTTGTCACATGCATAAATAAATAAAACACAAATGAATGTCATTGATTACACGCTAGCTAACTTACCAAATCCAAACATGATGGATTTATTTTTGGTTACTAGATGGTGACCAAAATCCTATGTAATAGATATATGTAATTGGATAATATTTTCCTTAATTTGTAGTATAGAATCAAGATGTAGTGGGAGGATATACAATTATTTTCTTTTCATAGTTCATGTCACATCTCTTTTTCTTTAAAATAAAATATGTTTTGCACCTTTTCTTTTGTTTGATGACTCCATTTATTCAACCTGCTTTACTATGGGATAGAATGATATTTCCTTAATTTTCCCCTGTAAGTCTTGTGGACTTTCAAATAATGACTGCAAAATTAGTGACAGTAACTAATAAACAGTAACTAATAAAAATCCACAACGTTATTTTGTAGGCTCATAAGGAGCCTACAAATGAACAAGCCTGATGCTATTACACTTTTGGGCATTTTGCAACAAATATTATTCTGTGGCTACTTGTAGATTGTTCAGTCCATCCGTAATTTTTTTCTGAAATAAATATATAACTCATGGTAAGTACTGAAACATTTGCTTGTAAGAGGTTTTGTTTCATGCTTAGAGTTTGTTCATGAACATATGCTACTGTTAGAAAGATTGATAATCGCCCAACATTAAAATGGCTACAAATTCATTCTCAATTTAAAAAATCAGATAGTTCTGGCCCTCCATAAAAATAAACACAGGAAATTACTACTGTCAAAAGGTATCTCTTACTATGGTGTTTATTAATGGAATCTTAGCCAAATCATACCACTTCAGACAGAACCACCAGAAACAGGCATCCCCTGTTTAATAAAAGGGCTTCTTTCTTACAGAAAACTGAAGATACTGTGTCAAAGAAAAAAATGATATATACAGAAGTTAATATGATAACTGCATAAATGGGTCTTTAAAATAAAGAGGTCCAGTAAAATACTGTAATATTTTATTTTTCTTTAAGTCTGTTTATAAAACATACTTCAGAAGCCTTCTAAAATGTGAGTTCATTAGCTATCATATCTCCTTCCCTAATAATTAAATAACAAATGCACAAGCTTATAGTAGCTATTCATTCAATCATCATTCATTTGACATATATCTTTTGAGTGCGTCCTCTATGTCAATCACGGCTGTGGGTGCTAGAGGTAGATGAGTGAACAAAAATGATAAAATCAGAAACTGCCTCATCTACTTCTTCCCTGAAGGACTAATTCATCAATCAAAGACCATTTTGTGTCTACAAATTTTTTAATTAATTAATATATTAAAATAGATTTTAAAAGTGAGAAGTATTGAATATTTATTTAGAGAATACCTGATACAATATAAATGCAAGGAAAGTGGATTCTTGCTTATTAAATGCTACGGTATTATTTGTAAAGTCAACTGGTACGTTACACACTAAATTATTATATTTCTATTATTTTCACCACAGGACACAGAACTTTGAAGGAAGTAGGTCAGTAACTAATATCAAATATATTTTCTCATGCTGTAATAAATTATATTAAATGTATAAAATAAAAATTTCCCTTTAAACCACCTAAATGGTTTTGCATTACTTAAAAAGCAGGTTCAAAAATATTGTCTGAAATCTATACATAATATATTTTTTAAAATTCAATATTTGAAAAAATTTTAAATTTCAATTTTACTTAGAAAAGTATTTGTATCAAATTTCATTTATATGTAGCCTGCTTATGCTTTAATTCACTAAAGGGTCACTAAGAAAAAATATTGCTAAATTGGTAAGCATAGAATTTGGAAAACATGATAAAAAGTCATCCATTAAAAAAATCATACAGCAGTACCTTGATCTTCTAAGAAACATTTTAATATATATATATTTTTTACTTTAGACATATGAGTGGATGAACAATTACACTGTTGTTTATTTGTTTACATGTAAAATAAACATTGCAAAACAATTTATTAAATTGTCATTGGGGGTGAAACTCAAGTAATCTGACTTTTGAAATCATGTGATTTAAAGAATGTGTATTCTTATTTAAAGTCCCTTTGTAAGTCATTTCACATGTATGATATGCAGCCCACATCTTTTGAAAGTGGTTTGAAAAATAAGCAATCAAACTTACAAATTCCAATAGGTGATTTACTGTGAAGAAGATGTAACAGGAAAGAATTTTAGGATCAAAGAAAACAAATCTAAAATTTAAATTATTAAGAGAAAGAAAGAAGCTATTAAAAGAAATGATCTGGGATGTATATATGTATGTATATGTGTATAGATACATGTTTTTGTCTATATTGTACATATATATAGCATGCATATTTATGCATACTATGTATGTATATACATGAATATGGAACAAATATATCTGTATATATGCATGTATATGCATATATGCCACATATACATATGTAGATATGTATATACATTGTAAAGCTAGGTGAGATTATCAGATGAATAGTTCATATACCAAAGGGAACCACCTTGAGAACCTGCTTTGGAAATTGCATTTCTATAGTTTACCTATTTTAATATTATTTTCTTATTTTATTGGGACTACAAATGCTAAGAACACAAAAGAGTTTCTAAATCAGTAGCAAAAAGAATCACGAGAAAGCAATCATTCTTTTCAATTGTTTTTTTTCTCCTAGTCATGGTTTACTGGAGGAAGTCATCAGCAGTGTATATATATATATATATATATTAGACAAAACTAGTTTCTGTCAGACATCTACTGAGACTCTTAGCTTATACTCTATGTCCTTTGCATCACTTCTATGTTTCAGAATATTTCCTACACAAATTCGATATTACATTGCTATGAAAATCCTTCCTTTTCAAGATCCATTCCAATTTTATCTGAGTCTGGATCAAAGGAAAAGGTGTGGATTTATTTGGAATCTTTGGCCATTTCAATGCTGACAAGTGATGAAATTAGAGAATACTATTCTTTGACACACTTATTTTCCCATGACACAACTAATCATATTGTAGAAACCTGATAATTATTATTGACACTAGATTGTTTAGCACATATGAAATAATCTTGAGATGTATTGTGTCAACTGCAAATTGTTTACTAAATGGAAAAAAATGTATAGATGCTAAATCCAATCTGATATATTTTAAAGCCTATCACCTAAGCTATCTCTGAACTTTCCTTACTTGAGAATCCTCTAGTGATTCTTGCAACTTCATTTATTCTCACATTTGCTTATTTTGGCATGGGCCAGGTAAAATTTCCACCCACTCACACCCATGATTTCCTTTAAAACCATTTCAAGACATTTCCAATGTATCTCTTAGTGAACCCTGAGTTCATTCTGAGCTCCATTATTTTGTATTTCCATTGGAATTTATATCAGAGTCGGCAAGGAGGTTATCCCAGGCTTACTGTAATTATCTCTGTTTAATTAATCATGCCTGAACTTATTTTTTTTTTTAGTTCTGGGATACATGTGCAGAATGTGCAGGTTTGTTACATAGGTATACACGTGCCATGGTGGTTTGTTGCACCCATCAACCCGTCATCTACATTAGGTATTTATGAAATTCTAACTACATAGTAAACTCATGAAAGTCAAGAATTCTCTTGACTTTCAATTATGCCTAGTACAAAATTGCATAAACACCAAGATGGAAAATTTTACTAAGTGAACATTTATTACCTTGTTAAATTTTCTTTTCTTAAGAGAATATAGCAATAACACAAGATGCATGAAACAAAGTTTTAAAAACTGAGATGAAACCTGATTTCCATAACAGAAAAGATAAAGTCAAAGGGTGTTGGAGTCCTGGATCTTACATGGCTCAACAGGCATAGGAGGACTTTATCTTTACTCTGATATATTCTATTGAAATGACTCAACTAATATAAATAGCAAACACTGATGGAAATGATAGGGATGTGAAAAAGAGGGAAATTTTTTCTAAAGGGGTGCCACACATGTCAATTCTTGATTCCCAGGCATCCTTGCATGTATGAACTAGATAAATGTACCTGTTGGGTCTAGGATGTTTCTCCAACATTAGGGAGTGAATTGCTTCTACTCACATCTTAAACTCATATCTGGAAAAATATTGCTGATCTTGCTACCCTGGCTGCCCTCTGGGAGCTCTACTCAAAAGTGAAATTATTTCTCTATCATGCAACCGAGAAAAACCAACTTCTATTTCTCTTGTCAAAGACGGAACTAGGAGCTTTCTTGCACATTTCAGGAAGGGACTCTCCTCTGAAACTCATTTACTTTCAGCTCACAGTGAAAAGAAAACTTCTTCCTACTGCCTGTTAAGTGACAACTTCCTAGTCCCTGAATTCAATCTGAAGATAAACATTCACTCAAGGTGCAGGTTTGTCTAACATGAGTGGGACAGTATGAATAGACAAAGAGAATTTACTATTTGTTTAAGGAACCCAGTGGTTTGAAAAATAAGCAATGAAACTGACAAATTCCAATAGGTGATTTACTACGAAGAAGATGTAATAGGAGAGAATTTTAGAATCAAAGAAAAACAAATTTAAATTTTAAATTCTTAAGAGAACTAAAGAAGCTATTAATAAGAAATGAAATAGGAAGTATATATGTATGTATATTGTATAGATATATATTTGTCTATATTTTACATGCACACATAGTATGCATATTTATGTATGCACATACTATGTATGCATATGTATGAATATGGTACAAGTATATCTGTGTATATGCATGTATATATACATGCATGCAAGACTGAATTGTGTCTTCAAAACATTCATATGAATTTGAATTTGGGAGTTGAAGCTCTAACTCCCAATGTGACTCTGTTTAGAGATATGGTTTTTAGGAGGTAATTAAGGTAAAATGAGCTCATATGAGTGGGGTCTTACTTTGATGGCTGTCAGCAAGTCAAGGAGAGAGCCTTCATAGGAAACTGAACCCTGCTGGAAATTGACCATGCTGGCACCCTGATCTTGAACTTCCAGCCTCTAGAACTGCACAAAAATTAGTTTTTGTTATTTAAGCCACCTAGTCTATGATATTTTGTTATGCAAGCCCAAACTAAGATGAACACAGAACATTTTTTAAAATAATGGGAAATAATAATAAATGAAAGCTTAAGAAACAAGAAAAATGAAAGCTTAAGAAACAAGAAAAAATATACCGCTCTACCTACTGTTTGAATAATAATAGTTCCTGAAAGAGAGATAGGACTAAAGAGAGAACAAAATCATATTAATTAGATGACTGGTCTTTGAAAGTTAGTTTAATGGCATAGGATAATTTTTGAAGGAAACAAATGCAAACTTTCATTAGGGAAGCCTTTGTGCATTAAGAAGATGTAAACAGCACACAACTGTGTTATTTTTGTGTCAGGGGTTCTTAGCGTAGACCCTAACTAGATTTTTGATATATTTGTTTTAGCACAGATAATGAGGACTTGTGGAATTCTCCAAAGTGATTCTGTGAGGTAGGAACAATAGCAGTGTTACACATAGTATTCCTGATGACTTCTAAAAATACTCTGTGACATGATCTGATTAGTTGGTATACTTTCGTCCATTTCAATTTTTGAAGAGTTTATACAGACATTAAACTGAGAAAAATAATATGTTTGTATATCAAAGATATGTACAAATTTAGGGTCAGGTTATAAAATTATTACATGGTGTTCCATCCCTGAGCATATGCTCTTGATTTATTTTGAATCACAGAGACTGAAATAAGATGTGGGTTGTCCTAATTTACTAATAATTCCGTGCTCAAAAATTTCCAGTGATTCTCCATTATTTGCAGAGAAAAAGGCAAAATCCTCTTATGCCTATTTAGCCCTTCAAAAGCCAGTGTCCCCTCAATGTCTTTTTCACTTTCTACTTTTCTTCATTCTATCCCAGCAACACGACTCCCTTGCTGTTACTAGACCATAGCAGGCACACTCAAATATTTGGACTTGCTGTTCTTCCAGCCTGAGTTGTTTTCTCCTGAGTCATACATATGACTTTGCACAAAGTCACTTTCTTAAAAAGATCTTCACTATCTATCTTGTTTCAATTTAAACCAAGCCCCATCTGTGTACTCCTTCTCCTCTGACCAACTTTATTTATCTCCATAGCATTTTCCAGCTTCCACTATATAATGGCACTTACTTACTGTGTCTAACAGACTTTCAAGGTGGTCCTAGGATCCCTGCCTCCTGATGTTCACTTATTCTTCATGTTTATTGCTTATATATTTCTGCTAGATTATAAGTTTCACAAAGGCATTTTTAAGTCTTCTTTATTTACTCATATATATGGGTACTTAGAATAGTACCCAATACTTACTATTAGTATATTCTAATAGTACTATTCTAAGTACCCAATATATAGTAGACACAATAAATATTTGTCACGTGACTGAACACATAAATACATTATTTTCGTCTGTCCCGTCGGTGGATTTATCTATTTATTTTCTTTGGCTTACTGCCTATGCTGTGATTACAAACACTTGAGGCCAAAGTTAATTCCAAGACTCATGTTCTTGGTTAAGGAAATTAATGGCTAAGAAACATTAATGTTGTGTCAATAGAAGGTTCCATAGTTTGGCATGCATTATATACAGTTGTCCCTCAGTATCTATAAGGGATTGGTTCCAGAACTACTCACCAATACTAAAATCCATGGATGTTCAAGTCCCTTATACAAAACAGCATAGTATTTGCATACAGCCCACACAAATATTCTCAAATACTTTTAATCATCTCTAGATTACTTATAATACTTAACACAATGTAAGTGCTATGTAAATAGATGCTAGTTGTTATACTGTATTGCTTAGGAAACAATGACAAGAAAAAAGTCTGTACGTGTTCAATAGAGCTGCAATTTATTTTTGAATAATTTTGATCCACAGTTAGTTGAATCCATGATGTAAAAAATCACAGATATACACAGAGGGCTGACTGTATTTTGTTTGGGGTTATTACTAATTTATGAATTTCCATTTTCCACAGTACCTAGTATGGACATTACATAATAAAGTTGTGTGGGTTTCAAATAAAAGCATGTAAGATTTTACAAGGGAGCTTCAAGAAAAAAAAAAAAAGAAAAGAAAAACTAGGATTAATCATGCTTGCCCAGGTGCCTTCCAGAATTACAAAGGAAAGGAATGATTGGGTAACCATAGAAGAAATACGATCAGTAAACATAGAAAGCCGTGCTTGTACTGTAGCCCCATTCCGCACCTGGGGACAGTTTCTGAAGGTGGGAATCTGGGTGCAGCTTAACTGAATGTCAGCACTTGACTTTTCTCCAAAGACTGGGATGAAGGTGTTGGCTGGTGTTTCTGTTATTAGAATCAACCCAAGAGTCAGCTGTGAAAGGATCTGCTTCCTAGCTCACTCACATCGTGTTGGCAGGATTCAATTGTTTGTGGGCTGTTCATCTGAGGACCTCAGATCCTCTCTAGCTGTTGCTGGGAGGTCTTCCTCAGTTTCTTGCCATGTGGAACTCACCATAGGACAGTTTATAACAGAACACATGGATTACCTCAAAGCAAACCAGCAAAGAACTACATAAAGCCAGCAAGACAGAAGTTATGCTCTTTTGGTAATGTAACCTAGGAAGTGACATTCAATCACTTTTGTCAAATTCTATTCATTAGAATTGAGTCACTGTCTCTTTCCTTGCCTAACGCAGCCATGGCTCATGGTCCCAAGAAGCATCTGAAGCAGGTAGCAGCTCCAAAGGATTGGATGCTGGATAAATTGACCGGTGTGTTTGCTCCTCATCCATCCACCGGTCCCCACAAGTTGAGAGTGTCTCCTCATCATCATTTTCCTAAGGAACAGACTTAAGTATGCCCTGACAGGAGATGAAGTAAAGGAGATTTGCATGCAGCGGTTCATTAAGATTGATGGCAAGGTCCGAACTGATATAACCTGCCCTGCTGGATTCATGGATGTCATCAGCATTGACAAGATGGGAGAGAATTTCCGTCTGCTCTATGACACCAAGGGTTGCTTTGCTGTACATCGTATTACACCAGAGGAGGCCAAGTACAAGTTATGCAAAGTGAGAAAGATCTTTGTGGGCACAAAAGGAATTCCTCATCTGGTGACTCACGATGCCCGCACCATCCGCTACCCTGATCCCCTCATCAAGGTGAATGATATTCAGATTGATTTGGAGACTGGCAAGATTACTGATTTCATCAAGTTCGACACTGGTAACCTGTGTATGGTGACTGGAGGTGCCAACGTGGGAAGAATTGGTGTGATCACCAACAGAGAGAGGCACCTTGGATCTTCTGACGTGGTTCACATGAAAGATGCCAACGGCAACAGCTTTGCCACTCGACTTTCCAACATTTTTGTTATTGGCAAGGGCAGCAAACCATGGATTTCCCTTCCCTGAGGAAAGGGTATCCGCCTCACCATTGCTGAAGAGAGAGACAAAAGACTGGCGGCCAAACAGAGCAGTGGGTGAAATGGGTCCCTGGGTGACATGTCAGACCTTTGTATGTAATTAAAAATATTGTGGCAGGATTAAAAAAAAAAAAAAAAAGAATTGAGTCACTGTGTCCAGCCCACACTCAAGCGTATGAGATTACACTAGGGTTTAATTAGTAGGAGGTAAGAAATGTAAGGGCAGCTTTACTGTCTGCCCACCACAAGTATAAAGCAAATGAGTGACTATGTTAGTATCATTGGGTATTAAAGTTTGCAGCAGTGGAGAAAGGAGATACAGGTATAAGGTTAAAGAATAAGAAAAAAAAGCTATGCATACTGAAATGGAATTGGAAATATGACTCTGCGTGTGTTTGTGTGTGTGTGTGTGTATGTGTGATATATATATATATGTCTCATATATATACATATGTATTCCCACTTTTGTCCACTGAAAGGGCCTTGAGACTAATGAGCACCTCAAACATCCAGATTGTATTTTCTAAATTATATTTCCTAGTAAAAAAAGACAAGACTCCTTGGAGAAATAGTGGGCTCCAGGCCTGTGCAGAAAATACACAAATTTTACAGAAAAATACATAAAATTAGCTTGAAAGAACTTAGTATAGCAGGAAACAAGGCCACTAGATGTATCAAAGAAATTAGAAACCAAATAGAAAAGGCTTTCACAGATTAAAAATAAGAAAATATGAGCATAAATAGAACTAGTAGCTACAGTGAATACAAAGACATAAATCACATTTAAAATTATGAGTTATTATGTCTCCTCTAAGGAAAGCTTGAGAACTAATTGGTCATTTGGGAAACTGATAAATAAAGGAAAAGAATCAAATATATCCTGCTTTTCATATATACATCTTAAGATAACCCAGTGGTTCTCAACTGGACTTTTTTATCTTTGCCCCCAGGGGTCATTGGCAATGTCTTAGAGACTTTTTGGTTGTCAAATCTAGGGAAATGCATTATTGCCATCTAGAAGGAAGAGTCCAGACACATGACTGAATATCCTGCAATGCACAGAACAATTCCTCATGACAAAGAATTATCTAGTCCAAAATCGTCAATAGCACCAGGGTTGAGAAAGCTTGAGATAACCAAATACAATCATGCAATGAATAATGATATTTTGGTCAACAATGGACCACATATACAACAGGGGTCTTATAAGTCTATAATACTGTGTTTTTACTGTAACTATTCTATGTTTAGGTATGTTTAGATACAAAAATACTTATCATTGTGTTATAATTGTCTAGTGTTCAGTAGAGTAACGTGCTGGGCAGGTTTGTAACCTATATCGTATAGCCTATTATACCATAGAGCCTACGCATGTGGTAGTCTGTGCCATCTAGGTTTATGTAAGTATATACTTTATGATGTTTGAACAAAGACAAAATCATCTATTGATGCATTTCTCAGAATGGATCCTCATTGTTACTCAATGCATGACTGTAGTTGAAGAGATAAAGTTGTTCTTTGTGCAAGTATTCCAGTTAATAAAACTAGAAATATTTAAAGTAAAATACCACTTTTCGTAAGCTCTATAAAAGTTGGATTTTGGCATTGATTATTATGACTGTTAATACCACATAAACATGAAAGAGCAAAACACCATATACATCATATTCTTGTTGATAAACGGCATACATGTCTGATGGAGAAATGTAATAAATGGTACCAACAAGTTGCAATTTGTTAAATCCATACTTTAAGATACTCTACTGGAAAGATGTCACAGTTTCTTCAAGAAATAAATTGCAAAGAAGTAATATGAGGCAATGTGACACATCAACCATTTGCAAGAGATGGAATGCATTTGCTTTCTTATTGATACAATAAGCAGAAAACAATTTATGAAACCATAGAAATGTGAAAAAATAGAATATTTGATTATGATATTATGAAAGTATTTAGAATCTTCTAGGCCTGATGATGATATAGTGTTTATTTAGTGTTTATTTTTTTAAAAGCATTCTCCTGTTTCTAAGATACAGACTAAAATTGTTACAGGAATGTGGTATGATGTTGGTAGCTGGTTCAAAATAATCTAGAGTGAAAAAAGAAGAAAGTATAGAATATATGTGAAACAACTGGAATTTATCATATGGCATTCTCTTTATTGTATGTTTTCAAAACTTGGCATAATAAACGTTTTTAAAGTTTACAAGTTTCTATTTAACCCCTACTGTAGTCATATTAAGGGAAAAAAACGTATAATGAAATAGCACCAAAATATTCCGTAACATATATCAGCTTGACACAAACCTTAGGATTACTTGCTTTAATGTGGAATTTTAATCATATTGTATGTAATTTTAAATATTAATTTTTTAATGCTCTCTTTAGATTGAATTTTTTTTAGCGTTACTCATTTTAAGAGTCATTTTATTGCTGGACAATGGCCCATAAAACAAGTATAGCTTATTTAATTTACTTTTCATCCCTACTTACCATCAAATTTTTTTCTACTTTTCAGTGTTATAAATAATATCGAAATAAATACTTTTTGCACGTAATGTTTTTAACCAGATTCATTTATTTTAGGGCACACGGGTCTTTTATAAATCCATCTCTTTGGAATAATTCCCAGAATTTAAATAACTGAATATAAGGTCTCATCATTCTAAATATTATTGATACATGAAGACAAATCACTATCCGTAGATATGAAAAATGCATTTGGTAACAAAACATTAAACCTTCTGTAACAATTACCTAAACAAGGAGTGCTTTGTTTATCTTACATAATGAAAAGCTCAGGGATAGTATCATGGCACCATGGTGTCATCAGTAACAAGTCCCTTCTATCCTTTCTGCCAACTCTAACGCTACCGATGGTCATGATTGGTTGCTGAAGCACCATATCTAAGGAATAGGATGGAAGGGGCAAAACTTTATTTCAAAGCACTATCTTTCTATGTAGATAGGCAGCTAATTCCTAAAAGACTTCCAACTTTTCAACAGTCAGAATTGTGTTGCAAAGTCATGCCTGACTAGAAGGTATGTAGGAAAATATGAGTTTCATTTTCTAATCTGCATAAAAAAGATAAGGTAGATGAAAATGGATCCTGAGTGAGCCAATTCACAGTATGTGAGCCGGGGTTCAGGAATCCCAAAGTGCAAATGACAACAAGTCTTTTGTACAGTCCTTCACATTCCACTTAATTACATATAAAATGCCATATTGTTTTTCAGCTGTATTCATTAAGCTGCCAATTATAATTTTTTATCTTTATTCATTTTATTATTTATTTTCTAAATTACCTATACATGTGTTTTGTCATTACCTAAGTAGGTAATATTTAAACCATTTATATCAACAACTTTATGGGTGGCAGATGTTACCATGCTTAGAGGACTGAGAGGTCAGAATCTGAAACTAAGTTGTCTGTTTTTTTGTTAATGCTCAAGTTCTTAGCAATCATGCAAACTTGGCATACTCCTGGGCATATAGCAAGTGTTCTGTACATTTTAGTTTATTGTTATTTTTGTTGTTTTTGACACAAGAAGCAATCACTAGAAAACTGAATTTTAGAAAAAAAAAAAGTCTTCAAAATAATGTTTTCTATTCATCCTCCATGGAAAGAAGTTTAGCTCTGGATATATTTTCCTGCTTTTGGCATTCACGAGTTTTCATAATATACTCCATTATACAGTGAATTGATGAGCTCAGAAAATACTGGGTAAACTCTTCAGTTTTAAAGTGTTAATAATAGACATGAAATATCATCATTCTCCTGTAGAATAGTTTGATTTTTAACCAAAACCACTTCCTTATTCCAATGGAATACATATTTTGCAATTTGATGTCTTTGTTAGCAACTTTCTGATGGATGAACTATTTTAGCAAAGGACAATTTCCAGAAACCATCAAGTAACACTTTAGTGATGATTGTACAATTTGCCGTCGCAGTTCATATAAACTTCTTGAGGGTATTTAACTAAAAATGAATCAGAACAAACAAATATTTTGAAGATTTGCTTCAAACTTGAGGAAATTCCAGTCTTAATCACATATACACTCCTGCTGGAGGTTATACTATATTTGGCTATAGACCCAGGGATACTTATACATGACAAAGGGAAGTGTTAATGAGTCCATTATTAGTGTTAGTTGTTTTTATTAAAATATCTCAAAGCTCCAGGAGGTGAACTAATATATTCTTTTTATTTTAGATGCTTGATGTTTTAAGTGGAATATGAAACATCTTTGAATCACAGTGGCAGATTCTTGAGGATGATTAAGCATGGTGTCTATTAAAAAACTATTCCAATTACAAAAAGACCTGTGCTAAATAAAACTACACTCATGGAGTGAGGAATTTGTTATTTAACAATCTTTAAAGATTTTAATTTATATTCCTTAAGTTTTACTTCTATATTTTATTCGTTTGAAGTAAACTTAACATCTGAAAATTAAGGACCAATTTAGAGACTTTCCAGTTTCAAAGACAAGTTTCTTCTAAGAGCTCTCTGTAGTTATTCTCTCAATTTTCTAACTTTTTACACATTTCTCAGCCTAGTCATTAATTTATTATTCTACTTCCAAATGTCTCATGATTATCACCAAACACATTTTTCTAAATCCACTGGATATTTTCCAACCATCATAATACTTGGCTCCTAAGTAGCATTTACTTTTGTTAGCCTGGACCTGTATTTACCTTGGCTTCCTTGTCATGTACATTTTGTGTTTCTTGTCTTATGTTAGGCAACCCATTTTCTGCCTCATTTGGAATCTTACCTTCTCTACTGATTTGAATTCCTCAAGGCTGCCTCTAAAGATTGTCTTCTTTACATCCTATAATGTTTCCCTAGATAATCATATATGTAGCAATTGACACCTATAAGTGGATAAACAAGAAATTTATATCTTAAGGCCAGATCTTACTTTTAGCCCCAGATATGTATACCGGCTGCCTCCTTGACAAAGTCTTTTGGATATCTCAAATCTCTGCATGGTCTATATCCAGATCTCCCTTTAAACCTTGGCTCCTCATGTAATAGAACCTGTATGAATCCAGCTTCTAAGTCAGTGATTAAAAGTCAATCCTGGCCAGGCATGGGAGCTCACACCAGTAATCCTAGCATTTTAGAAAGGCCAAGGCAGGCAGATCACTTGAGGTCAGGAATTTGAGACCAGCCTGGTCAACGTGGTGAAACCTTGTCTCTACCAAATAAAAACCAAAAAACTAGCTGGATGTGGTGGTGCATGCCTGCAGTCCCAGCTACTCAGGAGACTGAGGCAGGAGAATCACTTGAACCTGGGAGGCTGAGTTGCAGTGAGCTGAGATCGTGCCACTAGACCACTCCAACCTGGGCAACAGAGTGAGACTGTCTTTAAAAAAGAAAAAAAAGTCATCGCTGATATCCATCTCCCTATTTCCCCTGTCCAATTAATCAAAAATTATCTTGAATCTACTTGTTGAATGCTACTCAGGCTCATTTACTTCTTAGTATCTTTCACTAACACAAATTTTCTTAGTTCAGCTGCGATTTTACCTTTTCCCTTAATATCTACAATAGGAACCTAAATCATCTACGTGCATGTACCCCCCGGCTTCCCTGCAGTCCATTCTCTGCATTCAGCTAGAGCTATGATTCCGTCACATTGATCAGATATTGATATTCCCTGAGCAAAACACCTACAGGCTTTCCTTTCCTTTTAGAAACGTTGAATCACCCCTGCTTACCTTTCATTTCTGCCTTCACTTGGCCCCTCATCCTTACCTGTTTCCCTGTAGCCTCAGGGCCTTCTTTTCCTCCCCTACTTTGAAATCCCTTTTTATTAACTTTCACTTATTCTTCAGATTTCTGCATGCTCTCTCTCTTTTTCTCTCTCTCCCTGTGTATGTGAGTACATAATATGTACACACACAGAGAAGCTGTATGCACACACATATACACACACGCACACAGAGAGAGAGAGAGAGAAAGAAAGAGAGAGAGAGAGAGATAAAGAAATCTCTCCACAGTGACAAATGTGTATTTTCTTATAAGGCTATGGATGGCTACCTGTATTCCCCTTTATTCTTTAAGCTAGAGTTGTGACTATGTCTGGCTTTATTTATTTATTTATTTGATAGAGTCTTGCTCTTTTGCTAGACTAGAGTACAGTGGTGCAATCTCCACTCACTGCAACCTCGGTCTCCCAGGTTCAAGTGATTCTCTTGCCTCAGACTCCGGAGTAGCTGGGACTATAGGCATGCGCCACCACGGCCAGCTAATTTTTGTATTTTTAGTGGAGATGGGGTTTAATCATGTTGGCCAGGATGATCTTGATCTCTTGACCTCATGATCAGCCCACCTCAGCCTCCCAAAGTGCTGGGATTACAGGCGTGAGCCACTGCACTCAGTCTAGCTTTATTCTTTTCTAGAATATAGCAAAGTGCTTGGGACCTAGTTAATATCTGAGAAAAAATTGTTGAAAAAATAACAAATAAGGACTCAGCCCACAGTGGAGTTATGTATCACTACATTAATTCTACTTTCATGTATATATTTATCTTTTACCAAGTTAAAGTATTTTTCCCTACAAGGACATGTTTGCTAAGTGAAAAGGAGTGTAGATTTGAATGTACACAAATGCATATAACAATGATTTATCAGCACAGAGAAAACTCTCATTTATTGAGAGTCTGAAGCCAAAAGTTTTAGAGCAATATGAGTTTTGCAAATTAAACTTCTATGTGAAGCAGATATGTAGTTGAGTTGTTGATTTAACATATATTTTCACCTCAAAGTATATAATTTGGCCATCAGCTAGCCATAGAGAAAGAATATGGGAGAACACTGTGGTATTTGGGGACATACAATCTTTACTTAGATCTTATAGCCAAGGCTCTACTGAAGAGTTAAAATTCTTTGCTTATTGATATATAAATCAATATTACTAATATTTAGAATCCAACATACCATATAACATTTAAAGAAGTGAGGAAGAGTAGCACAAATTTGCCAGCTTTCCCATTTACCAACTGACACGGTTTGGCTGTGTCCCCACCCAAATTTCATCTTGAATTGTAGTTCCCATAAATTTCACATGTCCTGGGAGGGGCCCAGTGTGAGGTAATTGAATCATGGGGGTGGTTACCTCCATGCAACTGTTCTTGTGAGAGTGAGTGAGTTCTCACAAGATCTGATGGTTTTATAAGGGGTTTTCCCCACTTTTGCTTGACACTTCTCCTTCCTGCCACCATGTGAAGAAGGATGTGTTTCCTTCCCTTTCTGTCATGACTATCAGTTTTCTGAGGCCTCTTCAGTCATGAGGAACTATGAGTCAATTAAACCTCTTTCCTTTATAAATTACCCAGTCCAGGGCAGTTTTTTGTAGAAATATGAGAATGGACTGACACGCCAACTACGGACATTAAAAATGCCCACATTCCTTGTCCAATAACCACATCATCAGTAGAAACAGGATATATTAACACACACACAAATCAGAAGGACATTAGGATAGACATGCAATTACATAAATGTAACTTTTTGTTAAACTGTGGTTAATGTTCTCATTTTTATTATTTCACTTTGACCTGGCAAAACTGCCATCAGGAGACTGCCCCTGTTCCATAATTTTATATTTAAGAATCACTCATTTAATGTGAGAAGAACTCTTAGCCTACAGTAGAATATTGCCTTTTCCCATTCTCAGTAATATTTTTAAAAGTTCATATTTTTTAGATATAGGCTCTAAATAATTTTAGTATCAATTGGATAACTGTTTAAAACTTAGAAGAAAAGTTGAAGTTTGCCTGTGTATTGTCAATAGAAAACACAGATAAGGCCACTCATTAATGGAAGAATAAGAACAGTAAATGGTGAATATAACTATTGCATGCTCTTAAGTAAATTTTCATTATTGAGACTGGTAAAAAAGCAAATAAAGTTTAATTGCCTTGTGATTAAGTAGAATCCTTTTAATGTCTTTGAATTCATCGGTGTGTCCCAAGACTCTGGTATACTTTTAAGCACATAGTGTGCTGCTTAACAAATACCTATTGATCACTGTCAATAAGGAGTAGACACAATTAGAAGAAAAATAACAGAGCTAAATTAATCCTTTACTGGGTGGGAAAGTTTAACAATGTCATTCCCTGGGTTTGACAGTAATTTTATTTAAAGATTTTTATAAATAACCTAAAAGTGGGAGTACACAGTAAATTATCCAAGCTATTCTAAGCAAAGGAATGCTGAATCAGTGGGAGTAAAGTGCAGGAAGAACTCATGGAGCTGTGTAGGGTAAGACAAATGGCAGTTGAGCTCCAGTCTGAGCAAGTGTGAAATAAAGCATTTAAAGAACAACTCAAGATACGGAATAATAGATTATAAGGTATCATTGATGACCCAGGAAAATTATCTAAGAATTACAATATGCTCTTTCACTCAGAAAGCAATCTCACTCCTAAATATATATATCCAAAGAAAAAGAAATTGGTATGTTTAAGAGACTCCTGCACTCCCATGATTTTGCAGCATTATTCACCAGAGCCAAGACACAGAATCAACCTAAGTGTCCATCAACAGATGAGTGGACAAAGGAAATGTGGTACACATACACAGTGGAATACTACTCAGCCTTAAAAAAGAAAAAAAAATCCTGTCATTTACATCAACATAGATAAACCTGGAGAACATCACTTTAAATGAAATAAGCCAGGCATACAAAGACAAATACCACATGATTTCACTGTATGTGTATGTGGAATCAGAAAAAGTTGAACTCATAGAAATAGAGAGTGGAATGGTGGTTATCAGGAGCTGCGACAGAAAGAAGGGGTAGGGGAGATATTGATCAAAGGATATAAAATTGCTATCGCGATATGAGGAGTCAATTCAAGAAATCTGCAGGGTGGGGTGGCTCATGCCTATAATTGCAGCACTTTGGGAGGCCGAGGCAAGTGGATTGCTTTAGGTCAGGAGTTCGAGACTAGCCTGACCAACATGGTGAAGCCCTATCTATACTAAAAATAAAAAATTAGCCAGGCGTGGTGGCACATGCCTGTAATTCCAAATACTCGGGAGGCTGAATCAGGGGATTCAGGAGGCGGAGGTTGGAGTGAGCTGTGATTCTGCCACTGCACTCCAGCAGCCTGGGCAGCAGAGTAAGGCTGTGTCTAAAAAAAAAAACAAAACCAAAACCAAAACCAAAAAAAAAATGCGCTGCTTTAAAACATGGTGACTAGAGTTAATAATAATATATTGTATTCTTGAAACATGCAAGAGTGGATCTTGTTTTCACCACAAAAATAATGACAATGTGAGCTGATTCATATGTTAATTAGCTAGCTTTAGTTATTCACAATGTATACATGCTTTAAAACATTATGTTGGCCGGGCGCGGTGGCTCAAGCCTGTAATCCCAGCACTTTGGGAGGCCGAGACGGGCGGATCACGAGGTCAGGAGTTTGAGACCATCCTGGCTAACACGGTGAAACCCCATCTGTACTAAAAAATACAAAAGCTAGCCGGGCGAGGTGGCTGGCGCCTGTAGTCCCAGTTACTCGGGAGGCTGAGGCAGGAGAATGGCGTAAACCCGGGAGGCGGAGCTTGCAGTGAGCTGAGATCCGGCCACTGCACTCCAGCCCGGGCGACAGAGCAAGACTCCGTCTCAAAAAAAAAAATAAAATAAAAATAAAAAAAATAAAAAATTATGTTGTACACAGTAAATACATATATTTTTATCTGTCAATTAAAAAATGGCCTTATATCCCATATAATCATTTAAAAACTAGGTAGCCTCTTAACCTTTTAAAATTAACCTCTTTCTTATTCCATTCTAGCTTATAATAAGACATTATAATAAGACATAATAAGGCGGCATGCGATGATTAATTTTATATTTATCTTGACTGGATTGGGCTGGGTGCAGTGACTCACGCCTGTAATCCTAGCACTTTGGGAGGCCGAGGCGGAAGGATCACCTGACGTCAGGAGTTCGAGACCAGCCTGACCAACATGGAGAAACCCTGTCTCTACTAAAAATACAAAATTAGCCCGGTGTGGTGGCACATGCCTGTAATCCCAGCTACTCAGGAGGCTGAGGCAGGAGAATCGCTTGAACCCAGGAGAAAGGTTGTGGTGAGCTGAGATCATGCCATTGTACTCCAGCCTGGGCAGCAACAGTGAAACTCTGTCTCAAAAAAATAAAATAAAATAAAATGAAATATAATAAAATAAAATAAAAGAACTTGACTGGATTGAGAGATACCTAGATAGCTGTAAAGCATCGTTTTGAGGTGTATCTGTGAAGGTGTTTCCAGAGGATATTGTCATTTCAGGGGACTGAGTGGGGGAAGATCTGCTCTCAGTGGGGCAGGCACCATCCAATCAGATGGGGGCCCAGAAAAAAACAAAAAGTCAGAGGAAAGGCCACTTTACTATATTTTCTGGATCCGGGACACCTTTTCTTTCTCCAGTCATTGGACATCTGAACTCTAGGTTTTCTGGCCTTTGGACTCTGGAAGTTGCAATGAACAGCCCTCCAGCACCTCAGATCTTCTGTCTAGGACTGAGAGTTGCAACATTGGTTTCCCCTGGTTCTTCGGCTTGACAATAGCCATAGTGAGACTTCTTGACCTCCATAACTGCATGAGCCAATTTCCCTAATAAATCTTCTTGTCAATCTCTATCTATGCATGCTTTTGATTTTCTCTTTCTATAGAACCCTGGCTAATATAGAAATAAATTTCCATATATAATAGAAATATTTTTTTGCTCACAGTTCTGGAAGCTGGAAAGTACAAAATCAAGAAAAGGTGAACAAGCTCCCCAAAGCCTCTGTTATAAAGGCACTAATCCCATTCATGGGGGCTCCATGTTCAAACCTAATCACATCCCACAAAACTCAACTTCTTAATACTATCACATTCAGGATGAGGTTTCAAAATACAATTTTGGGAGAACACAAACATTCAGACCATAGAATTCTGCCCCTGGCTCCCCAACATTCTCACATGCAAAATGCATCCACTGCATCCCAATAGGTCCAAATGTTATAACTCACTCCAGCATCAACTCAAAAGTCTAAAGTTCAGAGTCTCACCTAACCATCTAAGTCAGATATGGATGACACTTGGGGTGTGATTTATTCTGAGGCTAATTGCTTTCTACCTGGGAATCTGTGAAATCAAATAACTTACGTGCTTCCAAAATATGATGGTGGGGGAGGCGGAGGGTAGATATTTCTCAATTCTAAAATGCAGAAATCAGAACTAAGAAATTGATAATTGGGGTCAGATGCGGTGGCTCATGCCTGTAATCCCAGCACTTTGGGAGGCTGAGGAGGGTGGATCACGAGGTCAAGAGATAGAGACCATCATGGCCAACGTGGGGAAACCCCATCTCTACTAAAAATACAAAAATTAGCCAGGCATGGTGGCATGTGCCTGTAGTCCCAGCTACTTGGGAGGCTGAGGCAGGAGAATCGCTTGAACCCAGGAGGCAGAGGTTGCAGTGAGCCCACATAGCGCAACTGCACTCCAACCAGGCAACAGAGTGAGACTCTGTCTCAAAAAAAAAAAAAAAAAAAAGAAATGGGTAACATTGGTATCAAGTAAGTTCAAAACCCAAGTCCAACAGGGCAGACAACATTATATCTTAAAGCCTGAGAATAATCTTTGACTCAATTTCTTGCTTTCAGGATACACTGGCTTGTGTTCCCAAAGCTCCACATAGCCCTGGGCTTTCCTGGGTGCAACGCACGCAGCAGCTCTCATGGTTAAGGATTCACTCCTGTGTAATCTCTCAGGATTCCTCACCTCTTGACACTTACATCGTCGATTAGCTTTCAACATATTAATTTAGGCAACACAAACATTCGGACCAAAGCAGTAGCTATGATTATGTCAAATAATTGTGGAAATGCATTTTTTTGGCAAATTTTATATGATAAATCCTTTAAATATATATTGTTTATTAAACTTTAGAAAAACAGGTTTATCTCATTCATTCAATGTAGAGAAAATGTCTGCATTGGCAAAAGCCAGCCATTGACATATGGGATACAACAGTCTCACTACTGAATCCTAATTACACAGTTAAAGAGATAGAAAGGCTAAGAGATAAGTATACATTTAAGTATACATACATGTATACATATTTAGAGAGCTAGAGATAGGAAAAGAGATTACAGACACATATGTGTGTATGTGTTATATGTGTGTATATAGATACAGGTATATGCAAACACCCAAACACATGTATACCCCAAGAAAGCTTTGGTGAAGAGTCAGAGTCCTGTTTCAGTCTAGCTGAAACAGATATGTAAACAAGAGATATGTAAACAGGATAAAGTAAGACTTCTCCTTTCAATACTTCTGACTAAGACTTTCTTTGCTTTGCTTTTTGGAGTCTACTTTACAAAGCACTCCCCAAACTGTCTCTTTGTTTGATTCCCTGGAGATCTTTACATCTTCTGCCAGTGAAAAGATGTTGGCTGAGTGAGCATTGTGCCTTTCTTCTCTGAAATGGGAGAAGGGCAATTGTGAAAGACAAGGCAGAAAAAGACAATCTAAAGCTTTTAGACAGTTTTCAGGTAGGTTAGTTTTAAGAAATAGCACATGTGGATCTGTAAATTAAATTTCTTAAAATTATGCATTCCCTTGTAACCCCAAGCCTTCTTACTGTACCAACAGATAAAAACATTCAGTTGTTTGAAGGCTGCTGCCCTGAAGAAGAACTCGAGCAGAACTGCCCATTTAATTCCTTAAAGATGAAAATAGGGAGGATTAGATGAACAGAAAGTTATGAGGGCAGTATGAGGAAGATAGGATGTACAGGGAGGCTGTAATATTATATTTTGAGAAAAAAGAAGTGGGAAAGATCAAACAGAATTAACAATAGCACTTTAAAATCTATATGGACTGCCAAGCTCAGAGAAAGTTTATCTTCCATCTCAACCTTGCACCAAAATTAACAAATCGAAAAATGACTAGATCTTTAAAAGTCAAACACTATACCTATGAAGTTTGCTAATTATGTAGAGTGTGTAGTAAAGCAAGATGATATACTTATCAGGTAATATTCTGATATGTTTAGCTATTCATTTTCCATTCTTCATTGCCATATGACCTTAGGCCATTTTACCACCAATTAAGGGAAGCCATAACAGATATTGAAAAACAAAAAAGAAGGATTTCTTGGCTTTTGAGTTTTCAAGTGTTGAAGTCCTAACACAAACAGGAGTGGAAGGAAAATTCAAAAGCCACTGGGATGGTGCAGAATGAGTAGATAAACCTCTCTCCACCAATCTTTGAGCTGGGGCATGAGAAGCATCAGAAAGAAGATCAGAAAAATTAATTCAGTTTAGGAATAGGTCTCTGATGGCTTTCTGTCTTGCATTTTAACCCATCTGAGCTTCATGCAAAGAGGAACAATAGAATCTCTAGAATCTCTAGAAAAGTTTTGGGATTTGAGAGCAGAGGATATCTGAGCCCACAAAACCATGCGGTTCTAGACTTCCCAACATGTAAGTTGCTGTAGCAAGAAAGTAGACATAATTCTCCACTGGGTCTAGATGTGACATTGCCCTACTGAGTTTCCCACAGTGACAAAATTAAGATAATATCCAAAAGTTCCCTATGGAGATCTTAGAGCTATAGACAGCGACATCAAGGTTAGGATGTTGAAAAGAAAGAATCATGTGTGTAGACTCTTTTTATCAGATCCCAGATTGGAAAAAAAATACGTTTTCCACATGTCAGAGCAGAATGGATCTTACTGAATAGGAACCAGGAAAATAAAGATGCTGCAAAAGATACCAAAACAGTTCAGTAGTGACCAGGAACCCAGCCACCTTTCATAGGCTTTGATGTGAGTCAGAAACTTACATGCAACTTTGGAAACAAAGGGAGAAAATAATAACACTTATCTGTTAAATAACAAAAACAAAAACAAAACCAAAAAATAATGGATTGAGTTTATTAACAAATTTCTTAATTAAATTAAGAAAATGTTAATTTTCTTTTAACAATAGTCTTAAAAGAGCTGGTGACAGAAATTAATCAGAGTTTTGCAAAAAAGTTACACATTTTGCACACTACAATTGATACATCTTAATAACCATTGGTACATAAAATTAACACAATAGCTGTAATTTATGGAGAACTTACTCTCCAGGTTTGGTGTTCATTACTTTGCATGTATTATTTTATCTTCTAAACAACCCCATAATTTAGAAATTGTTTTACAGCATTCTCATTTTAAAAGTCAGTAAAGCATAGTGATTTGCCCAAGGTTACCAAGCCAATAGATGGTAAAATCAGGAATAAAATTCAAATATATTCACATCAATTTTCCTACCCCTAGTAATTATACCAAATAACTATGAGCATAAAGATAGATAGTGATGTTGGTGAGTTTATCTGTAAACTGTAGCTATATTGAAGGTTGTGTTTCCACCTCCTACTTTAGAGGACCTAGTCATCCAGTTTTAGGGATTCTCAGTGGTCACTATTGATATCTTGGGTCAAACAATTTTTTGTTCTCAATTGTTTGTCCTGTGCACTGTAGGATGTTTAGCAACATGACTAGCCTCCCTCTGTCCACTAGATGCCAGTAGAACTCCCACCCCAACTTGTGATGACAACAAAATCTCTATTGCAAAATTTTCCCTGGGGTGCAAAAGAGCCCCTGGTTGAGAAGCACTAGGTTACATTTAGAGTGACTGAGTGGCTACGCAAAGACATTTTTCTTTACCTAGTGTTGTGATTCTGGTTTTGAGATTTGTTGTGATCTCATAACTGATGTTGAAGACTTGAATCCAACTAATTAGAGGAATTGAAGCTATATCTACAATTCATGAAAAGAAACTGCATCATGAGACATATTTTAAAGTTTTATTACTCAGCTATTCCTTAAAGAAATTGCTGTATTGCTCAGCTAAACGTTCTTAGGTTAATTTTCCTATCTGTGCATATTATTTCATTTATTACATGAAGCTCCCAATATCCAATTTGTATAATATTATTATAATGATAAAATTAAACAATAAACCCAACATTTGTTTAAAGGTCACGCAAAGTCATACCGATATGGGTGAATGGTGACCAAGAACCCAGCCACCTTTCATAGGCTTTGATGTGAGTAAGAAAAATTCATGAAAGTTTGGAAATAAAGAGTGAAATAATACCTCTTAATCTGTTAAGAAACTACAACACACAGGACAGCCCAAAACGTTGCTCAACTCAAGATGTTAATAGTGGCAAGGCTGAGAATCTCTAAAGCTGGATGACTAGGTCCTCTAAGGTAGGAGGTGGACACAAAACCTTCATATAGCTTCAATTATATATTCATTCATCAATATCTTTACCCTCCTTACATTTATGAAGTGCTCCTGCAAATCCAGGACTCTAAAACTTTTACCTAGACCATACTGCAAGGGAAAAAAATACCAAAGATCAATGGCATAATTAGATAATTATTGATTCATTTCTTCATTCAGTTTTAATTTATTTATATCATTCACATGAGCATCCATCCCTAGATAATTTTGACTCTCCATTTATGTAGAAAAACATACGAATAGGAGAGACATTGATAGGTTCAAACAAAATAGAGTGTTGTAAGAAAACGTATTAAAAGAAGTACCAAAATTATTTAATTATATATTTATAAAACATGCTGCATATTCTTATGGGACTGTGAGAAAAAATGCCTAAAGCAATAACAAAATCATTAATAGACTATACACATTCAAATCAAGTCTAGTATGTTACAGGTTACAATACTAAACATGACATACACCTTGAACTTCTAGGGATGCTAAGCTGATGATGGCTAGAATCCTAAATACAGAAAATCATCTGTCTTTGAATAGTAATGCTAAGGTTGTTTGATCATAATACAAGTTTAATTAAATTAATTATATATGATATCTTATAATCATATATAATTGCTATAATTTATATTATATAATTTATATAAAACAATAAGATTAAATAAAAATTAGAAGTCACAGATTGATGTTAGGAGAATGTAAATTTTGACCAATAGAAAAGGGATTATTTTATTATAGAATCCATTATTGTCAGAAATAACGTGCATTTAAACAAATAGATTCTAGAAAGCTTTAGATGATCTAAATGGGTGACAACTCACAATGTATAATCTTTTGATAATGAAATATATTAAAATAAAGAAAAAAGAAGTAAAGACATAACCAATACATTAATTTCTGCTATTAGTTCTATAATGATAAGTAATGATCACATATTTTCTGTGTGTAACATATACAACTAAAAGGCAATGTTTTATTGGTATAGACAAATTTTCTGTTACTCTTTCTCTAAACAACTAAAATAACAAAGTATAAGGAGATAGATTTAATATAACCCACAGTCCATACTGAGTACATCTATAATAAGGAATATTTTTATCATCTGAACATCCACATAACATATATATATATATAAACAAAAATATTAATATAAATAACTGTTCTATAAGAACTCTTATGTGTCCAGTTTGTAGGATGAGAAAGAAAAGTATGCTTATTTGTTTTGACAGTGATCTGATTAAAAAGAGCCCATGGTATAGTGAATTTGCTAAGAGTAGCCCTTTTAACTAAGATGACCTTTCAATATTGGCCTGTTACATTTCTAGTTAGCTGAATATGATGATTTTTATGATTTTTTGATTAAGCAAGATGTTTAGTATAAAAGAATCAGAAATATCATTGATATTTTTAAACATGAAAATTTGAACTTATTAAACATACCATTCTGAGGAGGCAGGTATGAGAAATTTTAAATATGCTTTGCGTTTCACAACAGCTTCGTATTATACAGAGATTCAATCCTCTAATGAACTCTATTTGTTGACTCATGCAAGAAAACAAGGTAATTGCATTATCTCAACCCGACTGACTTTTTAAGCCATGGTGTCAGAAGTATTACACCCTATATCTGAAATGAAATATATTAAAAATAGCCAAGTTACTTTGAGGAAATTGGGCATAACCTTTTCATATAAAATAATGAAATCTCATTGAATTGGAATAAAAGTATACTTCTAGTAGGAACATTTAACTCACTGGATAAATGTAAAACATTAACTTTACTCTGCAAAAGTTATAAAAGTGATTAAAAATAACATAAAAAGTACATTCCAAAAATTAATTGAATCACGTTTGATAGAAAACGTAAGGCCAGAATATTTAATGACTATCTAGTTTAGGGTTGTTGTGTTTCTATGGGTTGTTTAAGATTACCTCAGTTCCTTTTGAATGTTTTATCTCCTGAATGATGAAAATAAATAAAGACCTATTTGCTGAGTGTGTATAATACACCATTTTTCTCTTAGTTTTTTCCATGTGGGAGGTGAGGAGTAATGAGTAGGGATGATTATCAACAATTAGCAGTATACATTGTAAGTATAGCCTTTCTATACATATCTATCACAAGATTAATATCAAGCTGTTATGGAGATTTAAACTTGTAATGTGTATCACAATTATTCTATAAATGGCATCTTGTACTAAATTTCTTTTAGATTAAGGATGCCATATTACAGAATTGTAGTGAATATATTCTTATTTCAGAGCCTGTAAAATGTTATTTACAAAGTATATCAAAATATTTACAAACCACATTGCCAAACTATGACATAAATAAAATTTATGTTTTCAGTAAAGCAGTGAATCAGGTTACAGCTGTGAATTAAAATGTCAAAAATAATCTTGATATAGATTGTATAACACAGAAATTAGTAGAGTAGTAACATGGATTTAAAACTGTTTATATATATATTTTGAACGTCATATTTTGTGAAGAGGGTGGAAATAAGTGTGTCTCAATAGGCTGGAATCTAAAAGCTACATTTTCACTCTTGAAATAATTTTTTTTTTTTTTTTGAGATGGAGTCTCGCTGTGTCACCCAGGCTAGAGTGAAGTGGCGCGATCTCGGCTCACTTTAGGTTCTGCCTCCCAGATTCATGCCATTCTCATGCCTCAGCCTTCCGAGTAGCTGAGACTACAGGCATCTGCCACCACGCCCAGCTAATTTTGTATTTTAGTAGAGACATGGTTTCACCGTGTTAGCCGGGATGGTCTCCATCTCCTGACCTCGTGATCTGCCTGCCTCGGCCTCCCAAAGTGCTGGGATTACAGGCATGAGCCACTGTGCCCAGCCTATAATAATTTACAAAATGTAAATTTAAAATTTCAGAAAGTAAGCTAGTTATCAGCAGAAGTATATGCAAATACATATCCAGTTGTGAACCCATTACATAAAAAACACGGCTTCCTTTTAGGAAGCATGGAGCATTTTGCCAAATAAAATCGACTTCTAGTGTGGATACAATCTCAACACGTTCTGAAAAGCATCAAATATGTAGCCCTTGTTCTGGGGCATACTGCTATTGCACTATACTTAACAACAAAAGTGAACCAAGCTATCCAACCAATGAAAAGTTAAAGAATATTCCCACAAGTTATTCAAGACAAAGAGTAACTCAAAACGTCTCTTATAGGCTCTTTAAAAGTAAGGAACTAGGACAGAGCAGTGTAAAGCTCAAAACCATCAGATTCAGTCTGAAGCAAGGGGAAGCTGAAGACCTTATACTTTAAAGTCTAAGATTCTGCACCTACAAAAGAAGACTAAAACCAGAAGCAAATAAATTAAATCAAATGAAATAATTTCCCTCGTACAGCTTGTAGAGGTCCTATTACAAATGATTTATAATATTAAATTTTCGTATTTTTTCTTCCTCCCTTTCTCTTTACTTTCCTTAACTTTCTCTTCCTTCTTCTATCCTGTTTTCATCTTATGAAATGAAGTAAAATATAGGCAAAAAAGTCAAATAAGTACATATCCTTAGCTTTACTAAAATGTCAAATAGGTACATATTTATGCTTTACTGTTTTTTTTTTTTTT
>NW_016806911.1:1351954-1369566 GCF_001698545.2 Rhinopithecus bieti | reverse complement strand
TTTTTTTTTGAGATGGAGTCTCGCTGTGTCACCCAGGCTAGAGTGAAGTGGCGCGATCTCGGCTCACTTTAGGTTCTGCCTCCCAGATTCATGCCATTCTCATGCCTCAGCCTTCCGAGTAGCTGAGACTACAGGCATCTGCCACCACGCCCAGCTAATTTTTGTATTTTTAGTAGAGACATGGTTTCACCGTGTTAGCCGGGATGGTCTCCATCTCCTGACCTCGTGATCTGCCTGCCTCGGCCTCCCAAAGTGCTGGGATTACAGGCATGAGCCACTGTGCCCAGCCTATAATAATTTACAAAATGTAAATTTAAAATTTCAGAAAGTAAGCTAGTTATCAGCAGAAGTATATGCAAATACATATCCAGTTGTGAACCCATTACATAAAAAACACGGCTTCCTTTTAGGAAGCATGGAGCATTTTGCCAAATAAAATCGACTTCTAGTGTGGATACAATCTCAACACGTTCTGAAAAGCATCAAATATGTAGCCCTTGTTCTGGGGGCATACTGCTATTGCACTATACTTAACAACAAAAGTGAACCAAGCTATCCAACCAATGAAAAAGTTAAAGAATATTCCCACAAGTTATTCAAGACAAAGAGTAACTCAAAACGTCTCTTATAGGCTCTTTAAAAAGTAAGGAACTAGGACAGAGCAGTGTAAAGCTCAAAACCATCAGATTCAGTCTGAAGCAAGGGGAAGCTGAAGACCTTATACTTTCAAGTCTAAGATTCTGCACCTACAAAAGAAGACTAAAACCAGAAGCAAATAAATTAAATCAAATGAAATAATTTCCCTCGTACAGCTTGTAGAGGTCCTATTACAAATGATTTATAATATTAAATTTTCGTATTTTTTCTTCCTCCCTTTCTCTTTACTTTCCTTAACTTTCTCTTCCTTCTTCTATCCTGTTTTCATCTTATGAAATGAAGTAAAATATAGGCAAAAAAGTCAAATAAGTACATATCCTTAGCTTTACTAAAATGTCAAATAGGTACATATTTATGCTTTACTGTTTTTTTTTTTTTTTCTAACAAGAAAAGCTGAAACTATTAACTCAGTTCAGAAACTTAGGAAAAAAATAAACATTTCTGAGGAAGAAATCAGTACAAAAAAACCTATTGTGTGAGAAAATATTATTGCAAGGATTCCTATTTTCCCAATTTTATTTTCTATTTTCTGTATTTTATTAATCTCGAAATTTAATGCAATAAGAATTAGAGTCCAAATAGGGTTATATTTGAAAGTTAACAGTGTTAATGTGTTGAGAAACATATGAACTTTTTTGAAACAGCAAAATAATAATAATAATTGTTATTATTATAGGTGACGCTACTATACTGTGTCTATCAGGAAGCCAGTATTGTGCCATTTTTCATAAATTATCTCATTTAATCCTCAGAACAAAACCATATAAAAGGCAATATCGTACTGTCATTTTACAGATGAAGTAATTGAGACAGAGGAAATTGAAGCATTGTTTTAAATGTCACAGCTAGTACAAAATGAACCAGGCAACAAGACCCCAGAGACCGTGTCCTTAAAGATTATATTATACACCTAAATTTGCAAAGTGATATCTGTCCTATCAAATAATAAAAGTTATTCTGCATGACAGTAATTACAGTCGTGTAGCACTGGCAAAGAAAAGATGGGTGTAATTGAGTAACCTACAAGTAGTCCAAAGAATGTATTAAAAACCGTGTGTGAGAGATAACACCACATAGGAGTCAAATCGACTGGGAAAAGAAACCAGAAATATATTTATTTCCTAGTGTTTATAAAAATTAAATGTTTGCAGTGAAAATTTTATTCTGAACATAGATCTTTTAGAATGTTAATGCCAAATACATGAAAACTCAGTAGCTTCTGACTTGAAGTTTGTAAATCAGCACCAATTCTGTAGCAATGAATTAATTAACGGATACAGAAATGATTCTTCCAAAGGCAGTGTAAATATAATTTAGGCTTGAGAGCGATGGTGTTTTGTATTACCTATTATTTTCAAAACATCAAACTGTGCCTATAAAGAAATTTCCTTTACATAACTGTGCCCTAAAAAATTTCAGATGCCTTAGGAAAATGTAGATATATTTACTTCTCCAGCCACATAAATTTGATTTTGCAGGAAATAGTGTAATATTTTAATAAAACAGTCTTTATCTGTCATTTCACCTATAAATTAAGAGGTACTCTCCAAAATCCAATGAAGAAATCTTGTCATTGTGCAATTGTACATGTTGTAGCTATTTACATTATTTATTCTTACAAAAATCATTCTCACAATGAACTAAATCTGCTGAAATAGTCTGCCAAAAGAATTTGATTTTGTTAATACATATGCACACTTTAACAAATTGGTAGAAAGTCTGTTTAGTGCCAAAACATTCCTATCACACCTTGAATTGAAGATGATCTGGTATAATTTCTTCAAACTAAATTCTTAGAATTAAAAAAAGATACATCATTACAAACAATCCCCTAGGATGAATGCTCTACGTAGAGCAAAGAATGCGTTTTAAAAAATTTAAGTGTCTTTAATTATGTATACCCAGTGCCTAGAACAATAACTCATCCTATGAAGATGCTCAAAAAAAAAATACTTGTTGGATAAATAAATTATGTTAAAAGGCTAATATTTATTGGATGCTTACTACTTTCCAGGTGTTGTGCCAAGCACCTTAAGTATATTTCCTTATTTAATGCTTACAATCACCTAATAAGTTTATACTTCTGCTGTTTGATATTTACAGAAGAGGACTTAAATGTCAACTCTTTTACTAATTATTTCATTTTGGGGAAGTTGATGAATCTCTTCCTCTCTGTGAGTCTCGGTGTTCTCACCTGTCAAATGGAGATAACAAGCTTATCTGGCCTGAGTTGTGAGAAATAATGACTGAAGAAATAAACATTGCAAAGATGTATCATAGTTCTAGACACATAATTGATATATAGAATCACTAAATACCTTATTTCAATGGACCATAAAAGCATTTTGTTGTTGTTGTTGTTGTTGTTGTTTCTATTTTATAGTTGTAGTCAACCCAAAGAGAAGTAAGACATAGTTTACCTTGCTTGAATACGTGTAAACTCGTTATTTCTGCTGGCTTAGCTTCACAATGTGACTTCACATCGTCTTAGTCAATAAACCATTTAAGGACATTTAAGGTGGGTGTATGAGTCCTGGATATGGTCAAAAGTCTTCTTTTGAATTTTCTGCTGAATGTAAATCAACATCCGCAAGAAAGCTTGCAGGTTAGATGTCATCAGCTTGGATAAACAAAACAAGACAATACAAGCAATGGAGCAAACAAAGCAGGGACAGAAGTATTCTTTTCAGAAATTCTTTAGTACCAATGCTTTTGCTGTCCCTGAGAACAGTAGAATGTGGAAAGACATGGTCACAGAGGACTCTGGGTTGAAATCTAGTACAGAAGAATAGGGTGCTAAATGCAAAGGGTTTTTAAAAATAGCTTAACTGATTTATTTCACCTGTGTTTTTCTTTTGTCAATGTACATATCATTGTATAAGCGAATGCAAAAATATTATGTTATTGGTGAAATCGACAACATTCAAACTGACAAGAAAGCGTCATGTATTTTCACTGGCAGTCTTTTTCTAAGTAGTATATAAAAGAGTAGTGAGTCTTAAAATTGATGGCATTTCAGATTTCCTAAAATGTAGTAGCTCATGTATTTAGAGAAAAGGAAGAATACATTTTATATAGTGCAATTCAAAGCTTATCTTCCTTCCCAAAATAAGAATTTATGATTTATACCACCTATCAATTGGTGTGGTGATTACATTATCACATTCTACGTGAATTCACTCGAAGCTGCATGTGTAGCAAACTCTTCTCCTATCAACGTTGGCTGAAGACATAAACAAAATCTTAGTATGTGTTAAACTTTTTTAAGTCCCATATATCCAACATACATTATTGGTAAAGCAACCATTTGTTGGTACTGTCTATGTTTCAGGTCCTATGAGAAACTGAGAATTCAATGGTGAGCAACAAGGCTACTTTTCTTGCTGATAGCACTTGGTGTTCAAGGCTATGTGGAGAAGACCAACACAGTATTTTGAGATTATATTAGCTGAAAGATATTCTTGAAGAAGTGACACTTGGAAGGAGGTCTTATTGAGCCAAGGATTTTAACTCCAATCGAGAGGATATGGAAGATTAGTTTAAGTATTCATGTGTCCCTCTTAATGGCCATTGTGAGGATTAAATGATATAATCCATGTACAACATTTTGTAGGTGCTCATTTGGCACATGTTATCTATTTGTATTACTAATAATATCACTACAATTGGCAAAATAGCAACATGCCCAGGAGCCCTGTGTCATGACTGATTGTGGCTGATAAAAGGGTCTCGAAGAAAGGCAGTGTGGCTCAAGTGGAAAGAAATGGAAAATTGTGTAAGATGGGTTGCAAATGTAGGTAGGAGCCATTCCAGTCAAGGTTTGCAGCTGTGCTGTTTTTCTTTTATTCTAAAAAAGGTTTCAAAAGGAGAAAGTGAAAATGAACTGATCAAATTTAAGCTTATAAATGATGACTTGCAGCAATGAGTCACAGGGACTGGAAGGATGTCAGACCAGATGCATATTCATTACTTAGATGTTTTGGTAATAGTTTTTCCAGCAAAAAGCAGTGGCACCAAGGAAAATATAGCACCTGTATGGTAGCCAACAAATATTTTATTATTTTAGTATACTTTGAAAATACACACTGATAGGTTGTACACATTTTTAGTAAAATGGATATTATAAATAAAATGCTAGTCCGAGAAATAACATACACCTGAGCTTTAATAAGTTTTATTGCTTTTATCAATGCCTGACACTCAATAAATTCTGTTTATTACTATTATAATTACTAGTATCACCTGCTAAATGAGATACTGAGGTGATAAAACATAGTATATGAAGCATTTTAATTCCATGGTTCAAGAAAACGTGGAAGAAAACATGTAATATAAACATTGTTCAGAACCACAGCTGAGTCTTCTAATACTTTATATAAAAATATGACAGCATCCCTAACATAGACAGCTGATATGAAATTATTGATTGATTAGTTTCTAAGTCAAAAGTTTTCACCAAACTGATTTATATCTATGGCAGTATAGGCAGCCACACATCAACAACAATAAGACTCTGACTTAGGTTGAAACTTAAGAAAAAACAAAAAGAAAGATGGAAGTTTGAAAAAGGACACAGGGATAGAACATACTGATCACATCTTAGTCACGGCATAAGAGCCTTATTTAAAGGAAATAAATTCCCAGGAGCGGTGGCTCACACCTGTAATCCCAGCACTTTGGGAGGCTGAGGTGGGCAGATCACTAGGTCAGGAGATCGAGACCATCCTGGCTAACACTGCGAGACTCCGTCTCTACTAAAAATACAAAAAATTAGCCAGGCGAGGTGGTGGACGCCTGTAGTCCCAGCTACTCGGGAGACTGAGGCAGGAGTATGGGGTGAACCCGGGAGGCAGAGCTTGAAGTGAGCCGAGATCGTGCCACTGCACTCTAGCCTGGGTGACAGAACGAGACTATGTCTCAAATAATAATAAAATAAAATAAAATAAAATAAAATAAAATAAAAAATAAAGGAATTAAATTCAATGAAGAGATCCCTGCGAAGGCCTCTTAAACAGGTAAGTAAGAGCTTAATGTATACTTCTACAAGAAGGTTGGCATAGCAAAATTCAGGAACTCTTAGGAAGATGATAATTAAGAAATAAAGTTATTTCTTATCAATATAACACCCAATCAAACTAACAACATGAATGATATACCTAGGTGCTCATGGATAGACACTGAATATATTGGCCACCTATGAGAGATGTGGATCATGTGGGTACACAATGAGCAAGTCACATAGTGACAAAGTTTCCAGATCATTCCCTCAACAAAAAGTAACCTTCATATTTTAGTAAAATTTACACTCTCTGAAGTTAAGCCTTTAATTTTAGCGATATATTCCCTTGCTTTTATGACTGGAGATATTTCCTTTATGTTATTTTTACGAAAGAATAACGTGGAAGGACACATGACAGGCTGACACAATAGATTATTTCCAGGATGGGAAGAGAAGATAGGAGAAGATATGGTAGAGGCATGTGATGTGGTTCTCCTTGCTTGTATATCTCCTTGGATGTAGTATTTCACTTCATGCACTAATCATATATCACTGTTGTAACTTGGGGGAAAAAAAACACCAAGAAAGTAAAATTTAAAAATATAAAGATCTTTTAATACTGATTTCAGCCAAACATGGTAATTACTAAACTCAAAACAGGAGTGTTTATTAAACTCACAGGTTATTGAATAACTTTCTTCAATAAGTTCCTTCAATCTCCAGACTTCTACTTGCTGGAAAATATCAGAAAGCTAATCAGTCTTAAATATTAAAACATTTTCATATCATTTTTCTGCATTACCTTATTGTAAGTGAGCTTTAGGTATATTGAAATGCAGCATATATGCACCTATGCACATAGGCTCTTTCCCCTTTCTTTTACATACACATACACACACACACACACAAGGATCAGCCAAACACACACACACACACACACACACACACACACACACACACACAACTAAAAAGCATAAATTCTTGGGTGATTTTTGCTGAGAAATATTGTTCAGATATTTTAGCCACTTATTTTTGTTGTTATTGTTCTGGGTCGTAGGCATCTTCTATAAGGCAATTGTGTATGATTAAAGACAATGGATGCTAGCATCTTAGTGCCTACATTCAAATGTTGTCTTTGTTGCTTGCCATTCCTATGGCCTGGACAAGCTATCCAATCTCTCTGCGCCTCGGTGGCCTCATTTGTAAAATGGGAGAATAGTATACTTACCTCCCAGAGTTGCGGTGGGAATTACCTGAGTCAACACATGTGACACATTTAGAAGATTGATATCTAATAGGTCTCAGTTTTAATCATTTTGCCTGCCTCTGGGAAAATATTTTCCTTTTCAATCCTTGAAGCTGGAATAAGTAGCTTCTGCCACTCGTACACCAAATGCCCAGCATATTTTGTTATTCCTCTTTTGCCCCCCTTTCTTTTTTTACGATTTCTTCCTCCTTTTTTCCAAGCTTTCTGCTTAATCTTCAAATAATTTCTGAGTCTCTCTGTAACATGGGTGTGAAAGTGTAGCATAGCAGAGTTTTCTGCTTTAGTAAACATCAATGAAGCACATTTGGAAATAAGTTTAACATGCTCAGGATATCAACGTACATTTCCACATCTCCAAACAAAATACTATTTGTCACAGTTACAATAAATTTGGGGTTCTTTAATTTCAAGATTTATACAAATGGTTTCACAAATAAATAGTTTCCATTTTCCATTTCCTAGTTCTAAGACTGCAAGCTGTGTGGCTTGGGTATTTAAATTCTCATTTTCTCATCTATAAACAAGTGATAAAAATATCACCTATCTGAAGGGTTTTGTGCAAATTAAATGAAGCAAAACCTGCAAAAATAGTCAAAACAGAATCTGGCACATAGTAAGTAGTCAGTGAAGGACAGTTATCGATATTATTAGTACTATTAACTTTATGTTCCTAAGTGAGATGTAATCATAATGCAAAGAATATGGAGAACGTTCTGAGTTCCTTTGGGAACTCAGATGGGGTTTGGGGACAGGGATGGGGACTGATAAGTTATGTAATGTAAGCACTTTCAAAAGCATTATCATCACATAATCTGTATAGGTAGCACAGAACGATGTTTCACTAAATATTTGACTCAACATGTAATAGGCAATCTGTTTATTTTAATAAATAAAATAATATGTTTTTTTTTCTGTATCATGTTTCTCAACCTTGGCACTACTGATATCTTGGTTCATATCATCGTAGGGAGTTTTTCTGGGTATTGTAGGCTGTACAGCAGCATCTCTAGTCTCTTCCTACTAGAAATGTTGCACATTCTTCCCGCTGGGTTGTAACAATATTTCCATAAATTGTCCATTATCCCCTGTGGGGGGTGGTGCAAAATTACCCTAGGTTGAGAACAACTGATTTACATTGATCTGCAAAGATGTAGTGTTGGGTCATAATCTTCAACAACAAGATATAGCTTATATTGAACATTAAGAGAATAAAAAATAGACTGTTCTTACAACTAACTTAGTACCATCAGTGATTTGCAATAATTAGCCCTTTGTGGGGCCTAATTTGATCGACAACATAAACTCACACCTTTTAGGGTTCATTAAAACTGAACATCAGTCACACTGTCTTCCTTTCATTTTGTTGATGTAAACAAGAGTCAGAGCTTGGACTTTAGCCATAAGAAGACAGCACTTTAAATATGGATACTGTAAAATCATGATGCACTTCCCAAGAAATGCAATTTTTTCTCCCCCAAGACTACTCTGGCCATCTCTAAACCCAGATTTGGTGAAGTCTGCCATTACCCTCTATTAGTATAAGAAAGTAATGTAAATAATAACTCAGGCTTTGAGGACTCACAAAAGTATCCAAAATTATGGAAACATGCTTAAGAATAAATTTGAAACTTTCTTGACAAATCAAATAGGTGTTTGTCATTTTACAGTTTACAAGGTATGAATCCAAAACTAGTACAAAATAAAGGTGGAGGCAGTACAAAATCTAGTGATGCAAAACAATTTTTAAATGTATTACCAGAGGCAGAAATTACAAGGAATGGAGTCGTTATTGTATATACAGTGTGAATAAACATATGTATATATATGTGGATACTTATGGGAGAAGCCTAACATCTTTCATCAGATTCTCCAATGCTTTAAAAACTTCTAGTATAGTCAGTTCTACTATAACACTTGTTTTGAAAATGCAAACTTTTCCAAGGCAAATTTATGTGTGTCTGTGTGTCTATGTATATCTCTCTGTGTGTGTATTATCTATAAAGACACAGGTATATTTATATGTGTAGAAATAAATATATTTGCTCATGTGCAATTCTGCCCACAAGAACACTAGGCACATGCAGAAAACTGTATCTGGCTCCAGCTGAATACAGCTTGGTAGGAAACACTCACACCTGACACACCACTCAGGTATCTCAATTCACCATGTGTTATTAGTCACACCCATCCGTGTTCTATGTCCAATTTCAATAATCCTCCTTCTGTCACTTTATAATAATTCACAAGCTTCAACCTTTCTAACATCTGCATCCACAAGATAGTTTATGTGCCATAATTACTACAGTATTTCTATATTTTTAACCATTCAACATGTATACAACTGATAGACTTTTTTTTTTCAATGTTTGTCTTTTCATATGTCATTGACAAAGTATTTGAGTATCAGGCCCCTAACTGTTTCCCCCAAGCCCTGTGAATTGTATTGCACAATTTTGCAGAGCGCAGTGGTTTTTTCAGAACGCATATGTCATGTTACAGCAGACCCTGACTGCAGTTTAATGATGTTGGCAAACGTTCCTCATGTTGTTGGATTTAGCTGACTGTTTCCACACAAAGGTGTTAGTAATGAATGTTGATGTGGGGATTTTTAGCATTTCATTAGTACAGTTTATTTCTTCTACATTTCCCTTTTACATAAAAGCAGAGAAGGCATTGTTTATTGAAAGAGTGGATTAGATGAGTGAACCATGGGGACAAACAGGAGAAAGGTGCAAAAGACAGAAAATAAATTATGAAAATGTTCCTTTTCCTTAATCATTCTCTAATTAATTTCTTATCCATTCTCAAGAGGCTAGAAAGTAGGACGTGTACCACATTACACAGAAGGTGGCATTAGCTCCTTTGTCACTGTTGGTAAGATTTTGCATATGAATCAGCTGTTGTGATGTGGATAGCTCAGTAGGTTCTGACCTCCTGTTCAGCACTGTGGTTCAACTGCAGACACCATGATATGATTGGCAAGGCCAGTGCATATCAGCTTCAGGTAGAGATCAGCCTTTTACATGAGAGATGAAATTATCACTCATAATGTACATAGTATCTTCCTGAGTCTCATCTTAAATTATTCTTTTGCATACAATAACAATAACTAAAACACTAGAGGGATACAGTTTGCAGTTTTGTATCCGCATTATTCTAATTGTATTATCAAAAAAATTCTTTTTTCAAGTATCTTCATTCATCTCTGCAGCCTGAATTTCAAATTACCATCATCTCTGCAGCCTGAATTTCAAATTACCATTGGGTTATAATGGGAGAAGAACTGGGAAGTTCATTTACATAATTCTTATTCTTACCGCCTTCCTTCTTTAGGTCCATTTTCCCTACCAAAAAAAAATGAAGTAAAATATTTTTGTGTATATATATATATATATATATACACACACACACACATATACGTGTGTGTGTGTGCGTACACAAAGTCAGTCTCACCAGCTGTATACATTATTACTAATTGCACTACCTTTCTATTAACAATAAAATATTATAGGGCTCAGAGTCAATTATATCACAGCTGTGAAGTGTAAACAGTCTCCACTCTCTTACAATACTGGATCCACTTCCCCTTTATTTTGTCTTATGAAAGGAGGAAGAGCAGCATTTGCTAATTTGACATCTCAGGGCTAAGAGTAATACTAGCCAAAACTAAGTATATGCTAGACACTTTTCTAAGCATTCCACATGTATTAAGTCATTATATTCTCACTGCAGTATTATTATTGTTTTAGAGGTGGCATAGCAGAAACACAGATTGGTTAAGTGACTTGCCAAAGAGATCATACTCCTTACTATTTGCTATGCTGCCATTCTGAGTTATAGAAATGTGAAGTAATGCTGGATTCCTTATTACCACAATTAGGGATATTATTGATTTGATGATTTTGATTTCCTTAGGATGTTATATAAGACAGAGAAAAAATAAAAGTTCTTCCCTGGATTTAAATATATCTTTTGGGTTATTGAATATTTTTGGACTCCATATTTCTCAATTGCAATGCATGCATCATTGTTATTTGAATTATGTCCTCACAAAAAGTTAATTGTATAAACTTTGAAGAGTCACATTGGATAGTTGTGACTGCATGATTTGAGATGGGAGATACAATCAGGGAAAATTTTTGATGTGGAAGATTTGGGGCAAAGTTCTGGCTTTCTCAGAGCTTTCAGTAGACTATAAAAAAACTGTTAAGTATTTGAATAATAGTCCCAAATAAAAGAAAGCCAGGTTTCTCCTATAGTTTCATTTCTCCTTTTTAGAGGGAAGAAAGCCTCATTGTTCTTGTAATTTAAGTCCAAAGGGTAAAGAGAAAGTGAAAATTGGAGGAGGAAGAGGAAGCAGGGAATATGTGATTTAGGGGAAGTTATGTCCACCTTTTCCTATCTCAAGCATGCATCCACCTACCCTCTTTCTATATTCTTCCTCAAGAGAGGAGATGATGTTTACCAAATAGTTAAAAATATTAGACATTGTTTGAACAATTATGAATACCAGGTGCCTTAAAGTAAAAGAAGCCATGCCTGCCCTTTCTCTATTTCCCTTTTTCCATTTCCCTTTCTCCTACCTCCTTCCTTCCCCTCCTCCAACATGAGATTCTCTAACTTTTCTCTCCATTTATCTCCCAAGTCTACATGGCTGGGCAGACACAGGAGACAACTTGACTCAGCCTCTCCAACAGCCCCAACCCACATGCTCAAGGAATGGTCACTCCTTCTTCTTACCAGTTCCATGTTGCCAAAAGAGTCACTTGACCTAGCCATCTCTGAATCCCACAGATACAGCTGACTACAGGTATTTTAACATTTTTAAAACGGAGAAATAAAGATATCTACATAAACCTCAAGTCTAAGTAACCTCTTCCAACTCAGCCTTTTCCAGAACTCTTCACCTTAACTGAAGCTTGTCAATGACCCCCCTGACTCCCGTTTTATTCTTTGTTGTGTGTATGACTCCTTTGGGAACCCCAAGGGAAGGAAAGAAGAAGACAGATCATTCTTTGTGACTGTTCATGGTGTATTTGAACAGAATTAAAACCCCATCGTTAATGATTAACAAATATTTCATCCTGATTGTGTCACTTTTATTGTATTTTTTAAATCATTATGAAATATTTTGGGTTTCAGTCATAAAATTACACCAGTGCATTGTAAAAACGATTTGATATAATTTTCTGTGGATGAGAGTATATGAAGAAATTAGTAGGAAGAAGCTGAAATGTATCAACTGACACTCACAAATAGTTTTATTTTACTTCTAAATATCTGAAGAATATTGCAAATAAATTTGATACAGTGACACTAAGGAATTGACACAGGCCACATGCCTGTGTAGTTAAAGTGTTAGCAAAAAATCGAAATGGTTTAAAAGAGCTCCTGCACAAAACTAATCATATACATGATACTTTTATAGCACTTAATAACTTAAAATCAATTCATGAAGCCTTAGTCAAGGAAGACTTCTAAGTGGTTAGATTTATTTTTTAGTGCATAGAATGAAATCTGTTCTTTAAGAGACTGTCAACTTTGAAATCACAATCTTTCTCTCCAGGTTCCCCCACCACTCTATTGAGTTCTGTAGCTGTTGATTTTAAGTCCAATATGTAGGTTGATAAAATGGTATTTTAAGAAAATAGATGTGGTATCAAGCAGATGGACAATCTATGATAAAGGCCAAATCAAACACAGAATTAAGTTGAAGTGTATATCTAAATAGATTGGAACAGACACATTTATTCAACAAATATTCATTTAGGGAAGTGGTTCTTCAGTTTCAATGGGTATACACATTACCTGAGGTCTTTGTTTAAGATCTGAACAATTCAGAGATCCACTTCCAGTAATTTTTGTAGAGTAGGTTTGGCACTGGATCCAAAACCCAGTGCTTTCTGTGCATTCAGCTCATTGATCCATTTGAACAACAACAAAAAAATGATGTAAGAGATAATTGTCTGTAACTCTACTGAATATTCAGGAAATGGTAAGAAAATAGTTTTTGCAACTGAGTATTTCACAAAGGGAAAGAAAATGCTTAGGTAGTTAGACTAATAAATGAATATGTCAATAATCCATGCAATTGAAGAAGAATGAATGCATTACTCCAGGACGAGAGAGGAAGAGAATCTAACCCTGAAGCAGAGATAAGGAAAAGCTTCATGTTGGAGACACGGAAACCAAGTAGTAGAAATCCTGTAAATACATCTAGGAATATATATATATATATATGTATGTATATATTCCCCAAAAGCTAGAGATTCTTTCACAATTGGAAGCTGCAAGGCTGCAAATAGTTTGCTGAGCCCAAGAGAGGAGTTACATGTGGAAGAATGAGATAGCAGAAGAGGCTTTGGAATTGAGTGCACATAATGTTCCTATCCCTCTATGCCATGATGATCTAAGGTTTATCTAGATCCAATGAAAACACAATTTTCAAAAAGTGGTTTGGGTAAATATTATCACATTTTACTGGAATGGGGAGAGATTGTAGGAAAGAAAATTTGATAGGGATCTATGCCTATAATGCAGGCAAGCAATAATAAGGGCAAGGTCAAAAGCAGTAACAATGTTTTGGAGTGAAGAGGAGTAATGGAACTGAAAGGCACTCTGAAGATATAGTAAATAGTATTTTGTGAATTTCTGGATATGGGTTTTGCATGGAAGCATGGGTCCAGGGTGATTTCAAGCTTGGGGAGGAATATATGCATCAGACTGAAAGAATCCACAGAGATGTGTTAGGATAGCTTGATATTTAAGTGCAGTCATACAATTGTCAAATGTTGACAATAAATTAAAAGCATTTCAAAATACTGTAACTGGTCAAACAAAACATGTCTGTTGATCATCTATGGCCTGTATTTTGCAGAATGCATCCTCTGATTCACTTGGAGGAAAAACAGACCCTGAGTGATAAAGCAAAATGTTCAAAATTATGTAGCTGATTAGTGCCAGAGCTAGAACAAGAATTCCCATTACTTTTCATTTCCACTACAGATAGTAACACTGTAAAAGGTTAATCTGAAATATTTGAATTTGTGTAAATTGAATACTACTATATGTTAACTATTAGATTATTGGCTTAGGATAAGCAAAATGAGTGACTGCTCTGAAGGACTAGAAATAGCACCATCTTGGCGGGTATGACCGAAGTGATCCAATGGGATGATGAGAAGTTTTGCAGGAAAAGGGGCCACAATTAATTTATTGTGTATTTAGAAGTGTGCATATGTTATCCACGTGGTTGCTAATTAATTTGTTGTAACTATTACTCTAAGTCTTTCTGAATCTAATGGTCCAGTGAATCATGCCTAAGTAGAAGTATATGCTGAATATAAAGACCAGTGCCAGAGTTGGTAGTTACAGGCTTGCTAATGAAACATTCTTGAAGCCAAATTTAAATCACTTCATCGTAAATGGTAAAAAAGTATAAAGTACTGTGTTCCCAGAATTAATTCCCTTGTTTTTTTAAAAAAGGCAGTTATCATCCTTGTAAATAAAAGGACTATAAATATCTAATATTAATGTAATAATTATGATATTAATTAATGATATAGTGCTAATAAATGGCACACGTGTCCTACTTGAATTTACCAATCCCGCTTATAATCTAAAAGAGAGAAAGGTGTTAATAAAACACATTTTATGGGAGATGGAGAAAAAAGATTGAACATAAGCAATGCTGCTCTTAGCTGATTGCTTCCTATACAACACACTGAAAAGAAATGAATACCTTGGTAGACAGGATGTGAGGTACGGGTAAGGAAAGCTGCCAGAAAAAAATAGAAACAGAAAGGGAGAGTTGTTCAGGATTCAAATTCTTTTCTAACTACTCAACATAGAAGTATCTGTGTTAGTATTCATGGTTCTCCACAGCGGTCACCTGGAAGCAAAGGTCGTCAAGGTTGTGGATTTTGGCATAAAGTAATCAGACATATGTGTTACCTTTCTGTCTTTTTTTTTTCTTAAATGTACTTACATTATGTAATCAATAGCATATAAAACCTATATTTGCTGTATAAATGTAGTCATCAAACAAAAGCTACCCAGATTAAAAAGTGAAGCATTTCTAGTACTTTAGATACACTTTATGTACCAATTTTTGTTTATATCTTTTCTTCCCAAAGCAACACTGCACTTAATTATATATCAATCTTTCCCTTATTTTACTTTATAATTTTATCATTAGCGATATATATGGATAAATGGCATATTATTAGGATTTTCCTGGTTTTAAACTTGATATGCATTGAATCATGCTCTATATATTCTTTCTAACTTGCTCTCTTCACCTTGTATTATGTTCTTGAGATGCTTTCAGGTTGATGTATGTAGCCATAAGGGATCTATTTTTACTGCTTTATAGTATTCTATTGTAGAAGGCAAAAAATCTATTTTCCAATATCCTATTAATGGATGCTTATGCTATTTTCAGTTTGGATGATTATGAACCAAACTACCATAAATATTAGTGTGAGCATGAGAGAGAGTCTCTTAGAGGTATAATTCTAAGAGTAGAAATACCAGGTTGTACAGTGATCCCTGCTGTAATATTTTACTTTTTTAAATGGATGCTCTTTGACAAGAATCAGAACAGTCTATTATTTTTGAGTGTACCTAAAAAAGCGAAGAATGCATTTTTTTTATGTTTAGTAGATTTGTTTTCAAATCTGACCATGCCAATTGGCAATCATTCACATAATATTTGTGGAAAGTGGCCAATTTAAACCATTTTAATATATTTGCAACTGTTGACATATTTGAAATTTGATGATCTTGAACATAGGTAAATCAGAAGTATTTTTATAATTCCTTTTGTGTCTATGTGACATACATCATGATTCCTAATATAAGGAATAGCAGTGAATTGAGTCTAAAAACATCAATTAATCTTTAAGTTTATATATCCATTCTCTGTCATTGGACATACATTTTAGGTTGACAAAGGACCTAAAATCTTAAGGAATCTGATTAGTTTAACCAACATGAATATGTGTTTAAGATAATTTTAAATTTTTATTTTACATTAAGAAATCCAAAAAATATATAAATCTAGAAAAGTTTCATAGTGCAGGTTCATTGGCATAAGCTTTAGAATGACAGGACTTTACATGCCATTTATCTCATGTTTTAAATAATAAAATGATATGAGAATTGTGAACAGTCTAAAAGTAGATAATGCAAAGGGTGGATATGTGTCATTTTTGTTTCTTGTTTATTTGTCTTTTCAGAATTTCGACTGGCTTCCTCTCGTTTATGGAATCTCCCATCTCATGAGATAAAGCATTCCTAAAGTTACAGAAACTAGAAGTACCAGGCTGATTTCCCAGTCTCCCTTATTACTAGGGTTCAATCATGTGACCTCCACTCTGCCAGTCTGAAGCACCGTCCACCAGCCTTAAATCAGAAGCTGTTGATAGCCGGGATTGTATAGAATCCACTGCTGAAAAAGGTAGCCACTGGCAGCAACTGTATCGTGTCTAGTGTGCTGTGTTGGTGAGGTTAGCACTGCCAAAAACAGCTCCTGGTGCTCAGTGTAACCACAGTGTTGCTTCAATTGATCAATTTATGCCAAAAGGCATAAATTTGGATGTTGCTACTGGCAATGTCACCTCAATTTCTGTCTCTCCAGCGCTGCTGTTAATGAATTCCACTCCTCCCTGAACCAGTCAGAGTCAGTTTCTCTTGCTTTTAGCAATCTTGACTGATACAGTATACTAAATACTTAAGCAGTACCAAGTCTATAGTAATTATGCATATAACTCCAAGTCAGAAACACTTGGCTTATTTAGTGTTGTATTCCCAGCACCTAGTTCAGGTGACATATGGCAAACATGAAACAACTGTATATCAAATAAATTATTAGTCATGAAAATTTTTACTCATTGAAGCATTATTTAAAACACTTTTAATATGATATTTATATGACATCTGATACAGCTTCATATTTGCTTTAGAGAGATGTTATTCAACAGTTTAGGAGTTATATAATATTAAAACTCACTCTCTTCTCTCTCTCTGTCTTTCTCTCTCTCTCTCTCTCTCTCTCTCTCACACACACACACACACACACACACAGACACACACACACATACATATCTCATCAGGTACAAAGTTACAAGGTACATAATAAAAATTACCACATGCTATTAACAGTAGCTAAGATATATTCTTGAAATCTATTAGTCTCAAACTTAAACCTAAATTTCAATCTTTAGCCAATAACATAGGAAGAAAATAGCTTTATATAGTCTTTGATTCTGTTTTAACTACTTTTGTTTATAAAGCTGAATAAGGTGTATTTATTCTACACCTAAGGGCCTATAATCAGCACTGTCATTGGGCTGAACTTTTACAAAATGGAAAACAAATGAAACATATTAATGTAAGCAAATAAACAAGTTTTAATAGGAATCTTCAACTACTGTTGTTGCTTCTCTTTGTCTCTAGACTTCACAGTTGAAACAATACCCAAGAATTTGGTTCCCAATTTTCCAAAAAAAACCTATATCTTGTTATATAGTAATGGCTTGCTGTTTACATCTCCCCAGTTCAGTTTTTACCATAAACATTGCAGCTGAAGCACTTATCACCTTATAGCTAACCAATTATAATATTCTAACATTTATTTTCAGTTCCAAGGTTTTGACCGCCCAGTCTATTTATATATATATATATATA
>NW_016806911.1:1342374-1351684 GCF_001698545.2 Rhinopithecus bieti | reverse complement strand
ATATATAATATATATGTAGATTAAATTCCAACATATTACATTCCCCAATATTATTTCCCAACTGAAAAGGCTTTATGAATCTTCTTTGCCTATGTTTTAATTTTTAAATGTATTTAGCATTCAAGGAGTTCCACAGTCTAACTAAATATAACTTTCCAACTTATTTTCCAAAAATTCTATAGGCAAACTTTCGCAATAACGAAAACAGTTCATATACTTTCCCATAAAATTCCCTTGGAGAGTATCATATCCACATTTTAAGTCTTATTATTCAATTCCAGTCAGGCCTAAATCATCATGTAAAGTCTTATCTGAAGACTAGTTTTTTTCTGAAGTCACATTTGATCACCCCCATCCCAATCTCGCTAATGAATTTATTGAGCTTTTTGAATGTATTCTATGTACTTCATTGTTAGATAGAATCCACTTTCCTCTAATAAGGGGTATAAAAATTGCATGTTATATATTTTTTGTTTTCCCACATCACCTAATCCTGCTCAATGCCTATAAAAGGCAATCAATAGTATCTGTTGACTGATTTTTAGATGCAATCTGAGCATCAGTGCTGTTCTTTCTGATGAGCTGGAAAATGGAACATGGAGGTTCACTGGACTTGATTAGAGGTGAGACTCAGAATACTGAATTAGATGTGGTACACTTCTGTCTCATGTTGGATGTGTGGAAAACAGTTCTGTGTGCTTGCTCGTTATTTTATTATTAATTCTTAATTTTCTCGCAGGAGTTAGAGAATGAGGTCTGCACTATACTTGTAATTCTCTTAAATTCTAGGTACTATTCCAAGCATTGATAGTATGTCAGTGAACAAGATACTCTTTTCCTAGATCTTGCTTTGCAGTAGGTGAAAACAGAACTAACTTACTAATCAAATAAATAAATAAATAAGGTGATTTCAGACTGTGATAATTACTTTAAATAGAATGCATGGTGCAGTGAAACTAAAGGTGAGAAGGAAGAGGCCATTTCAGGTTAAAAAAAATTCTGTTGAAGTTACAGCTGAGATAGAAATAGTGAGAAGGAGCTATTCATGGACTGGGCAGAGACTTCAAGACAAAGGGATTTGTAAAAGTTCAAAGGCTGAGTCACCAATGAGTTTGAGGTGTTTAAAGGGAAAATTACTAACGCTTCTGGTAACTATTTACGGGCTACAGGAAGAATAGTAATGAGGGGAGTTGGAGAACTAGATGTAGGTTGGCGGTGGAGGAGAAGGGAACACGTAGCTTCTCCTTACAGACCACTGAGAGGAGTTCAGATTTCACATTAAATGCCGTGGGAAGCCATCAAAGGTTTTAGTTAGAGGAATCTCATGATCAGGTTTATAGTTTCAAAAATGACTTTTTGGGCGGGCGCAGTGACTCCCGCCTGTAATCCCAGCACTTTGGGAGGCCGAGGCTAGCGGATCACGAGGTCAGGGGATCGAGACCATTCTGGCTAACACGGTGAAACCCCATCTCCACTAAAAATACAAAAAGTGAACTGGGCGCGGTGGCGGGCACCTGTAGTCCCAGCTACACGGGAAGCTGAGGCAGGAGAATGGCGCGAACCCAGGAGACAGAGCTTGCAGTGAGCCGAGATGGCGCCACTGGACTCCAGCCTGGACGGACAGAGTGAGACTCCGTCTCAAAAAAAAAAAAAAAAAAAAAAAAAAAAAAAAAAAAAAAAAAAAAAACTTTTACAATTCTGTGGAGACTAGCTTACTGAAGATGAAAACAGATAAAGGGAAACAATTTTTTAAGTTATTGCAGTGGAGTATGCAGCATGGAATAGGATGACAGTCAGATAGGTGTGAAGAAGTTGACAAACTCAGCATATATTTAGGTGGTGGAACCAACAGGACTTGCTGATGGACTGGATGTGAGGAGTAAAGGAAAAGAGATAAAAGAAAATGTTAAGGGTTTTAAGAATGAGTGTGTCATGAGCTCACTTTAATAACATTTCTAACAAATGAAGAGTTTTGTCTATGTAAGAGGAAGTGCAAGACAGAATGAGCTAAATTAGAGCAATAAAATAGAGCAAAATTATTTTAATGGATGATGTTAGGAGGCAGAGGAATGAGCTATCAAAGGAGACCAGATGTGCAACCTGCACGTGACACAGGGCCCTGACTGCAGAAGGTTCCCACACTTGGTTTATTGCTTTACCATCACTTTCTTAAAATTCTTAATACGTTTTTTTAAAAAGAGGCCCTGCATTTTCATTTTGCACAGGGCCCTGCAAATTACATAGTTGATCCTCCTAGAGAGTCATACTCAAGAATAGAAAGAGAATTTTGAGAATGGGCTAACAGTAACTAAAATGATTGCTTTTGTAGCCAAGATTTTATAACTCAGATTCAGTATACCATAGGTCACTGGAAAAGCTGAGAACTACATTTTCACCTTCTAAAGTGTTTGTTGAGTGCTCTCTACCATAAGACTGACTGCTTCTTATTGCCTCAACCAAATTTATTAATTTCCATGTGACCTTATATATAAACTTATATAAAAATATTCCATGCATACTTGAAATTAACTTTTTGATAAAGGGTAGAAAGCTTAACATATAAAGTTATTACTGATATTATTTAAATTCTAATGTCCATATTTTTGTGATTTTTGATATGACAAAAAGATAGGTATTTAATATATTCCACTGTAATTTTGATTTTATCTGTTTCTTCTTGAATTTTTATTTTATTTGCAATGTTGATTCTAAGTCATTGGATGGAAACATTCATTTGTGGTATGTCTTAAGTAAAGATTACACAGTTGATCCTTATAACATAATTATCAATGGTATTTGATAAATTTTAGCCTTGAATTCTGCTTTTCTTGATATACTATTTCTCTCTAAAGTAATGTTATATTTTCCATTTTTTGCTTGTCAATATTTCTTTATTATTTGCTTTTGATATTTCTGTGGTATTTCTTTTGGGTATATCTTTCATAAAAAGCACATTGTTAAATTTTCTTACTATAAATTGTTTAATCCATTCACATTTATTTTCATAGCCTTTAATTTATACTTACATGATAGTATTTAATTTTTTGTTTTTCCTTGTTTTGTTTTCTTATCTTCATTTTCTGTTATGCTGGCCAAATTTTTGTAATATTTCTATTTTCTAGGGCAATTTTTTTTTCTGGTTCACCTAGTTAGCATCTGCTTACCTCTCAGATGTCAGTTCGAAGTTTCTTTGAATACCCCACACAACAGATTCCACCCTCTCACCTTACGACCTCCTCTCATAACACCAGACACTTTCTTTTAAAGCCCCTATTATAGTTTAGAATTATATATTATAATATACTAAAGCAGAAATTCATAAAGAAATGTAAATAATATTTTTTTAAAAATGTTAACATAAACCTGAAAATGTAGTTTTGCTTATTCTTTAATGAACACCTGTATTTTAATTCCTAAAAGAGGAACAAGAACTTCTGCACCCTAGCCAGGGAATCTGAGAGAAGAATCTGCTTTTTTAGTACTTTTACCCTATCATTTAAAGTTGTGACAGTCACACCTAATGCTACATAGCAATGGTTGTTAGTGACTTTTCTTTACTGCATTTTTTATAGCATTCAACTTAGTTTTCATCGAACAAACACTTCTCAAAGTTTATTTTGTATTTAATTGAATTGCAACAATACAAAACAACCGTAACATAGAAACAGATTTACAAACGAACTCAACAGACTCAGGTTTAGCATAAATCCCCACTGGCTGCTGTGTACATTCTTGGTGGATACTGACAAGCAATGAACCACTACTGTTCAGAGTACTATGGACATAATCCAGTAAATGTCACAGAAAGAAAAGGTTTTTTTTTTCATTTGTTTTTTGGTTTTATATCTTGCTAGTCATTTAATTTGAGAAAGTATAGACGAACTAGTTCATTTATTAACTTTACTCAATAACGTATCATTGGCATGTAGGTAAATATTCAACACATAAATGATGCCCAATAAATATGTGTTGATGAATATGAGTTTTCTTCTTTCTTTTAATCTAAAAGCCCTCTGCCCCTTTTATTTTCTTTTGGCCAGGCGCGGTGGCTGTCACCTGTAATCTCAGCACTTAGGGAGGCTGAGGCAGGCAGATCACTGAATGTCAGGCATTTGAGACCACCCTGGCCAACATGGTGAAACTCAGTCTCTACTAAAACCACAAAAATTAGCCAGGTGTGGTGGCACACACCTGTAATCTCAGCTACTCAGGAGGCTGAGACAGGAGAATCTCTTGACCCTGAGACCCTGAGAGGCAGAGGTTGCAGTGAGCTGAGATAGCACCACTGCACTCCACCCTGGGTGACAGAGTGAGACCCTGTCTCTAAATAAATAAATAAATAAATGCCACATTTTCAAATGAATGTCCTGAAATTTCATGCAAACTTGAACATAGAGACCATAGAGACTATCGTATTATTTTCAAAATATTTTTCAAATATTGTGATTTTTATACTAATTTGTAAAAGTACCTCAATGTCTATTTCAAAATCAAAATATGAGAGAACAATACTCAAGATCAGTTATCAGTAACTTTTTCCAACATATTTGACCCCTTTTTGCCATGGTAACCTAGTTGATCCACCTGAAATCCAAGTGGCTCCATATGACAGGGTTTTCCTTGCAGTCTTCTTTAAAATAAGCTTGCCTCCAACATACCACATACTTCCAGCCTAAGGAGGGGTACATATATCTCTCAATCTCCATTTTATTTTCATGCCCTTATTTCCTATTCTTCTCAAACCTCTTCTCTTCTCTCCCTCCTCCTACACCTCTCTCACCATTACCTCTATGCTACTGGTCACTCTCTCTCATTTATTTACTACGTGGCTCTGCGTTCTGTCCTCATCCTTCATCTGTCCAGCACCCTGCCTCTTAGTTCCTTTTTTATCACTTCACATTAGCCTTCTACATGCATAGCCATATCTTCCAATAAAAGTTGCTCTTCCGATAAAATCTTCATTTGGAACAGCCCACTCTCCAGCCCACTCTCCCAATATCACTCTCCACCATTCCAGAATACTAGCTTTTATGGCCTCTCTCCTAAACTCCTTTGCCAGCAATCCTCTGGTTTTTATCCATTTTTCCTTATTCATTACCTGTTTCATGACTCCACTTCTTTTCTAGATTGATGTAGACTCTCTGTAACTAGTGTGCACTCCTTGTCAACATGCATAAATCCCTCCATGTCACCGACCTTGAGTTCTTTAATCAAAATTCCAAAATGAATTTTACCCAATCAGTGAGACATTGCTACAGAAAATCACAAATCCCTACTGACTAAATTCAGTTTATGCTTGTGATCATAAATTTCAAATGGACACTCATTTAATCCATAAATTCCTGATGCAGTCTAGTGTTTACTATTTACCATGCTACCCTAAAAATTCTCTGAAAGTTTTACTATTTTCCCCAAGTCGTATATTCAACTAGTGATGTTTTCTAATATTTCATAGAAAAATGATTAAAATAAGAATCAGTTTTATTTTCCTTTCATCAAATATTTCTACTGACTTCTTTCCACAAATAATTTGCATTCTCAAACTAAAGTAGGCTAACTGTCCATGCTTATAACTGAAGCCTGCCTGCCCCTTTGAAATACAGTTTCTATTCCTTTTGACTCATTCATTGACCTCACTCTTGAATTTATCCTCATTATCTCCAATATCCTCATTCTCTCTCCATTGTATTACTCCCATCTACTAATGTTTTAATGTAGTTTATCTCACATTAAAATCTCTGTTGACCTTGTGCCTTACATCTCCAATAGCTTGCTTTTCAGCTGTCTTTCAGAACATCTTTCACCTCTCTACTCTTGAAAGCATTCTTAGCACGTCACCAATCACCTCTTCTTGCCATATCCGTGGTATGTAGCCTGACCTTATCTTATTCTGTCATTCTCAACATTTATCACAGTTATTTACAGCCTTCTACTGAAATACTTCCTTCTCTAATTTTCTGTAACACCATCCTTCATTTTTCCCTCATCTTCCAACCCTACATTTCTTTGAATACATTCTGTATATATAAAGTAAACATAAATAATATATAATAAGTTTCAATTATTATACATACATATATAATGTGATTTTTATACTAATTTGTTAAAGTACCTCAATGTCTATTTCAAAATCAAAATACGAGAGAACAGTACTCAAGATCAGTTATCAGTAACTTTTTCCAATATATTTGACCCCTTTATATATATATATATATTTCACCTGGAACTATGATATGTAAGTATATCTATAGATATATAACTACATATATATCTATAGATATACAGATACATCACAAGGTGGAATTCTTTGACAAGCCTTTGCTTCTCTTCTCTTGGTGATTTTTTTTTTTCTCAGTGATTTTTAAAAATACTATTTATAGGCTCATTAATTTTAAAATCATGTCCCCAATCCTAATCATTCCCCAGAGTTACAATGGCATCTTAAACTTAACAAAGCCATGTCAGTACACTTTATTTCCCCCTCTCACCACAAAATCTGTTTTCATCTCAGATTTTTATCTCTCAGTAAATGAGAGTTGGATAGGCTTAAAGTCATTCTTGATTGCTTTCTTTCCCTCATTGCCTCCATCTCCAAACAGGTGTACCTAAATACTCCTCAAGACCTCATGTATATCTGTACATAATTTAATTCTTTATCTACAAGTCTAACGCCATTGCCTTCACTTCTTAACTGGCCTACAAGAGAACTTTCACATCAACATTCCTGCCTTCGTTTATTTTCCATGCAGCAATCAGAATAATATTTTCATACACAAATTACACCATATATCGCTCCTACTTGAAAACATTCCAATAGTTTTCCACTGCCATTACAAAAAAGAAAATGTAATGCTGTATCTGATACTATAAAACATAATGTAATCTTCCTGTTGTTCACTTTATAAATCTCTGATGTCCTCTTATACCTTTCTCCTCTTCTATCTTGCCTCTGCACTGAAACTATACAATTTGGTTCTGTCCCTCCATCATGCCTACCTTACTCCTAAATTAATGCCTTGACCTTTTTGGTTCCTTTCTTTAGAGCAGCCTTCCAAATATCATCACCTGGTACCTTCTCATCATCATGCCTCAGCTCAAAGTCACTTGGTAAGAGATGCCTTCCTGGATCACCCTGCCCTGCTGCCACAGTTTTATTTTAGAGAGTTCACTCTGGCTTCAGCGCAGACAATGGATTTAGAGAAAGGAAGTCAGGCTAGAGGCAGGGAGCCCAAATTGGATGGCAGTTAAAATTATCCAGGTGAGAGTACTGCCAAATCGCTCACAGGAAGCACTGGTTTCAATCAGTAGATTGACTCTTCCTTTTTCAAAAACCTAGTTCTTGCATATGTCCAATATTTTTTTACCCCTCGGAGTACAGACAATCAATAATTATTTTTCAGGTTTGGGATTTGAGGTGGGATCTATCAGATTAGATGTTAATCTCTGTTCAAATATTTCAGGATCAGACAAAAGAATAAAGAACAAGTTTTAGAGTTCCTCTAGTTTTACTTGCCAGCATGGAGTAACAAGGGAGCTATAGCCAGAAAGAGCAGAGACATAGTGTTTCACCTTTCTGCCAAGTCGTTTCTTTTTGTATTTCTCAGAGCAGCAGGCATTAGCTGGGTCACTGGCACTCTTTAGAGCTGGCACCACTCTCTTCATTTGGAGCCAGTTGTAGCACTGCCTTGTTTTATTTAAAAAGCCATACTTGCCAATGTAACCTGGGAAGCAGCACTGTGGCAGGTTGTCCCATGGAATTGACTCCAGTGTTTGGTATAAATCTGGGGGAATAATGAAATCCATTTGCACTTTCCATCAACTGCCCTTGGCTCCGGCTTCTGCTGGTGCAAAATAAAGTATGTTAGTGAGATTTTATAGTACAGTTGCCATGCTTTGTATCTGGTCAGGTTTATTCCTTCCTGGCAAAGGTTCAGTGGATGGCTGTCATTTCATCATGTCCATTGTTACAGTTTATTCTGTAGAAATTTGTCAATATTTTCCAAATTTGAGTGGCATCCTAGATTTTAATATTGTTAGGGATTGTCACTGTATTATTTCTGTCATTTCAGTGGAAATTCAAAAATGAGGCAGAAAGTTTAAATATGTGAGCTCTGATTGCCATATTACATACACATGCAACCGATGTTGCAGTACCATACCCACAGGTTTGTGAAATCATGCCCTTTGTTTCTTTCTCTGCTTCTGATACCATATTGTCTTCTCTGTGGATTTTTTTTTTTGAGACGGAGTCTCCGCTCTGTCCCCCAGGCTGGAGTGCAGTGACCGGATCTCAGCTCACTGCAAGCTCCGCCTCCTGGGTTTACGCCATTCTCCCGCCTCAGCCTCCCGGGTAGCTGGGACTACAGGTGCCCGCCACGTCGCCCGGCTAATTTTTTGTATGTTTTAGTAGAGACGGGGTTTCACCGTGTTAGCCAGGATGGTCTCGATCTCCTGACCTCGTGATCCGCCCATGTTGGCCTCCCGAAGTGCTGGGATTACAGGCTTGAGGCACCGCGCCTGGCCTGATTTTTAAAATGTTTATAATAACTGTATGGAAAGTCTTACTTTAAAAAATCTGAAATACATCACAATCTGTTATTTACATTTATTCAAAAGTTCCGGCCTTCATTTTGTCCAAAATAACAACAAAACAGTAAAATTAAAAGCTCCACTCTATAAAATGCCTGAAGGTACTATTATTTATCTTATCAAAAATTTGACTTTATCTTCACTTCATTCCTGGGAGAAGTGTGCCAGGTTTTTACTTAACTTTTGTTATTGCGCTATTAAGCTATGGATCACTTCAGGGGTAGTAAAATTGAAGCATTGTTTTAATTTTTTGGATGTCAGATAAGTTGATTATTTCAGGTGTACCCGACACTCAACACATTAAAATTAGAATTATTTTCTGTGTTTAAATAAATAGATATACATAGACATATACAGCAATTAAGGGTGTAGGTCCTCTCATGAACCTTATTGTAAAAGTTCTTAATAAAATACAAATTTAGGTTTTTTTCTAAAAATTAGAAGTTGACTTTTGATTATATCTTTGCACAGATCCCACTATAGAGTAAGTACTATAAAGTGTTGGTCCCTTACAATACATCATATCATGAAATTCACGACACTTATATAAACAGTTTATGTTAAACATATTTAACGTCAAACCCAGGTGAAGCCCCTATGAAATAAATTTCAGTAAAACAGGAGACAGAAAAGTGAGTTATTTTTTCATGACTCACATTATAAGCTTCAAACTTTTAGTGTATAAACTGGTTTTAGCAAAAAAAAAAAAAAAAAAAAAAAA
>NW_016806911.1:1326052-1342106 GCF_001698545.2 Rhinopithecus bieti | reverse complement strand
AAAAAAAAAAATCTCCCCAATAAAGCAAACGTACAGACAAACAAACACCTTACCATCAAACTGGGGCTTTTGAATAATCATTTATGCTGATGAAGTTTTGAATGCTTATGAGCTAATCGTGCCTTTTAGCAATGAGCTTCTGCCTCTTACTATGTTTAGACACATGCTTCTTATTACAATGCCATTTCATCAAATCCCAATCTATTCTAGGATCATGATAAAAATGATAATCTTCAAATTACTACGTTTCTCTTTCCACTTGAGTGAACTAATTGAAAGAATTCCATGTCTGCATTCACCGCGGATACCCAGAGGAATACAAGAAAACACATATGAAACTGAAAGAATGCCTAAATAACTGGATAACTGCTGATCAATATACATTTTGTGTGTTTAATATGCTTTGTGTACTGACTCCCTGAATATCCCCCATGTATTCAAGTAACCTAGGCTGCTTCTCATACCAGAGACAAATGCAATTTCTTTTGATTTATTTTAAACATATTAACTGCATTTTATTATGTGGAAGGAGTATGACTGCCAGACTAAGACAAGGCTGAATTTGCACACTTCTTGGCTATGTAAGTTTGGTTAAGTTACTTCACTACTATGAGATGTCTGTTAGCAGTAAGAGAGAAGTCATTATAGCTACTGGTCTAAAGAGGAAGATAATAAATAACATTTGCATGTTCATTTGGCCCAGGCAAGAATAAAGAAGTTTCCCCAGGTAGTTTATTTTCTGAGGTCATTTTAGTAAGTCGTGACAACCATAAAAATGAACTTAAAATGATGATCTTTGTGGTTCATTGACGAAAATAATTATTCACATATAATAAGTTAATTGATTATGAAGTACTTTTTTTGAAACGATGCATTGTCTTAAATATATGCTGCTTGGAAAATGATAATATTTTAAGTATTTGATTTGCTAGTTAGACGATGCATTTTGCATGTCTTAGAGCTACTGGTTCTCTGTTACTAAGTTTTAAAACAAAAGGTAAGGACCGGTATAAAAGCCCCATAAAAAGTTTGCATTGCCCTCACCCCAGCTGAACAGTAACTTCGAATAAGGCAGTTGCATGTCAGTCATCTGGTGTGACACTGGGAATTGCAACCCATGTCCCTTGCCCCAAGCCTGAATTTTTTTAAACTAATATTTACTCCCATTAGAAATAAAATATAGACTGAATTTTAAAGATCTTGAAAATTATACAATAAGTAATTAACAGAAAATTTTAATCTAGGCGCAATCATTTTAAATTGACTTTTTGATGTACTTAAATTTTCTTTAAAATTCTTTAAAATGTCAGTAAATGTCAGTATATTTTTATATACATACATTTACACACACAATGAGAGAGAGAGAAGAGAGAGAGAGAGAGAGAGAAGAGAGAGAGAAGAGAGAGAGAGAAAGAGAGTTCTATCTGCTGACTTTGAAGTCTTTTCCTCTGACTCAAATATATATTTATTTTATAAAACATGAAAATATATGGGGACAGATTATGAATCTCCTGCAGATAGCCATCGCTACTATGGATTTTGCTTTCTGGTTATTGTACATACCCTCAAATGCAGAGAAATTTATTCAAACTCAGTACTTGCCAGCAGCCCCAATATTTGAATTTCCCTGGTTTTGCTCATTTGAGTGCTGGTTAAATATCTTGGATTTCTCACTGGATATACACATCTTCCTGCCATGGAAGAGATTACAAACTTCCAATGCCATATGGACTGAAATGTTAAAATACCCATTCCCTACCTCTAATTACCTCTATGCAATAAAATAGAAATATAGCACAAAACTGTAATTATAAGGAATAGCATATTTTCAATAATGACTATTTTTGAGGTTTTCAAAATAACAAATATCAAGCTTTTTTTCAGAAAGAAGAAAATTACACACATGCTCCTCTTTTGCTGTGGACTTAAGCAACTTCTTCACAGTTAATGCACTTCATTCTGAGGATTTGGGAACATTATAGACTTTTTCTGAGCATGCCCTGCTCTGGCTGATTTTGTTCTCTTGCCCTGGGAATACTGAATTACATGGAGCAACCAACAGAAAGAATTTTCAATCAATTGTCTCAAAAGGCTGACTGAACTGCTATTTCTTTCTCCTATTGTTGGCTCTGTCTGCTTTCTTTTAGCAAAAACTGGTTGTTTTGCTCTTTCTGTGTGTATTCATTAGCATTAGTCAGTCCATAACACTTGAGCATTGAAATAAAATGGTATCTGGAATTCACTCCTCTGTGAATGCAAACTGAGAACAATTGAAGAGTCTTTTTTTTTTTTTTTTTTTTTTTTTTTTTTTTCTTTTTTTTTTTTTTAATCCTAGTTATCTACTCATTTAACCTAGCAGCAGAATTGACACTTTCTTCGGAAAGTCTGACTTAAATGCCCCATATACTTTGTTCCCACAATATTCCATACAAAACTCTTACTATGTCCTATTGTAACGGTCAGTTTGCCTGTTGTCTTTTTCACAGTATTGAGAAAGCCATGATGTGAGCTCTGAAGTATTCACGATTTCATTTCCAGTAGATGGTGAAATATCTGACAGAAAGAATAAGCCATTATCAAAATAAAATCAAATCTTTCAAGGGAATTATTATTGTTGCTAACAAAAGGCAATTAGTCCAGATATATGGATAGTCTTCCATCACATAGGAATTACTGTGGCTTAGCATTTCTCTCTAATAGGAATTTGAACAAGCTCAGTAAAAAATAACAACAAGGATTACTTGGAGACCAGCATTCTCTTCACACTTCCTGACCCAGGCCCTAATCTCACTTCTGGCTCTCACCAATCAGTTAATAAACCTCCTGCTATGAAATAAGGAAACCTTAAAAGGAAATGTCCTAACGTATGGAAATTCACCACTGGCTCACCAGGAAAATAAAATAAAAAATAAAAACAGGTGGCAGGAAGAACTACCAACAGCTCTCTTTTTGATATTCATGCTGTTGCTGGATTCACAGATGATGAAATACTACCAAGCAAAGGCTTTTAAATGGAAACAAAGTAGGTCTTGCATCCGCCCTAATTAGCAATCAGCATAAGGAAAAATAAAATCACAAATTGCCTACCTGTGCAGAAATCAATGCACATATGGCTTTTAAGATTTTGAGACTAGGGCAACCTCCTTATTTTAAGGAAGCATTCTAGAACAGTGTGCATGTGTGTGTGTGTGTGTGTGTGTGTGTGTGTAGGGGGATGGGGGTCAAATATTATGAAAGTTACACAGAAGAAGTGACTAAAGAACTAGTGAGAATTGTTAATGCCAGATTAACTATTTGATTATATCAATTTAGTAAATGTAGTATGCCTTGATTACCAGTGGAAATGCATTCTGAGAAATATATTATTAAGTGATTTTGTTATTGTGTGAACATAATAGAGTGACTTACACAAACCTAGATAATATAACCTACTGCACACCTAGGCTGTATGGTACAGCCTATTGCTTCAAGGCTACAAAACTGTATAGTATGTTACTGTACTAAACACCAAAGGCAATTTTAACACAATGGTAAGTATTTGTGTACCTAAAATTACAATATTATAATCTTATGGGACCACAGTTGTATATGTGACCCATCATTGATGAAAGCATTGTTACGAGGTACATGATTGTAAATAACAAAACCCTTTCTTTTAATGTCAAGGTATTTTCATGAATATGCTGTACATTGAAAATCTCAAATATAATACCTCCACATAAAATTCTTTTTAATCAATAAATCAAAATTTCCCACATGTTCATAATTATTCAATTCATAATAGCTTGCAGATACTCACATTGCAACACAGCTCTATGGAACATATTTATAGTTTCTAAGTGCATTTTTACAATTGTAATTATCCTCCAAAAAACCCACTAGAGAATAGCAACCATATTTTCTATAAATAATAGGTCATTATGTATTTTACACTTCTAAAAGTGATGCTGAGATTGTGTTTTTCTCATTCACAGACCCTGTTACATTCCTTCTAGTTCAACCCCCTTTTTACAAGTAGAATATGAGTAATGAAAGTGATGTACATATTTTATCATAGTTGCACTGCAACAGCAGCTGTAGTGATATATTGAATAGTGTTAGCATAGTTGGGAATTGTACACTTCCTCTGTACACCACATGGGGGTTGGCAGTATACAGTATAGAATGTTAAGAAATATTACCAGTGCACCATTATACAACAGCTCCTTCCATGCTTACTAGTAAATAGACAATACTTAGCAATTTTTTGGGTAAATTGATGAATTGATGAATACTAAGTTATACAATAAATACTACTGGTAAATAGTGAATGTTTCTTATAGAAGATGAAATTGCGACTGGGCATGATGATCTGGTAGGACCATCAGGTAATTGAGATAAATTCTAATTTTGAAGGACAGACAAGGAAAATGACCTGGATGCAGGCTGATGCAGAACCTAGGAAGGGAAGAGAGCACATGCCAGTTACAGTTATCACATGAGGTAAGAACAGTGAAGAATCAGCAAGACCATCTGTGCCACAGTAACATGACCCTGGAATGCAAGTTTAGGTTAACAATGAAATCACTTTCTATAGATTTTTAAATAAATAAATAAGGACTCATATTTGGCTTAAGACAGTACTGTCTAATAGAAAGCTAATGTGAATCCATATATAATTTTACATTTTAATAATCACATTAAAATATAAGGTAAAAGTAATGTATATATTTAATTTAATCTAATATTTCTAACATGTTATTTCAGCATGTAATTGATATCAAAATTATTAATGAGCTTTTTTTTCATACTAAGTCTTCAAAATATAGTGCATTTTTTACATGTTCAGCCCATCTTGATTTGGACTGTGCACATTTCAAGGGCTACAGATTTACATGGATGGAACAAGCAGCTCTCAGTTATGAACTGGTCTTAGGAACTTTTCGTTCTTCAGAACTCTCGTGGCGAGGTCTGATGTCATGTTGGATAAGTGATATTAACTATCTATTCCTTGATGGGATTGCCTCTCAAAATGTAGCCAATGAACCCTCTGCATCAGAATCATATGAGACACTTCATAAAATAACCCTCTACAAAGGATGACAAAACCAGAGCCTCTGGATTGGGCAATAAAAATCAGCATTGTTTGACAAGATAACCAGGTGTGTGTTATATAGACTAATGATTGAAAACAACTCTTTTAAAATATTCCGTTCCAATAAACAAATAACATAAAGACATATACTACATAAAACTATTAATATTTTAGGGTCGAATTATTCTTTACCTAGAGATAAAGCATGTTGGAGAACCAAAATTATGGAATACATCATTTTCATAGTCTCAGAGGCTCAAAGTCCCACACTGCAATTTAGTTTTTTTAAATGGTCTTTCTGCTTCCAGTAACATACAGTCTTCACGAACTTGAGGATGGATGTCTGGTATTCATATAATATATAGTATCTATCTATTAAAATCACAACTGAAAAAATAGTAAGTGTTCAACAAATACTTGACTTATGAATGAATGAAGTATTTCCTTTAGCTCGTTAGTTAACCATATGAACTGAAATTTCATTCGTTCCCAAAGTGAACGTAATAAGTATCTGAGAAGATGGTGTGAAATAAAGGTTGATTATACTTATGGGGTTTTAATTTGACACAATGTTTCCCCACTGTTGTTCATTTTTGCTGTAGGGAGAAAAGTGAATTTATAACATCACAGCTGTTAATAATGTGTTCTAGTCCCTCTCCCAAGGATATGTGCATTTAAAGGCAAACATCAGAAGAGATCTTCTTTAGTCCTTAAGGGGAGTTGCTCTACGATTGCTATTCTCCCTTGTGAAAATGGTACGGGAAGGGGTGGGGGTCAAGGAAAATTTCCAACAATTTTATAATACAGAGAGGAACCTAAGATTCTCCTACCCACTCAAACTTGGTTCAAACTAATAATTATATAAGCAAGAAACACATATGTTTCTGCCAAAGGTTTTACCTATCAGTGGTCCTGGAAAGCATTTTCTTCCAGAATACAATGGTTACAAAGTTATGGTTTCTGTTTGGATTTATTTATTAGTTTGAGCAACATTTCTTTGGTTTGCATGGATATTGTGTTCCTGGCCTCTTTACTGATTAAATTCCTATTACAGAAAAATACATACAGGGAGCTGGCACCTAGGTAATGATAAAAGCAGCAGGCTTCTCAAATGCAATATGGACTTTTTTTTCCTTTGCACTTCTGTTTTGCTTAGCGATTATAATCCATTCATAGAGCATAACACTTGTCTAACTCTGGCCCTAAGCAGCCGTGACTCCTTTTATGTAAGGAGAAAATCTTTGTTTTAGAGAGAAACAGCAAGTCTTTAACTATGGGATACATTTCTTAGAAACAATAGAATTAAATTCAGATCTGTTCTCAGCAGAGTTTCAATTCTGAACAAAGCTTATCAGAAAGGGGCATATGGGGACAGTAAAGGCTTGTGAATTTAATTGGATGGAGGTGAAAAGAACTCTGTTTCTGCAGAATTCTGATTTCTAAAAGACCCCAAATTAATTACTTCAGGGGAGTCCGAATTAAATCGATTGTGGCCACCACTAAGCAAGAAAAATAAAATAATGAGAATATCTGGCAGCTGAGTGTAAGTCTTTCAAGATTTTCAGTCTCAAATGTGAGGTTAATGTTCTGAGAGAGATGCCTTAATTCAAGAAAGTAAAGGTAGCTAATGCAGTCCACTAGAGTCACTTAATAAACAATTTCATCCATCTACTAGTCCATTTTTAAGGTATCTCTTCATTTTATATTACTAACATTTAAGTGATGCTTCTTACACACTGTTTTCTTTGTCAAAATGGGCAAATTCAGGTATATAAGATGCCAGTCCAACAAAATTCCAATTATTTGTTTCTGAAAGAATCTGTCTCCAATAAAATATTTGGTGCTATGATAAAAAATTTCAAACTATAGCAACTTTTTTTTTTTTTTTTTTTTTTTTTTTTTTTTTTTTTTTTTTGACACAGAGCAAGACTGCTGCCAAGGCTGGAATGCAGTGGCATGATAACAGCTTACTGCAACCTCCACCTCCTGGGTTAAATTGATTCTCCTGCCTCAGCCTCTCAAGTAGCTGAGACTACAGACGCCCACCACCACACCCAGCTAATTTTTATATCTTAAGTAGAGACAAGGTTTCACCATGTTGGCCAGGCTGGTCTCAAACCCCTGACCTCAAGTGATCCGCCTGCCTTGGCCTCCCAAGTTCTGGGATTGCAAACGTGAGCCACCGTGCCTGGCCCCAAACTATGGCAACTTTTGTTTTCTGTTTGATAAACTCAGTATTGGCACTGAAATTAAATAATTAAATTTCACATGCTAACTTTTTAAAAATAAAACAGGCTGTTTTGTTGTTGTTGTAATCACTTTGATGATTTTGGTTAGGGAGAAGAAGTTGAATATGTGTGGTTAAAAGATGTGTCTCCTCCACAGCTCTGACTCTTTTGTTTTCACCCTCCCACTTGGCCCTGGTGATCAGCACAGTGTTCCTTTATTTACTCATGGATTATCAGTTTGGAATGCCCAACCTGATGAGTGACAGTAAGACTCAGCCCCATCCATGGACAGTTCCACACATGACATCTCTATCATGTAGGACTCAGAAAGGACAAAGGCCATGCAGTTGCTGCTCTGGATTCTTATTCACTAGTGACTATCAGGGATGACTAAAGCCATCTAGTCACTTTTTTTACAGTCTAGATGCTTGGATGAAATTCCACTTCAGATGGCCTAACAGTACACATTTTCACTTACACATTTATGAGTGCACATGTGTACATGTAACCTTGAACACTTGTATTCTTAAACATCAAGATAGTAGGAGTAATCTTTTAAGCATATGCTAAGAATAATACATGTGAACATAAAAATAGGCCCAAGCACAGCAGTTTATTAGTTAGACTGAGATTGAGTTCATATATAATGTAACAGTAGATTTGAACACAATTTAAAATTACATTTTGCTTTAAAAATTATACATTTATAAGAAAAATATGTGAAATATGTGACACAGTGATCTTAAGTTTAGATGGCAGGGAAAATGACAAGACCTTAAGAGAAGAAACACATTTTGTGTGCCAAAATCAAATGAGTATCAACACTGAAAAAAAATATTAAAAAATACAAATAAAGGTTATTTATTGATTTGTCTGTTTTCCCCCAGTACTGTTTACTTTTGAGTTACAAAAAGAGGTACTTATATAGTTCTCTGTGTCAGCTAAGGGGTAAAGAAGTCATGCCACATGGATTTCTGTCTATTTATTTTTATATTGTTTATTTCATTAGATTTTTTTTTCTCCAGAGTTTTCATGCTGTTATAAATATCCATCATGGAATATCCTGCCTGTGACGATGATATGGTATGTATTTTATACCCTCCCATCACTTCTTCTCAAAAGAATAGAAACCAAAGGATAGGAAAGTAGCAGAGAATGACTTCTTCATCAAAACCACATTAATTATTTTTATGTTTAGGTATCACTGATAATTTTTTTTTTTCATTTTTCCATTTGTGTCCTCATGTGACAAATATTTATTTTTCAATATAAGTATGGTAGTATGTTATGTTTGGGGCAGCATGTGAACTAAGAACCATTATTTATTGAGAATTTTATAGCACATCATACACATTTCTTGTGTAGAAGACAAGAATGGGCAAAATAATCATTGTGTTATAGCATGCTATGAATTCAAGGTTTGCTTCAAGTGTTTTTGAAGTATTCTCCCATTTATTCTTCAAGAATTGGAAATCTTCAAATACTGAAGTATCTGGGTACCAAGTCCCCACTGTGCTTTGAAGCTAATAGAGAAGACAGACACGTCAAGGGGCAATCCCCATGCAGCATGGTGAATGCCAGCATAGGCCTTGGTACAGAGCACTCTGGGGCCGTGTTAGTGCTCTTACTCCAGCTTTGGGGACAAACATTCTGATTGGAGGAGTCTAGAGGGCATCACATACTACCCTGGCTCTCTCCCTGCTCTCCTCCTGGTGCCAGTGTCCTGGCCAGACTCTCATGATGTGAAGTCTACCTCTACACAGGCTGTATCCCTAAGTTCCAAATGGATCCTTTTTCCTTTCTCACATTTGAGCAAAAAAAAAGACTCCACCTTCAGTCACTGCAGACATGACAGAAAACATCTGCTAAATGGACCCATACTGAGATCTTAATGTCTTAGAATAACCTAATATGATGTCTGTTTTTGCTACATTTGTACTGAAATTGAAAATGAATCCAGCTCTTCCCTTAGGCATGGCTGAACGATGCCCCATTGGTGCAGATGGAGCCTCAGTCAAGAAGTACAGAAACTATGCTTTAATACCCAACTTCAGCTAGTTTCTTTAAAGGAAGGATAGAAGACATTGAGGAAATGAATGCAAGAGGTAAAGAGGTTAGCTTATTTCTGCCTAAGCATTTACATTTGGGGAAAGTAGTCAGACTGCAGTGGTGATCTCTAATAACCACAGCGTATGCCTGGGCAAAGGAAGCAGCAAGGGTTTGCCTCTGAAAGCAGGGGCAGTGGGCAACCGCAGCCCACACAGAAGCGTCTTTATTTCACAGAAGGCCACTAACAAACTACGAAAACAGAAGCCTATTTGATGGAGAAAGAGAGAATGTGTTAGGGGGCAGGAAAAATATCCTACAAAGAATTCGAACTGAAATTTAGTAATAGAGAGCTAATGTACTGAAAAAATAAGCTTGCTGCTAACAGTAAAGACACTGCCAAGAAATAGATGGGAATTAGTGCCAGGTTAACACATAAATCAAAATTTTGCAATTATGCAAATGAGAAAGCCAAAGACTTTATTTCATTTCCATCTGATTCCAGAATAAAGGCCCTAATTTTGATGAATATATAAAAAGATTTTAAGAAAGCGAGATGATGAATTGCGGCAAACTAAAGATATCAATCTCACTCTGGAAGGGAAGACGATTGAATTTTTTTATATCTGTATAGCATATATATTTAAAACATATATATGAATACATATATTGCTATAATTATGCTTGGTATTATAATTTATACATATTCAAGGGAAACCTTCTTCTTCTATAGTACTTTATACTCTTGATGACATTTTTATACAACTCTTAAGGGCAGATAAGGCAGATCTAATTGTCTCCATTTTTAAGCGATGATGAGTTTAATATGGTAGTTAATTTAAACAAAGACTTCTTATTTATAAAAGTGCAGTTAATCACCATGAATTTATATTTCTGGAGAGTTAATATTATAAACTGCTTTGAAAGGCATGATTGGGTCAGAGAGGATAAGAAGTGAAAGTCACTCAGGATTTGTATTAACTCTATAAGGCATAGTTTCTTAGGACTGATATCGAAAAGCAGGGGCATATATTTGGGCTGTGAGGAAAACCATTTCAAAAATGCACAATACTAGGCAAGTAAGCTGTGCCTATCATTCAGGATTACATATCATATGACAAGGTAGAATATTTGATTCCAAATAGTCCAGCTTTTCCCTTAAGAGCTAAGGATTAAGAGCCATATATCCTAGTTGTTGGCATATGGACAGGCAGATGGATGGACATAAGAATTTTGGAAGGCACACCAAGTTGATGCCAAATACGTTGAAAATTACATAAAACAGAGACCAAATAACACAAAGCAAGTGTTTGAGAGCATAAAATACTTTTGAAAAGGAAGACATGAGTGTATTTTTAGAACAACCAAAATACTGAACTACAAGAAGGCATTAATTTGCTACAATGAGAAACACTGAGCAGAAAGGTGAATCAGTTAAGTAAGCGTTAGGTCCAAGGATGTTACATCAGGTACTATGAGAAGGTTTAGGTACAATCACAACCTTGATTGTTGACAGCCTGTAAAAATGTACCCTGGTACCACAGGGTGAATTCCAATCAGAATTAATGCTTCATCTGAGTTTTTCGTTATAACGTTTGTCTTTAGATTTTGCTTTTGTAGTGAGAGAACATAAAACTACTCTCTGCAGTCTCTAAAACAAAACCCAATATTTTTAAAATAGACAACATTACCTTTCCATTTAGAATATATGGATTAGGATACAGCAGAAGCATGCCAGTTTTTTCAAAAACCATAGGAAATTTTGTGGGACTCAATTAATACCAATAAAGTAAGTACAAAGACTTAAGACCACAAGTCATCTAGTAATTTAATTTGCAGGACTCACTATTAGGACCTCTTCTCTCTCAGTGCTTCTTGTGTGGTGATTCTCTCTAGTGTCTTGGCTTTAAACATCCTCCATATGTTGCTGACTTCTGATGTCTATATATCTATGTATCTATATCTAGTTCAGGCCTTTTCCCTAAACTCCAGATGCAATGACTGCCACAGTCTAGACATTTCCACTTACATTTTAAGTGTGCATCTAAAAACTTGACATACACAAAATCAGATTCTTGATTGTTCTTTCCTCTTTAGTTATTCTGTATACAGCCCCTCGTCATTGAAAGCAATTCTGTTCTTCTTGCTGCTCAGATAGTCATCATATGGTTACTATGGACTCATTTATTCCTATACCTTATACACCATCAGCAAATGCTATCAATTCTATTTTCCAAATAAATTCCAAGATTGACTGACTACTAACCATCCTGGCTCAAAATATCATCTCTCAGCCAAACTATTATAATAAACTCTGGAATCACAATAGCCTCCTAAATGTATACTTTAATCCTTAGTACCCTTCCATCTATTCTTCACAAAGCCCAAATAACTTATTGATTATATCACTCAACTCTTGCACCCTTCCCCACTTGACTTATTGGCCATTACCTTTTTAATGCCTCACATGGTCTGCCCTCTGGCAACCTCTCTGGCCCCTTCTCCTCCACTTTAGTCATGTGGTCTCCTTGCTAATCCTCAAACAAACCCATTATGATATTGTCTCAAGTCATTTGCCCTTGATATTCTTTGCCTGGAAATCCACTTGATACCTTCTCTAACATTTTGGAGGTCTTTGTTCAAATGCCAGCTTATTACAGTGGTCTGCGCTGACTACTTTAAATATATAACACACATTCACCATCACCAGCAGCAGGATTCTCTACCGCCTTTATCCTGATTTATTTTCCTCAATGATGCTTTTTGCCACCAGGTGTGTTTTACAGATGCACACACATATACAGTTTATCTAATTATGTGTAAATTTTATATTTACAACTTTGCCTACTTACTGAAGTGCATTTGTAACCCCAAATCTAATCCTTGTGGTGCTTTTATGGTCATTCATAAGCCTGCATCGAGCTGTGAAAAATTTGCGTCACCTTCAGGGCACCAGCTGAGAGTCTAGGAAGGCAACTCTCTGTCTTCTTTTTTCAGCTCTCATATTTAAACAAGTGTCCTCTTCGCAGTCTATTGTATACCACCTTTTTACAATTTTGTGCTTTTTCTTGGTGATTTTGCTATTTAAAATGGCCCCTAAGTGTAGTGCTGACATGCGGTCTAGTGTTGCTAAGTGAGAAAGGACTGCAATGTACCTGACAGAGAAAATATGTGTGTTAGATGATCTTCGTGCAGAAATAAGTTATAGCGCCAACGGGCTGCAAGTTCAAAGTTAGTGAATCAACAACATATAATAAAGAAAGTGTCTTTAAACAGAAACACATGCAAAGAAATTATATACTGATTGATTGACAAAAATGTTGTCACGAGAGGCTCACAGGAACCTACCCTGTATTTACACTGGGACCAATGGGATAGGACATACTAACTCAGTGTTCATGGACACTTACAGAACATAACTACCATGAATCAGATTCAACTGTATGTGTTCTTTTTTTGTTTCATTATTATAATCCTCCCTAAAATGAAGGGGATTCTGTAAGAGCAGAGCTTTGTCTATACCAAGAATGTAGCAGGTGCTGAGTAGTAATACTACATTATTATATCAATTGACCTTCCCAAAAATTCAATGTTGTAGGGGCTACTGCATGCATTCTACATTAAAGAAGCATATATCTAGCAGGTCAACACCTGCTCAAGATCAAACAATGATAACTGTCAGTGCTAAGGTGTGAAAGAAGGCACTGGTTTGAGTTCCCAACCACTCCAGGTGAAGTTGGTGGATAAACTATATGGCTGGTGAATGAAATAAAAGAAGGAATAAATGAATGAATTAAACAAGTCAATATCAGGTATACATAATTCTAAGCTGAATTAATCATCTTTTGCTCACAGCAATCTCATATTACTTGTTATTAAACCAATTGTGATATGAAGATCTATTATTACATCTACATTAAAATGTTAAATAGATACATGCAAAAATTAAACCTGGAAGCAGCCTAGAGTAGACTGAAGATCAAGGAACTAGAGTCAGAAAATATAAAATTTGGTCCTATCTCAGGCTACTTTTTTCTGCAGTTTAGGGGTCATTATTATACATATAAGCATTATCTTCCCTGCCCGTCTTCCTGGTATGTCCGAGTAATCAAGGAAGCTATTGAATATAAAAGCAATTTGCAAATGGCTAAATGTTACGATATATTGTTGAGATGATGAATAATCATTATGCAATCTTAATCATTTTTCTAATATTTAAAACAAATGTTTACCAATAAAATCCTAAGGAGGCAGTTTTAGGATAAATCAGCTCATTTTTAGAATAAGAAATCATGTGAAATCAAAGACATACACACAAATTAACAACACTCAGACACGAGAGTTTTGCTTTTCCTTCAGGCTAATGGGATCGATTTTATGCACAGTGCTCACCTGATAGCTCTATTAGCCTTTTTTTTTTTTTTCCTTTCTAGAAATGAGTGGGGCTGGTGCACAAGTAAAATCAAATAAAGAAAGGACCATTGACCCAGTTGCAGCTTGACAACTGTGACACAGAACACCTTCCACTCACAGACCTTGAGCTTTAGTTTTTGCCTCATGAGGCCTTCTGAGCTGTCACATTGACTTAATTGTTTCTTTGGGGAGTAAGAAGTGATAGTTGACCATGATTTGTGTTGATTTTCAATAAAGTTACTGCCAGGGTATTTAAGCCGAAACATCTGCCTGACAGCTTCATTGGCACCAGTGTATGTGACACTAATAAAGAAATGAAAAAGAGATTTCATTCCATTGTGCATTTTCTCCATTTTCTTTGGCAGGTGGAATTCTAAGCTCTGCAACAGTCAAGCCAAGCCTGCTTGTACATCATTCTTACGAATAACCATTTGCTCAATTATTCCTGGCAATTTAGCAAGTGTTCTTTGTCACTTCACTTATTTAGAATGTGAGCCAGGTGGATGTGAGTTTTGTTCTTGTTTTAATATAGTCTCATATTGGTTATTACACTAAAACAGAAATATGATTTTTTTGTTATTTCTGGGTCAGAGGTAAAGAAAAGTCAATCATGAGATTCAAAATTTATGTGCTTTTCTTCTATTTTCAGAAAAAAAGAAATCAAAAGAAAATTACTTTAAAAGTTAACGTGTGGAGGCATAGTCCAACACAAAGAAAAGAAATGAGGGAGGGAAGATGAGAGAGAAAAAGCACAAAAGAGGAGGACAACGGCTGATAGAGGAAAACAAAAGACATTCAGTAGATTTTAAGGTATCTGTCTGGGGCTGTCGCTATTTATATAGGTGATTTTTTTTAGTATTTCCATTTTTTCTCCTTTGTTGACTTAAACATTTATATGGCTTTCTGACTAAGCCCAACTGCCAATTCTCAGATTATTTGTTGTATATAAAATAGCCACAGAAACCTATTTCAGTGGAAACTTCTATAGAGGTGGTTACAGCAATGTCAAGAGTAAGGTTGGAATAGAATCAATATAATAGATTAGAGACCAAAACTTGTGTAAATTAAATCAAGATAATAGACTAGTCAAAATTCAAATAAGTGTTATAGGAATTCTGGTACCAAATTGTTTAAAGAAAATTAAAAATCTTTCATTGAGCTTTAGATTTCTTCCTTGTACTTTATAATCAACCTATATTTGAATGCTTTAAATCCAATATGTTTTGATTGAGGATCAAAATTAGTTGTTTGCAGCAGATGTAGCAGTGATTACCTTTGATTCAATTATGTTGGGTGTGGGATCAGTGATTCTTTCATATTGTGCTCATTACAAATAATCAAGGGTAAATATGATGAAATGTTCAAATAACACATGCCTTCATAATATGAATATATTTAATATTTTCACAACTTAATTGTTGACTTTCAGGCAGCATCACAGAATGATAATATAAAATTTTGCTCATCTAGAAGACATCCACATGTCCAAACTCCACTTTGTGAAGCAACTTTAAAGTGGGAGAAAGAGGGAAGTGAGTATATTGTAGACAACTGACTTTCTGAAAATCAGATAAACAGATATCAAGAAAAATTTGTGACCAGGATAGAAAATGTATGTTGAGGGGAAAATGTTTCTCTCCAAAACATGTTAAAGATGAGAAAATTGTTTTTTGACTAATATACCAAGTGTGTTTTGCAGCGGTAGCAAATCCAATTCACACCTATAAAGAAGCACAGGTGGTACTGTTTTTGCAACTCAGTTCATTCATAAGCAACCAATTTATTGCTCATGATAAATTTAAATTTTAAGTTTATGGGCATATTTTTCCTTTTGGGAAAAACACTTCAAACTTTCAACCTTGTACAGATAGACACAGATAGATAGCCAGCATTATTTTTATAACTCATTTTATATTGCTAGATATCACATTACTATCATGACAAAAAAATGTCTAAAATACTTTTTATAAATATGTCATATATTTTAAATAAGCACCTAGTATTTTATTTAAGTAATATATAGTGATCTCAAATAAAATTTGTTTTCTCTATAGAATTTCTTCTACAGATAAGGCACACGTAAAGGTCTATTATTCCTTTCAGTGAGTTACTCGAATACACTTTTAGATTAAATAATATGCATATTTTAAAGTATTTTATATTTCTATATTGTCTTCTACAAAGATTGACATGTTCCCTCACTAATACATAAAAATTCCCATTGTCCTATTTCCTTACCAATACTAGACTTACAAATAGTTACTAATCTGGCCAAAAAAAAAAAAAAAAAAAA
>NW_016806911.1:1321847-1325805 GCF_001698545.2 Rhinopithecus bieti | reverse complement strand
TTAATTTGGTGTAATTAGTATATACTTTATGTGCTTTTCATTTATGTGTGAATTTAGGCACTTCTTTATATATTGCCAATTTATATTTCTTTTTTCCCTCAGATTGCCTGTTTACATTCTATGCCTATTTTATTTAAGACATATGACATTTTATCACTGATTAATTTGTCTAAAGGCCTACTTTTCTATTTAATAAAATAACTACATTACTGCATTCCATACATTATCTCTTTTCTTATAATTTAGTTTAAGGTTTCATTACACAAAGAAAAAATTAATTATTATATTTCCCTATTGATTAATACTGATGTTTTCTGATGCAGAAATATTGGAAAATTTAATAAAAGCAATAGAGTCTTTTCTCAGTGAGAAAAACTGCTCAGGAAATTGTGCTTACAGATGTGAAAGATTCATAAACCATGTGAGTTCATTAATGGACTCAATGCAAAAGCGTGTCTTCTTATTTGTCTTACAAGTGCTATGCCTCTGATACTCTTCTTCCAATCATACTTGTGTAAACATCTACCTTAATACTTTCTAGTTGTTTAAGGATATTATTTATTTTCACATGCTCATATATTCAGAAAATTATTATTATTGCTATATAATGATGTGAATAAGAAATTCAAATTGGTAAATATACAGGTCAAATCATCTGACTGCAACATAACAAAAGCCATAAATTGATTTTTTTTGTAAAATATTAGAAATATAAAAGAGATAATCTCTTTAATAACTCATACATCAAAAAAGAAGTCCAAAAGCACCATTTAGAAAATTCATAGAATATAATGAAAAGAGTAGAAACTACGAATTGGAGTTAAAGCTAAACTCAAAGCCAAATTTGTTTTGGAAAATCTTCACTATGGTAGATAACACAATCTCCAAAAAATGTTCTAATGACATATTTCATGACAAGAACAATTGTCATGCTAAAGCAAGGTACAAATATTATTTATAGTAATGGACCGAATTTTACAAATTAATGGTCTAAACGAACAATTTACTACAGTGTATTTGGTGCAAAAGTAGTAGTATTAGACCAGAAAAAAATAAGTAAATGGTGGTATTTTTTAAGGAGTGAAGTTATAATTAATTCTCTATTTTTCATCAAGTACATTATTAATTTCTCTTTGAAAATGCTACATTTTCTTTTTTTTTTTTTTTTTGAGATGGAGTCTCACTCTGTCACCAAGGCTAGAGTGCAGTAGCACAATCTTGATTCACTGCAAACTCCGCCTCCCAGGTTCATGCTTTTCTCCGGCCTCAGCCTCCCACATAGCTGGGACTACAGGTGCCCGCCACCATGCCCAGCTAATTTTTTTGTATTTTTAGTAGAGACAGGATTTCACTGTGTTAACCAGGATGGTCTCGATCTCCTGACCTCATGATTCACCCAAAGTGCTGGGATTACAGGCGTGAGCCACCGCACCCGGCCAAAAAATGCTACTTTTAATAATAGCAAAATTAAAGGCAGAATTATGTGTAATAATAAATTTGTAAGAGGTGTGTGTGTGTGTGTGTGTGTGTACTTTTTATGCCATAAATGTGAAAAGAATTGTTCACTGGGTTTTTTTTTTTTTTTTTGAGACGGAGTCTCGCTCTGTCACCCAGGCTGGAGTGCAGTGGCCTGATCTCAGCTCACTGCAAGCTCCGCCTCCCGGGTTCACGCCATTCTCCTGCCTCAGCCTCCCAGGTAGCTGGGACTACAGGGGCCGCCACCTCGCCCAGCTAGTTTTTTGTATTTTTTAGTAGAGACGGGGTTTCACCGTGTTAGCCAGGATGGTCTCGATCTGCTGACCTCACGATCCGCCCGTCTCGGCCTCCCAAAGTGCTAGGATTACAGGCTTGAGCCACCGCGCCTGGCCTGTTCACTGGGTTTTCTAATGCACTCTCCTGAACTAGAAAAAAAAAAAAGGAGGAATGAGGCTGAGAGCAAGAGGACAAGAGAGAGAGAGAAAGATAGAGTGTACAGCATATAATGTGTTCATTATCATCATGAATATAGAGCGCACACCATCATGATGGAATCATTAGCATCATGTACAGTTGGAGCAAGAACCATCATAGAAAGTAAAAGTACATACTAAGTGAGGTATATCTGAAAAATGTTGAGTGATATCATGGATGGAGAGCTCCATGGCAAAACCAATACATTTCTTAATCAGAAATACTCTTATGCTGGCTAAAGGAAATTCTGAGATGAAATTTGTCAAGGTAAAGAGCTTGTTCTTCAGATTTGAAGCTTTATTTTAAACTCTGCCATATATGCATATAGATAAATTATGTTCCATTTATCTTCCTTTTAAAATAAAGTTTACTGTGAGATGCATATCTGTCATTGCCATATAGTATTTGAAAGTATATTTAATGCTTTGCGCCCTTTAAAGCCACATGAGGCCAGGCATGGTGGCTCACTCCTGTAACCCCAGCACTTTGAGAGACTGAGGCAGACGGATGACCTGAGGTCAGGAGTTTGAGACCAGCCTGACCAAATGGAGAAACCCTGTCTCTACTTAAAAAAAAAAAAAAAAAAAAAAAAAAAAAAACACACACAAAATTAATTAGCTGGGCATGGTGGTACATGCCTGTAATCCCAGCTACTTAGGAGGAGGCTAAGGCAGGAGAATTCCTAGAACCCAAGAGGTGGAGGTTGTGGTGAGCCGAGGTTGCACCACTGCACTCCAGCCTGGGTAACAAGAGTGAAACTCCGTCTCAAAAAAAAAAAAAAAAAAAAAAATGAAAAGGGGAAAAAAAAGCAACATGAAGCAATTATTGCTAATTTCATTTTATGAATGAAGGAACCAGGCTCATATAGGTTTCCAGTATCTTTTTCAAGGCTACATACATTCTAAATTGCTAAATTTAAATTAAGGTTTTACAGAATCAAAAGCTGTCCCTGTTCTCACTTGCTGTCTCTTTAGTATTTTTCTTTTCCTCTATTTTCTTTCCAATCCCACAGATTAAGTTGATCAGAATTCATATGGAGACAATGGGGACACACCATTTCAAATTTTATTTATGAAAATCATCTTTTGTTGTTACTATAAAACATGATTTAAGATAAAATGTTATTTTAAAATTGGTAATTTATCTCTACACCTATGCAAATATTAAGACATAGTTCAGGTTTCACAATCTTCAAAACGGAGGGTCATAATTGATATCAACTTCTTACTCCTCAGTCTCTTCTTTTTATAATCCTCATAGATTACCTAGAAAACTTTTATATATAAATATATTGTGTCCTAGATCAGCAGCTAGCATTTTAAAAATTTCATTCTTTTTTCTGGGTTTCTAATGAAATAAATATTTGCAAACATTTCATTTAGTACAGAGCAAATTTTATACTTTCCACAACCTCCAGTTGGTTGAGAAATATTCTTTTGTACACATGCACTGCTATATACACACTGACACCTTTCCTTGAAAACGATATGGTTTTCAAGAGATTCAATTAGATAAAATGAAGTTCTATTTGTTCATGTCATTTCAGAGGCACTTACTTTTCTAGACCTGTAAGTGGTCTTTGATGTGAAGATGGTGTCTGCTATAATTGCCACAGATGTGTTCAGAGTTTTTGTCTTTTTAAAAAAGAAAATATAAAGCGCTAGTCTTGATTCACTTCCTATAGTGACTTTCTGTAATTCAGTTTGTTTTTTTTTTTTCCTTTTTTTTTTTTTTTTTTTTTTTTTTTTGAGACAGAGTCTCACTCTGTAGCCCAGGTTGGAGTGCAATGGCGCGATCTAGTCTCACTGCATCCTCCACCTCCCAGGTTCAAGTAATTCTCCTGCCTCAACCTCCTGAGAAGCTGGGATTACAGGCATGCACCACCATGCCCGGCTAATTTTTTTGTATTTTTAGTAGAGATGGGATTTCACCATCTTGGTCAGGCTGGTCTCGAACTCCTGATCTCAAGTGATCCACCTGCCTTGGCTCCCCAAAATGCTGGGATTAC
>NW_016806911.1:1313413-1318308 GCF_001698545.2 Rhinopithecus bieti | reverse complement strand
GGGGAGGGGAGGGAGAAAGAGAAATAGCTCTCATGCAGAATTTTCTCTTTTTTCAAGTTGGGCCCTACATCCAAATTATGCAACCAAGAGTCACTGAATTACCCAACACATCCCAAACTTCCCCATGTAACAAAGTCTTCAATTGATATAAGACTTTTTGTATATGATCTACATAGAAATACAGCACTTGCCATTCCTTTACCTATTCCCTAACTAGATGTTCCTAAGTCTTCCACTAGGAGTATACACCCAGACCCTACCTGGTGGCACCTATCAGGAAAACACAACATGAATATTAACTAACCTTATAGAATAACTTTTCTGTAGCAAGCTTTTTTTCTAACGTAAACTGTTACATGTGTTAGCTCAGGGAATTCTTGTCATAAACCTGTGAAGCAGAGCCTATTATTATCTCCATTTTAGAGAGGAGGAAACTGAGACTCAGTAAGTATCTGGCCTAGGATCACAGATCTAGAACATGGTAGAGCTGAGATTTAAATGCGGCAATCTAGTTTGAGATCCTGCTTTCTTAACAATGAATGATACCTGGCTTTAGCAAGGCAATACATTACTCTCCCCTCCTTATTGCACACTGCAGAATGAACAGATTAGGGTAAATGTATTCTACCTTTGACAAGGGACTCAAATATAGAGGCTTAATAAAATTAAATCCATCCAGAAATAGTGGTTTCTCCAACTTTTGGAGCCTGATCATCCTTTATCTTCTATATAAAGCCAGAGGGGGAAAAAAAAATGTCAAGGGCAGAGATCCACTTCCCTAAGTCTTCTCATGCACCAGAAGCTACTCTTGATTTCTCCTTCTATGTTCTTTGCTTCTTAATTTGAAACTGTGAGATTCTTTCTGGATGTGTATACTATTTGTCTCAGATATTCCTTGTCAGTTTCTATCTGTGGATACATAAAATAGAAAGTCCTTTTCCAAAATGTGTGACTATCCAAAGGATGAAGGCAACAGCTTTAGGTTAACTTATTTCACATTACTACAGACTAACATAAAAGAGAGTGAAGGGTTTTTTCTTTTTTCTTTTCTTTTCTTTTTTTTTTTAACTTCTAGTTATTTTGGGACCTGACACCAAGCATGAAATACACCACTTCTCTCAGCAGGCATGGATTGCTTTAAAGTTCTGTTGCAATTTTTACAACCTAAAATTAGTGTACAACTCTGATTTCTAACCAGCTAGATGAAGACAATAAGAAATGTTCTGAAATTTCAAATCAAATGTTACATATTCAGGTCAGTGGATGGCTATGCTTGTCCTGAGCTTGAATTAGTGATTTTTTAAAAAAAGAAGATAATAGATGAAGGAAGCACGTTATGAATGATCATAGATGATTCGCACTAATTTGAAGTTGCTGGTGCTTTTTTCCAATATGATTTTGCCAATCTTTATTCCAACTGTGAGAGAACAAGAGGAACCTTTACGTCTCATTTGATTTCCTGCAAGGCATTGGATTGTAAATTGAATACCCTACATGAGATTTTTGAGACTTCATGAAATAAATGAAGAGGCAGAGAAATAAAAAAAGAAATATAAATTACCATAAAATAATGCATTTTGAACACAAAAACATCCATAGAAATATTTTTTTAAACACACACACACACACACACACACGGAACTGTGATTAATTTCTATGCTATTGGAATGCATTAGGAAATAAAACTTGATTTAAATTTTAGAGAAGTCATGATTCAGAAAGAAAAAGAATTGTCACATAAGAAATTTATTAAAAGTTTAAAATCATTACATAATATGAAGACTGGTACATTTTAGACACAAGATGACATGAACAAATATTTTCTTTATTTGTAATTTTAATACAAATAATGGTGGCAATTATCATCAAAAGCAAGTTTTTAAATGTCCTTAACTCCTTTATTTATAATGTATTTCATTTATTAGGCAAGCTAACTAGTATTAACTGAAAAATAATAAAACTTTTTTGTCCCTCTGCAAATATCTTTTAAAAGCTTATCTATAATTCTACCTTATTGGCCAGGCATAGTGTCTCACACCTGTAATCCCAGCACTTTGGGAGGCTGAGGCAGGCAGATCACAAGGTTGGGAGTTCAAGACCTGGCCAACATGGTGAAGCCCTGTCTCTACTTAAAATACAAAAATGAGACAGGCGTGGTGGCGGGCACCTGTAGTCCCAGCTACTCAGGGGGTTGAGGCAGGAGAATCGCTTGAACCCAGGTGGCGGATGTTGCAGTGAGCCAAGACCGTGCCACTGCACTCCAGCCTGGGAGACAGAGTAAGACTCTGTCTCAAATAAATAAATAAATAAATAAATAAATAAATAAATAAATAATAAAAACAAATTCCACCGAAATGTGTTAAATGCCATTAGGTTCTAATTTACAATGCATACACATCATCTAACAATTTATGTAAGGTAAGTAAGTTTTCACTATAGATGAATATTTAAAAGACTGCACAAAATTGTTTTATTTATCTGGAAGATAATCAAGTTTAGAACACAAAGTGACAAAGTCCTGAGAAGAGGACTGTTTTGGTGGGGAGGGGATGGAGTCTCTCTCTCTGTCACCCAGGCTGGAGTGCAATGGCATGATCTCTGCTCACTACAACCTCTGCCTTCCAGGGTTCAAGCAATTCTCCTGCCTCAGCCTCCCAAGTAGCTAGGATTACAGATGTGCATCATCACGCTCAGCTAATTTTTGTATTTTTAGTAGAGACGGAGTTTCACCATGTTGGCTAAGCTGCTCTCCAACCACAGACTTCAGGTGATCCACCCGCCTCGGGCTCCCAAAGTGTGTCAGCCACCACGCCCAGCAGGGAAGAGGACTTTGAGTGGAGTTTCGTCTTTGTGGTGGAAGGTCTAGGTAGCTGAAAAACAAAAATGCCTCTGGCATGAATTGAAATCTGAATGAATGTGGATCAAGAAAATGTTGGGGGATTGGTATTAAAAAATCGACTTAGTCTACTTAGTAGATTTTACTAACACCAATTTTGGTTAGTATATAGTAAGCTTATCATCCAAGTAATACCTTGAATGGTAATTAACGTTAACAATAATAGCTTGAATTTATTAATTATTTTGTATCAGAGAGTCTATCTGTCAATCTTGTATAGAAACTTCATCTCAACATCTCAAGGTAATGTTTTATTTTGTTGTCATATCACCAATAACTCAGTCTTACAAAGTTTGTCAAAGATCCCAAAGCGTATATGTTGTTGTGTTACCATTAGATGACAGCATAGTGAAGTGCAATTTAGCTGCATTTATTTTAATGGTTTGAGCCTAATTAAAGGGTGTCTAGACACACACAATACTGATCAATAAACAAATGCTGGCATTCATAGGCAGGCAGTGTGTATGTTTGAGATAGCAAGTCAGAGTTTGTGGTCACTGGGTGACTAAGCACTTGAGCTAGCAACAGGGGATTTCTATTTATTTATTTATTTATTTATTTATTTATTTATTGAGACGGAGTCTGGCTCTGTCTCCCAGGCTGGAGTGCAGTGGCCGGATCTCAGCTCACTGCAAGCTCTGCCTCCCGGGTTTACACCATTCTCCTGCCTCAGCCCCCGGAGTAGCTGGGACCACAGGCGCCCGCCATCTCGCCCGGCTAGTTTTTTGTATTTTTAGTAGAGACGGGGTTTCACCGTGTTAGCCAGGATGGTCTCGATCTCCTGACCTCGTGATCCACCCGTCTCGGCCTCCCAAAGTGCTGGGATTACAGGCTTGAGCCACCGCGCCCGGCCATAACAGGGGATTTCTTACGTAGATAACGTGAGTGGTTTTTATAGCCCAATGCTAATGTATCTGATATATTCAATATGTTCTCCTTTTTTTCTCTGTCTCTCTAATAGCCTTTCTCTGTCCTTTTATGATGGATTATACTATATTGGATCAGGGAATTACATATTTTTGCAAGACTAGTGGTCTGTATTTAAAGGAATAATTATACCTTTGAGCAAGACTTGAGACTGCAAAGAGGTGTCCATAGGTTTGAGATTTGTCTGCGGTATGGGGACTTTCTGTTTTTTCTAGTTTTATAGTTTACCTTTTAAGGATCTTATCAAGGTCAAGGCATTGCCCGGAGCCAGAACATTAGTAATTAGGATACAATTGGCTTAAATTAATAATTATGGTTTTATCAAGTAAAAACACGTATTTCAGACATCCACACAAGTGATTTGGTGCTGGCAATGTAAATTTAACTTAAAATTATTTTTATTTGATTAAATAAAAATGCTTAAAAGTTTTAAAAAGTTTTCAGGGTTTTTTTTTCTTTTGTAAAGATAAATTCACATTTCCTTCATTGTTTTTAACAGTCAATAAAGAACAATGTTGCAATCACTGAATTTAATTACTGGAACCTAAGTTTACCCAAGCACAAACAGAAGTTAATAGCATGTTTATCAATAAATAGCACCAAGGAGTATCTAGGTGTTGAAACTGTGCAGAAAGACTAGGAAAACTCAAGTTTAAAAAATGCTTAATGAATTAGATATTTAGTGTAATTATTTCAAGTTCCACAACTGTTTTCTCTTCAATGAGTTATTTGCAACATTTAGCATGTTCTACAAACTATGTTTACATTTAAAATTTATTTCCCAGCACTTTGGGAGGCCGAGACGGGTGGATCACGAGGTCAGGAGATTGAGACCATCCTGGCTAACACGGTGAAACCCCGTCTCTACTAAAAACTACAAAAAAAACTAGCTGGGCGAGGTGGTGGCGCCTGTAGTCCCAGCTACCCGGGAGGCTGAGGCAGGAGAATAGCGTGAACCTGGGAGGCGGAGCTTGCAGTGAGCTGAGATCCGGCCACAGCACTCCAACCTGTGTGACAGAGCGAGACTCAATCTCAAATAAATAAATAAATAAATAAATAAATAAATAAATAA
>NW_016806911.1:1305563-1312940 GCF_001698545.2 Rhinopithecus bieti | reverse complement strand
ACACACTGGGGCCTATCATGGGGAGGGGGGAGGAGGGAGGGATTGCATTGGGGAGTTATACATGATATAAATGATGAATTGATGGGTGCTGACGAGTTGATGGGTGCAGCACACCAACATGGCACAAATATACATATGTAACAAACCTGCACGTTATGCACATGTACCCTAGAACTTTAAGTATAATAAAAAATAAAAAATAAATAAATAAAAAAGAAAAAAGAAAAAAAAAAGAAAAAAAAAAAAACAACAAATGCTGGCAGGGCTGTAGAGAAAAGGGAAGACTTGTACACTGTTGGTGGGAACATAAATTAGTTCAGCCACTGTGGACGCACTTTGGAAGTTTCTCAAGTAGCTTAAAACAGAACTATCTTTCAACTCAGCAACCCCATTATTGGATATATACACAAAATAAAATCATTCTACAAAAAAAAAAAAAAAAAAAAAGCCCCACCTTCAGGTTACCAAAGGCCTGAAGTCTGGGGACCAGGCTGCCAGTTCCCCAAAATGGAGTGAGAACGTATGGTGCTTTTTCCAGGCCTACCTATGGCCACCCATGGATCAATCAGCATGCACTTCCTCCCCTTTGAAGCCCATAAAAACCCCTGGACTCAGCCAGACTTCTGCTCTCCTGACAACCTGCCTGCAAAGAGGACCTACTCACTTTGGGTCTCCTGAGACCCATGCTGTTGTTCAATAAAGCACCTCTTCAACTCACTCACCCTCCAGTTGTCAGCATACCTTATTCTTCCTGGACTTGGGACAAGAACTTGGGACCAGCTGAATGGCAGATCTGAAAGAACTGTAACAAAAACGGGGCTGAAGCACACTCTTTGCTTGCCATGTTGCAGGCAACAAGAAGGAGGGAAGAGAGAAGGAGAGAGGAGCTGTGGCTCTTTGGGGGTTCCAGACCTAGGAGCTCCCCAAGCTAGGGCTATGACACCCTCTTTGGGGCTCTGCAGTACCTGGCATCTCCAAGCTTCCAGGCACCACCACATTCCCCAGTGTCAGCACTGGAAGCCACTTGTGGTACGTTTGGTCCAACCACAGCCTCACAGGAACCCAGAGCCCATGCCAGCACCTGGAGCTGCCTGCCCTGCCACAGCTGGCAAGACTGGCTGTGTGCAGCAGCTGGACGCCATGCTCGTTCACTCACACACCCCTCACTGCTCCACACCTGACTCACTCTTGGCAGGCGTGAGATCAGTGCCAGTAGCGTGAGCAGACCGTGGTCTGCCAGGCCGAATGGGTGGAATGAAGCCAGTGGGCCCCAGCAAAACTCATCCAAAGGCACCACTGATCACAAAGTTTTTCACCTGGCAAGGTGACACCCAAGGATCCCGTGACAGAAAGAGCAACATGTTGAGACTTTAATGGAATTTTAAAGTGATATATTTGCAGATTTATCAAGGAATATAACAAGCTCTTCTTTTGTACAAAGTAAAACCAATTTGAATTAAGTTCTAATTCTATGATCTAGTCAATTGCAGAATTTAATATAATTGATTTAAGTCCTCATTTCCTATCCACTCAATGTCTTGACCATATTTGAATCTGGTACTACAATGAGTCTCACATGAAGCACTGAACTATTTGGTATAGAGTAAGTCACCTTAATAATTAATTAACAACTTGTGACACTATAAAATGTCATAAACCATTACCAAAAACCTACTATTTTATCTAACAGGTATATGCATTAGTAATACATACAATGATGGCCAAATGGTCTCTCTGTAAATCTTCATTTTTCAGTACTACTCTATGATGTTTACTTCTGATATCTTCAAATTGCCTCTTGTCCAGAAGACTATAATCTGTCTGAACCTGTGAAAATATTACCCTTTGGTAGCAGATAGCACATAAGTTATGTCCACAGGTAGTCCTTCAAGTTTTCATTTACGCAGAAGTGCAATTTACCAACCATTTATTGGTCTTTTTTAGAGGTCTGCTTTTACTGTGATTTGTAGAACTGTCTACTGATATTCAAAATATTTAAACAACAATTTCTAATATAGACTCTGAATTATGGTTACACAAATCAACAGGAGAAATAACCGAAAATAATTTTGTTTACAAAAATAAACTACTTTGCTTTTTTCGTAATTATGTTTCCTTTAGGAAACATATCAACGTTTAAAACAACATGCATATTTAAGAGTTTTCTTTATTTCAAAAATGTGGACCACAGTGCTTAAGAATAATTATTTTAGTCAGCCTTGGAACATGCTTAAATAATTTAGCATTTAAAGAAATTAGTAATGTTCTCTTACAACATGCAAGAATTATAGCTGGACAGACCAATATGACAAAACCCGTTATTACAAAACCTAATATTAGAGAACCATGACACAAAGAAAACTGGACAGCTAGCTCTTCCATTTATGATTCTCAAACACATTCCATATTTGCAACACAAAATACCAGATGTGGAGAAGTATGAATCTAAAAGTAACTTTGGGTTCAGTCTTGCTAACTTATGAGTGTGAACAGTGAAATGTATCTATATGTAGAAAGATTCAGAAGTCATATCCCTTATGCCTGTTTTGTTCTTTTAAAAATTACTTGGCCAGGCATGGTGGCTAATGTCTGCAATCCCAGTACTTTGGGAGGCCGAAGTGGGCGGATTACTTGAGGTAAGAAGTTCAAGACCAGCCTGGCCAACATGGTGAAACTCCATCTCTACTAAAAAATACAAACATTAGCCAGGCATGGTGGCAGGTGCCTGTAATCCCAGCTACTCAGGAGGCTGAAGCACAAGAATTGCTTGAACCCAGGAGGCGGAAGTTGCAGTGAGCCAGGATTGCACCACTGCACTCCAGCCTGGGTGACAGAGTGTGATTCTGTCTCAAAACAAACAAAAAAAATTGAAGACTGAGTCTATCTGACAAGACTTGAAGAAAATAAAGAGACAAAATGAAAAAAAAGTGTTATAAAAGAAAGGGAAAGCTGATGATACACTAAGTATTTGAGAAAACTATTTATAAATTTGAAATAAAAGTAAAGCTAAATGTAAAAAAAATCATCGGCCGGGCGCTGTGGCTCAAGCCTGTTATCCCAGCACTTTGGGAGGCCGAGACAGGCGGATCACGAGGTCAGGAGCTCGAGACCATCCTGGCTAACACGGTGAAACCCCGTCTCTACTGAAACATACAAAAAACTAGCCGGGCGAGGTGGCGGGCGCCTGTAGTCCCAGCTACTTGGGAGGCTGAGGCAGGAGAATGGCGTGAACCCGGGAGGCAGAGCTTGCAGTGAGCTGAGATCCGGCCACTGCACTCCAGTCCGGGCGACAGAGCGAGACTCCACCTCAAAAAATAAATAAATAAATAAAATAAAATAAAATAAAAATTGCAAAATCAACTTGGAATTTCTCTGAACTGTTTCATAGTTAGTTGGAAATAAAAGAGTATTCAAAGTATACATGATTTTTCCTTTCCGTTTCCCTCCTTTACCTTTATCTTTCCTCTGTATAGTCCTGCCTCCTTTCATGAGGCTCACTAGCTTACGATGGTTAATTAACATTCATTCATCACTGACTCTATGCTGAGTTCTACTCATTTGAGGAAACTGAGATTCAGAGGTTGAGTAACTTGCCAGAAGACATGTGGTTGGCAAGAGGACAGTTCTTGAACCAAGATCATCTGATTTCCAAGACAATTGTCTTAGCTGTGACACTGTTTTTTGCTTTTGTTTTTGTTTTTGAGACAAGGTCTTGCTCTGTCACCTAGGCTGGAGTGCAACAGTAGGATCACAGCTCAATGCAGCCTCGACCTCCTGGGCTTAAGGAATCCTCCTGCTTTGGCCTCCTGAATAGCTGGGACCACAGGCACCACCACACCCAGCTCATTTTTTAATTTTTCTTTTGTAGAGACGAGGGCTCGCTATGTTGCCCAGGCTGGTTTTGAACTCCTGGGCTCAGGCAATCCTCCTGCCTCAGCTTCCCGAGGTGTCGGGATTACAGGCGTGAGTCACCGCACCTGGCCCTCAGCCACGACTCTGCGTCTGCCTGGTTCTTACCCAGAGGTTTCCTCTGGGTACCAGTCACAAGACGACATGCTGAAAGCAAACTAAGAAGACCTGGCTGACCTTCTGACCCTGCCTGCTCTCATCTCAGCCCTGCCACTTTTTAACTGAACGACATTGACCAAGTGTCATAAATATGTTTAATACAGTGGCTGCCTCAGCATCCATTTTCAGGCCTGATCTAAGTTGTCTGAAGCCCAGTCTCACTGTATCACCTCTGGTCTGGGTAACACTTCCCCTCGCTGAGAGGTTGTTTGTAATGCGGCCCATTTATTCTTCATCCCACTGACCCAGAACCCACACATCACACAGCTGCTGACCATGATAAAACCTANGTAAAAGTGTTCCTATTTCTCCACATCCTCTCCAACAACTGTTGTTTCCTGACTTCTACCATCAGAGTGAACAGGCAACCTACAGAATGGGAGAAAATTTTGCAACCTACTCATCTGACAAAGGGCTAATATCCAGAATCTACAAAGAACTCAAACAAATATACAAGAAAAAAACAAACAACCCCATCAAAAGTGGGCAAAGGATATGAACAGACATTTCTCAAAAGAAGACATTCATACAGCCAACAGACACATGAAAAAATGCTCATCATCACTCGCCATCAGAGAAATGCAAATCAAAACCACAATGAGATACCATCTCACACCAGTTAGAATGGCAATCATTAAGAAGTGAAGGTGGGGCTTTACTGGGAAACTGCCCCTTTCTGCCCAGGAGCCTGTCTGTCTCCTGCTACTGTCAACCTACCATTCATGGCACCCAGGCTCTTCATGCTGAGGGGCACCTGCAGGCCCACACTGACTCTTGGCTTCTCTCCTGTGCTCGTGGGAATCCAAAGTCCAGAGGAGGCTGAGGTGGGAGGGGGTCGGTGTATCAGCACCACACCAAGTGTGCAAAAACCCAGCTGGATCATGACAGTGCCCAGGAGGCCACAACTTTACTCTGAAATCAGAGTAGGTACTAGGAGTCGGGAGAGGCCAGGCAATGGGAGCAGGCACTTTCAAGTCTGCAGAGGCAAGGAGCTTCTTGGACCCCCAAGAGCACAGGGATACACAGGTCCATAGCCAGGGCTGGGTGGCTGCATATGTACCCAGATGGGCAGGGCTTCCACCCCACCAACTCAGAAGTGGGTGGGGCTCCCTCCTGTTCCTGGCTCCCGCTGGCCTTGTGGATCCAGCAGCCCTGGCTACGCCTCTCTCACTGCAGCTGGTGTCTTTGCAGCAGCTGCTCAGATGGGCTGCTGCTGCCATTATTTCTATTTAATTTTTAAATTTTTGTTAGGTACCATTACATAAGGGGAAGTGAAACACAATCTTGCAATATGATTTAAATTATGTGTAGAAGTAGAAATGTTTAGCTATTTAATTTTGCGTTTTTTTTTGCATGCAATGTCATCTCTGATGGTCATCTTTCATTAAAACAAGAAGAAAACATTTCTAGTATGGATCTGTCATTTTTAGATCTTTATCAGAAGAGTTGGAAATGGGAATATCATCCTTATGTACAAAAAAGTGGTATATCTCTGTGTATTAACTCATTACTTCCTTACAATGCACTTATTTAAAAATATACATAGGCCAGTGATTAATCACACCCTCTGTGTAAGATAGAGTTGCTTAGAGTAATTTTCCTTATATTCTCTCAAATATCTGTTATATCTTACATTCTGTGCATTTATTATGTGCTAAATATAACTGGTATGTCCTGTTTTTAAATTTTTTAAATTAATTTTTTAAATTTGGTTAATATTATAATTATTTTTTTCTTAAGAAATATGCCATTATACTAGATATATTCTTGTAATCCATAATCCATAATTATGCCATGTCTTTTCTTAACATGTTTGTAAAATAAGTACATTATAGTTTCTTATATTACAGTACATTCCAATTGAAAGAATGAATAAGAAAGATACTTTATTTTGTTTTTCTAAAACAGACAAATAGACAAGAATGGAAGGCAATTTACCAACCCCTCCGCCCTGTTTTTGAGTAAGGAAAAGATAACATATGCAATATTTAAATTTTTTTTCTTAATCCATTAGTTAATATATTGTTAGCTTCCATTAGAACAACTGCCACCCCTATTTATTTCTGATGACAATGCTTGATTGAGTTGGAAAGAAATGGATATTCCAATCAATGCGAAGCAATAACTAATTAAAATGGTCTTTATGGCTTAATTGTAGAAGAAGCATACATATAGAATAATCACTGGATGTTTATTAAGCTTGTCCCTGGAATGCATGCTAGAGGTTCTAAATTTTATTTTTTTAGGTTGGGCATGGTGAGACACACCTGTAATCCCAGCACTCTGAGAGACTGAGGCAGACGGAGAGCTTGAGAGCAGGAGTTGGAGACGAGCCTGGGCAAACATGGTGAAACCCCATCTCCACCAACAATACAAAAAAAAAAAAAAAAAAAAAAAAATTAGCTGAGTGTGGTGGTGCATGCCTGTAGTCCCAGCTACTTGGAAAGCTGAGGTGGGAGGATCACCTGAGCCCAAGATGTCTAGGTTACAGTGAGTTGTGATCACGCCACTGCACTCCAGCCTGAGCAATGGGAGTGAGATCCTGTTAAAAAATAAATGGTAATAATGTCATCCCCTCCTTTAAAGAAGTGTATGAGAGAAGCTGCCAATCTTCACTTTTGTTTAGTGTTTTCAGGCTGTCTTGTTCAAGAACAAATCCATATCACAAGCCTTATTTGAAAACCTCATTGGTTCCTTTTATTATCCTGGGAACATCCAAACTCCTAACCTCTTTTTAATCTTTACAATCTTATCTAAAGCCTTTTCTTTGGATTCAAATCCTGGTAACCCCATTATACATGTCTTTGCACCATGACCATTGGTCCACAACTGTATAGAAATATCATGTTCTTCTTCAACCTCTGTGTCTTTGTTCATTGTTTCCTTTACGTATAGATTGTTTTGTATCCGATTTTATCCACCTGGAAAATCACCAAGATTAAAGATCCAGTTCAAATTTTATCTTCAGTTTTCCCTGTGACTTTGTGATGCCTTCTCATGTTTTCTCAAGGTTTACTTGCTCTCTTTGTCTCTCTCCTCACATTATACGACCCGCTTTTAAAACATTATGCATTTACATACTATTCTCCACAGTTGAATTTGGGCTCCATGGAGTAAATATCTATATTATATATATATTTTCTATCTAGGAGTCTAGTAAATTATCAGACACATGGAAGGTTGTCGAAATAAATTTTATTTTATTTTTTATTTTTATTCATTTTTATTTTTTGAGACAGGGTTTCGCTCTTGTTGCCCAGGCTGGAGTGCAATGGCGTGATCTCAACTCACTGCAATCTCTGCCTCCCG
>NW_016806911.1:1271188-1302060 GCF_001698545.2 Rhinopithecus bieti | reverse complement strand
AAAAAAAAAAAAAAAAAAAAAAAGAATAAAAAAAACCATCATAGGAAAGAAAAGAAACACAGTATCTCTACAGAGACATAAGTTCCTCCTATAGTGAGAATAGCAGTACTTACTGGGAGGTGCAATCCACAAAAGAAAAATCCTTAGCAGATGGTGAAATATTTTGTCATGAGATACAAATTGTTATTTTTCCATGCTCCCTTACCATAAAGTATCCAAAATAAAATAAAATAAACAGGCAGGCTAGGTAGGGGAAGATGATAAACCATTAGAGAAAGGCCACCTGCTAAAACTTTGAACTGAGTCTGAAAGCATCTCAAATCAACTTCTAGAGTTGCTGCTGATCTAAGAAGTTAATTCTACAAGCTCAATGCTGGACACAATAGTCCTGTTTCCTGTGCTTTTGCAAACACCATATTGGAACAAATATGGTTCTTTGTTTGTTTTAGAAAGAACAAAATGTGAGTTCAATAAGAAGTATTATAGTAAAACAACGAAAAGGAAAAAAAAAGCAAACTGAAAAATGTTGAAAAGGATCAGTGCAACAGTTCACAAAATGATTCATTTTTTTCATATAATAAGGTAAAACTAATCTGGATATGTACCAAAGAGGATAGAATATCCAAATAAGAATGTAAGTTGCATAATAAATGCAAAAGGATGACAAAACAGAAGAGAAGGTCAGAGAGAGAGAGAGAGAGAGAGAGAGAGAGAGAGAGAGAGAGAGAAGATATACAAGGGATTTGAGAAATAATTTTTAAGAGAACAAATTGAAGAGAAAAACTCTACATTAAATAATCTGTTGAAAAGTAAAGTGACACAGAAGAAAAGTTTTTAAATGATTGCCTGAATGAGGAAGAATCAGTAAACAAAGGTAGAAAATATTGAACAACTAGAAGATAGTTAAAGAGGAAGGTATACGAAAGCCAAATATGGAAAAGATGGTAGTGAAAAAGAGATAAAGGAGGTAAAACAACAACAAAAAAAAATCAGATGGAAATTAGAAATGTCCTTGAGATGGAAAAATTCAATATATAGATTAAAATGGCTCATAACATTCCAAACAATATCAATCTAACAGTTTGACTCATCCTGACTAAATACATGAATACTATAAAGTAAGATTCCACACCATCCAGCAAATAAATTAAGTCCTATGGCATAGTAATACAATGGGGCAACATTGAGAGAAGTCTAAAAGAAAAAAAATCTTCATCAATCCACAAAATACTGAAGAAAACATAAAATAAGAAACACTATTAAAAGAATATTAAAATTATGTGATAATATATTAACAACATTATATCTATAAATAACCAGAATATATTTTTGAAGAAGAGGGAAAGAGTAAAGGAATAAGGGTCCTTTTCTCAGGCAGTTGGAATGAAATTATTTATATTTCTTCATTTTCACTCTTTTAAATGTGGGAGATATCAGAAATTTTATTTAAAACCTTTAAAATTATAAAGGCGCATTTTGAAGAACATAAAGCAAGACATACTTTCTGAAATGGTAATAAAGATGAGGCAAGGCTATACAGGTGATATGCAAAAACATAGAACAAAGGAAACAAAAGCAATGTCTAAAAATAGAAAATATAAAATCATATTATAAAACATAATATATCACCGAATTAGAAGAATGATTTCAAGTGGTTCTTAGGATGAAATTTAATTGAATTATATGTAAATTATTTTAGGAGGTATCCCTTAAAATCAAAGGAAAGTGACCCACATTTTTTAAAATACGCACAAAATTAAAAAGTAAGCAAGGGATACTAGAAAATTTTTTAAGTCAAGTTCACAAAATTAAAATGTTATAGAATTTATCCAGAAAACATTTTGTGTACAAAATATATCAATATATGTTTTGTTTTGTTTCTCTTTTAGAGATAGGGTCTTTCTTGTCCCCTGGGCTGGAGTGCAGTGGCATGATCATAGCTGATGATAACCTCAAACTCCTGAGCTCAAGGAATCCTTTAGCATTAGAGTAGCTGGACTACAAGCACATGCCATCACGCCTGGCTAATTTCTTTTAATTTTGTGTAGAGATGGGGTCTTGCTATGTTGCTGAGGCTGGACTTGAACTCCTGGCCTCAAGAGAAGCTCCTGTCTTAGCCTCCCAAAGTTCTGGAGTTACCAGTGTGAGTCACTGCACCTGGCTTCAATATAGATTTCTAATTGGTGCTATTTCCAAGAGACATACAAATTCCTGCAACTTTATGTACAAAATAATATGGAGTAACAACGCATATATAAAAATCTATTCATACTAAAAAAGAAAAAGATCAAGATGTAAGGATCCATTGTGAAATTAAGAATCAAGGTATAAGGGTACTTTATGAAATCAATGCACAACTCTTGGTTTTGAGAGATCAATAAGCAAAAGGCAGGACAAACATTATACAATGTGAATATTATCATTAGGATAGTTAATGTACTGAAAATTGTCCCCTAGATATAAATAATACATTTTAATGCCCAAATCTCATGTTACTAAAACTTTATCCACTGGTCAATCTAGGAAAATCTCAATTTGTCTCACAAGGTAAAAACAAATCAATGTAATAGAATTAGAAATTAGTTAGAATGCTTTTAAAAGTCTTACAAATACAGACCAAAAAAAAAAAGAAAGAAAGAAAAACCTCATAACAACAAATAAATCTAAGGCCAAAATAGAAAACAAAGGCACAAATACAATCTATTTAGAAATCATCAGTGATCAGAAACATACTCGCCAAAATTCATGGCATGTACTTAACACTGTACTCTGAAATAAAGTCATGGTGTTAAATATGTTTATTATGCAACAAGAAAGGAAATTTTGAAAACTAAAATTTATACTTAGTAATATAAATGGCATAGAATATATATTTAGGGAAGGATACAAATTAATAAATATCAAACAGGGAAAATGAATCAGTAATAAGAAATCAGGAGACAACACATTATATTCAATAATGATTTCTTATAGCCATTTTTAAAACAATGATATATATATTCAAACTTCTGGAAAGTAAAACCCAGAAAGCAGACTAGATATCAGTGTTTAAGAAAGGCATTAAGTCCACAGAAAAAGAAGTGATTTATAAAACTGTAAATAGAAAGACTCATTTTATTTCACTTTCAAATTCAAACTTTATTTATGTTACTCTGCAAATATAGTTGAGAATCTCTTAAAAGTTTATCAATTTCTTTAAAAAATAGTTATTTCAATACAGTTTCATGGAGAGAACATATAATATTTTTGACTCATGTCTGTAGAAGTTATATAGAAATGAGTTTAGAAATATATCTTTCCCCCAAAAGTTGTAGGACCCAAAGAAACGTAAGTATGATGTCAATGAAATATCCATTTTTATAAGGATGACATCAATGAAATAAGTATCTATTTTTTATGTATTATGTCTGTAAAGAAAGCCAGTATTTTCTTTTTTTGCCATTTTTATTATCAGAATTACACAAGCTTCTCCTATGAATTGTCTTTACAGACATTGACACAAAATACTTGATATTTAATAGGCAATTTACTTCAGCCATATCTTATCACGCTATACCATGAAATTGAAATAGAATTTCTAGTAGCAAAGCAAGGATAGTTAAAATTAGGAAACCTTATAAATTGACTTTTTGAATTAGTTAATAGAAATCTCCATTGATATTACATAGTTATGTGATAAACTTTAATATGTATTTATTATAAACATCACAAACTGGGAGAAATACAGTATTTTCTTAATAGGCTAAAGGATTTACAGTGAAAATCAATTGTTTTTCTTGTATATAATAATGAACCGCAGAAGACATGCCAAGTTTTTACTTATGAAGCTAGAAATGTAAAAAAGCAAAAAGAAACTAAATTTAAAAAATGAAAAGACACAATGCTATTAACAACTTTGTTTGTTTCTGTTTTTGAGCTTCAGGCAATCCACTCCCTAGTTCTCTGTTACCAACTCATTGTGCTGTTGCTCACTGCTGTAGTGGTTCTTCTCCACAATGGTGTATAATGGGTAATGAGTTGTGCCTGTGGTCCCTCAGTCCAGTTCTCCAACATTTAGATACCTCTCCTAGGCATTCCAGAGGCTGAGATCTATAGATCAGCAGTGGATTAAAAGAGTCTGCCTCCTCCTTTCTTGCTTCTACCACTCTGAAAAATGCCCAGATCTATGTACTGCTTTTCCCATTTTTTTAATATTCTTCATGGTTTAGTTAGAGTTTCTCATTCAAGACTCAGGTTGCATTTTTAATAGATTTATGGAATTATAATTGATGTAGGATATACTACACATTTTAAACAATATATAATTTAATAGTTTTTGAGATGTGCATGTACTGAGAAAGCCATTAATACAGTTGAAATTGAGAATGTTTTCACCACTCACAAGTTTCGTTGTTCCCTCTTCAGTCTTCCTACTATCAATCTCCTTCATCTCCAGGAAACAACTAAACTTCCGTCACCACAGGTGACTTCACAATCCCTAGAATTTTATTTAAAAATGTCTATGGAATCATACAGAAAATACTGTTTTGATTTGGCTTCTTTCCCTCAACATAAATACTCTGAGATTCATTTATGTTGGCATATCAACAGTGTATTCCTTTTTATTGCTGAATAGTATCCCATTATAGGCATACAGTACAATTTGTTTAGCCATTAATCTGTTGATGGAGATTTGAATTGTTTCCAGGAGTTGGATATTGCAAATAATGTCACTATGTTCTTTCATGCACAAGTCTTTGTATGGGCATATGCTTTCATGTCTCTTGGTTACCTAAAAATCAAATGGCTAAGTACATGGTTAGGTTCGTGTTTAACTTTAATCAACTGCCAAATGGCTTTCCAAAATGATTTTTACAATTTTACATCCCTACTAGCAATATATGAAAGTTCTAGTTATTCTGCATCTTTGCCGATACTTTATCTGTCATTTTTATTTTAGCTATTTCTCTCAGTCCGTGGCTGGCTTATATTTGTATTTCCTTCACAGTGCCTTTCAAAGAGCAGAAGTTTTAAATTTAAGTCCAGATTTCCACTTTGTTGTTTTATGCAGCAAACTTCTGTTGTCATACATAGCAAATATTTGCCTAACATAAGGTCACTGTTAATTTTCCTATGTTTTATTCTAGAATTTTTATGGTTTCACATTCACATTTAGGTCTATGATCCATGAAATCAAATTGGTATGAGGCATGATGTGGGGTTATTTTTGTTTGATTTTGGCATATGGATGGCAAACATCATTGTTGAAAAGACTAAGCTTTCTCCCCTGAACTGCCTTGGCCCTTTTGTCAAAGATCAGTTGTCCCTATATGTGTGGGTTATTTTTGAATTCCCTGTTTCATTGATCTGTTTGTCTGTTTTAATGTCAATTCCACATTGTTTTACATACCAATGTTTTGTAAGTCTTGAAATAAGATAGTGTTGACACTCTAATTTTGTTCTTCCTTTACAAATTTGTTTTGGTTATTCTAGGTCTTTTGCATTTCTGTATGAATTTTAATGTTTGAAAATGTGTCAATTTCTACTAATAAAGAGGCTGCCCAGACTTTGGTTAGGATCATGTTGAATCTATAAATCAATCTGGAGATAAATGACATCTCAACAATACTGTCTTCCAATCCACCTCACCCACCACTTACATCTTCTTTATATCAGCAATATTTTGTGATTTTTGGAGTACAGGTTTTGGCTATTTCTGTCAGATTTATCCCTAAGTACTTCATATTTTATATTATGAATGGAATTGTTTTATATATTTTTGATTGCTATTAATATAGATATGTAGTTGATTTTTGTGTAATATTCTTGTACTCTGTAAACTTGCTAAACTCACATATTTTAGTAGCTTTCTTAACAGATTTAGTTACATTTTCCACACAGATGGCTTTACCGCAGATTGCTTTACATTTTTCTCTAATCTCTATGCCTTTTATTTCTTTTTCTTGAATTATTGCACTTGCTAGAACTATTGTAAAACGTCAAATAGAGTGGTGAGAATAGATACTTTTGTCTTGTTCCTGATCTTAGGGTGAAAACACTCTTTTGTCCTCATTCTCTATGATGTTAGTAATCACCTTTTCACAGAAGGTTTTTTTTAGCAGGTTGAAAAAGTTCCCCGCTATTCCTATTTTGCTGAATTATTATTAGAATTATATGTTTAATTTTCTCAAACGCTTTGTCTGCATGTACTGAGATGATTTTATGTTAATTATGTAATAAATTACATTGACTAATATTTGGATGCTATACTGACCTTGCATTCCTGGTATGCAGTTGATTTGGTAATGATTTTGGGGTATGACTGATAAAATGTGTATAGAATTGTACACAAATGTTTGTAAAGTGTACTTGCCTGTAGTTTTCTTTCTTGCATTTGTCTGCTTTTGCGTTATTATAATGATGTAGTGATGGTGTTCTTTAATGAGTTGGAACGTGTTTCCTCCTCTTCAATTTTTTTGTGAGGCCTCTTCAACTTATACAGAATTTGTATTATTTCTTTATTCAATGTTTGGTAGAATTAACTAGTGTTGCCACCTACACCTAGATTTTTGTGTGTGGGTAAGTTTGTAAGCACACAGTTAATTTTTAAAATAGACATAGGGATCTTCAGGTTATCTATTTCTTTTGAGTAAATTTTGATAGGTTATATATTTTAAAATGTGTAAATTACAACTAAGTTATCAAAGTAATCTGCAAAAAGATGTTTATTATATTCTCTTTTAATGAATATATATGCTTTTAATATACTATGCTTTTAATATATTTAGGATTTGTGGTGATCGTACCTCTTTTATTCTTGATATTGGTAATTTGTATATTTGCTCATTTTTTTGCCAATCGATCTGACTAGAATTTTATCAGTTGTATTGCTTTTCATAAAGAATCAGCTTTTAGTTTCATTAATTTTCTTTATTGTTTTCAGCTTTTATTTCATTGATTTCAACTGTGAATTTTATTAATTATTTTTCTGTTTACTTTGTGTTTGACTTGCTCTTTTTTTTTAGTTTATCAAGGTAGAAGCTAAGGTCATGGATTGGAGATAGTTTTTCTTTGTAATATAGGAATATACTGATACAAATTTCCTTTAAGTTCTGGTTGTGGTTTTGCTATTGTTTTATGGGACCCTACAATAAGAATCTTCTTACATATCTCCCTTATGCCACACTTTTCTAGTTTTAAAAATTAAAGACGACAAATATTAAGTACATGTTTACATCTATATTCACACACATACCCACTATACTATATACATATATGTGTATGCATGGATACATACAAACATGCATACACACATATATCTGTGTATATATGGATTTGTATATAATTATACATGTATGTAATTATAATATATAATCTTACTTATATAATAGCATATCCAAAAATCATACCAGATATTCTATTCTAGGCTCAAGTTGCTGATACCAGTAGTAGTCACCACCAAAAATTAGTGATATCTGAGTTAGCACAATACAAGCAGAATAACAATATTACAATAATAGCTACCATTTGTTAAGAGCACTCACTATGTGTCAGACTATGTAATGTTCTCTACTATGTGATGTTATGATGTCTTCATATCATCTTATAAAGTCATAAGAGAATCATGATCTTATAGATATAAATACAGATTGGCATAGCTACATAGTCTGCCTGTGATTCACGAGCTAAACATGGCAGAGCTAGTGTTTAAGAACAGGTCTTTTAGACTTCAAAATGTTTCCGAAGAGAGAAGAAGAAAATATTATTTTCTTTTTAATTTCAGTCTCTGCATGTCAGTCTATAGCATTTGTTCAGATTTGTTCAGATTTCATTACCTGTGAGCCTTAAACTCAATTGGAAGAAATCTTTCATCAAGAGTTTAACCATGTCTCTCCCATATAATAGAGAAAAATTCTACCATCCGTGAAAATTGCTTCCTCTAGTAGAGCATGTCATCTAAAAAACTGTCTTTTTAGCGATTGTAGAAAATTACAGAAGTGCCTCTGCCAGACTCCAAATTTTTTCTCTGAGGCTAGTTTCCTCCTGCACATTTTCATTTGGTGTGTTCAAAACCATTTATTTGCTTTTCAGGTTCTCCCTTGAATCTTTCTTTGCAGGGCTCCCATTGTTAAACTGAGTTCAGACACTCTCTTATTAGTATCTCTTCCCTTCCCATACATATGATAAGCAAACAAGCAAAGTAATAGTCCTAAATTCACTGATGCCTAACTAAACATAAATATTCTTGGGCCTAGTGGGTGCTATTTGTGTTTCCCAAACCCAATTACTCAGAGACCCTGTGGGATAGTGTATTTTCTCTACCATGTACTTACTTACTCCTAACATTGCTTCACCATATCCAAAATTATTTAAGCCTATAGTATTACTATTTTGGCAACAAATTATTTTTCCCATCCTGTAAGGACTATTATTGTTTTGTCTGCTAACCTGTCAGTCCTTCAAGTTCAACATGGGAAGCGTATCATCCATGTCATCAACAAAATCCTAATGCCACTTTGTTAAATGCCTGAACATAGAAATTCTCTGAATTTAGAAGTTTATGTCAGTTTACTTTAAGATACCTACAAATCTCTACATAGATTACTCCTTGCTCTCTACATATGACATCCACCTCCTGAAGTTTCAGAATTGCAAGTGAACCTTCCTTGGCTGTAGAAATGTATTTTTAGCCTCTCCAAGACCAGATTTTATGCACTATATTAATAATCCTCAACCATGGGTGATTTTGCTTTTGCTTCCCCACAGGGTTAATGGGCAATATCTGGAGATACTGTTGGTTGTCACGATTGGCATGTGGACACTGATGTTGGTATCTATGAGTAGAGCCCAGGCATTTTTATCACAATGCTCAGGACAGACCTCAGCCCCCACCAATTACCTGGTCCAAAATGTCAATAGTGTAGAACTTGAGAAACCCTTTAATAGATGCTTTCCTACTTCAGGAGTTTTGTTTATTTGTTTGTTTGGTTTTGTCCAGAAATGTGCCAATGGGAAGAAGAACTGCCTTAGCATTTATAAGTCCCTAAGGTTACATTTTCCAGGTCCCAGTTCTCTATGCACTTACCTGACCCTGCCCAGCTACACCAGGTGTCAATCTCATCTCTGAGATGCAAAGATATTAAGGTATGACAGGAATAAAGAATTCAAAATAAGCTTCATTAGCTCCCTAGTTCTGCAATGATTTTAGTTCCTCACTCTATCTTTGGTAAACTGAAATGAACAACATGTGAATCACAAAGACTGCTGTCAATTATTTGAAGTCCAGAGTCAGTCACTCTAACTAGATGAACCACAAAAAAGCTATGACTAAGCCCATTTTATTTGTCCAGCGTAGTGTTAAAATACTGAATGCTTTCATAGACATTATGCAAGCTGTAAGTTTCCATGGTCCCTGAAAGTTAATAATCTTTATTTATATATGCTGCTTTGTGTACCATCTATGTTACTTACCTCTCCTTCCCTGGAAGGCATATGAGTTTGCCTAGGCTTGATTAAATGCAACCCATGGTCAAATTTAAACAGAGCACTTTCCTAAAAATTTGCCCTTAAAGCACATGGTTACTTTGACTTTCTTGTACTTGTCATTCCAGAAATTATAAGATCTAGTAGAGCCAAATAGGAGATACCAAAGAAAAAAAGTGATATTTCTTTTTATAGCTTAGCATGTCTAATTCTATTTCCCCAGGATAAAGACATTCTCAATTGAGGATAGCTGCCAGCCCACTTTACTGCAGTGTCTTCCTGCAGAAGAGTCTTACTATCAGTTGTAAACAGTCTTCCATCACTTTGAATGCTCCATGTTCTTGGACCGAATGACCCACAGTAATGCTTTTCCTCCTCAGAATTATTGTGGAGGTGAGAGAGGAGAAAGTTGTTAAGCATTCTCACAACTTCCTAATTAATCAACATTATTTCAGAAGTTTGATTTTAAAAAATGTGAATTTGAACAATGGATGGTGTTCAGGGAATAATGGAAAAAAAATAAAAATGTATTATTTATTGAGCTAAAAAATAGCACAATTGGACTTAATATTTGGCATATTGTTTCTGGTTGTAATAAGTGCATTAAACATACAACCATACAAACAAACATATCTGTATTACAGAAGATCAAAATCAGAAAATATTTAAAAGAAAACATATTATGTTCATATTAGAAATAAATCATAAAATAATCTGTAATATATTTAAAAATAAATTTTCTCCTGTATGCATAACATTGTAGTATTCTCCTGCACACTTGACTTATAAATAAAAATCAACATAAGTAAATAGAGCCTTATCATATTTCAAAATGAAAGATTACGAATTTAAAAGATAATCATTCACTCCAGATTATTTTTAAAAAATAACGCAATTCCAATTAAATGTATCAAAGACACTTTATTAGGGTACTGACATAATAATTTTAAAGTTCATCTCAATATCCTAAACATCTCACTTGTCTACCACTAGAGAATCATTTTAATAAATTAAAAACAAAGAGGTAGATCTTTATTTACTATAATGAGAAAATGTCCAAGATATATTGAGTGAAACAAATAATTCCAGAAGCATACAAAACAGAATTTAGATCAGTATAGCTAGTATAATATTTTTTGAGAAGAAAATATTCATTCATATAAGTACAGAAAGTATCCAGAGGAAAACAGAACAAAGAGTTAACAATGATTTATTTCTAGAATATGGTTCTGGAGAGGATAAAAGGCAATAGAAGACAAGATAGTGGGAAAGAACCACTCTTATCAATATATTTATATATAATTTTATATATGTATATATATCATTTTATAACTAAATATAAAAACTGGATGAAAATAATACCCCAAATATATTTTAAACAAGAGTAATTAAACATAATTTAATCTTTTAGATTAAGCAGTATGCCAAAAGCACCAGTAAAATAAAATTTTAATAGAAGCACAGGTGTTTTCATATATATTTGTATATATATGTATATATAAATGAATTGAAATATCACTATAAATTGTTAATCATTAAGTATATCAGAAATGACATAAGTGCAAACATTCATATATATTTGTATATATAAAAACATATATATGAATACATAGTCCATACGCATAACATATAAATATAATGCATAAAATGTTAATGTATGTATCCATAAGTAACTACTTAATGATTTACAATTTAAATATAAAATTTTGTAGTTGTAATTAAGTGACATGAAATTGGGGAACTAGGTAAAATGCTTGACAATAAAAAGTTAGTTGATTTAATGCAAATAAAAAGCATGAGACTATTAGAAGAAAATAAAGTGAAAAGTTATTTACTATTTTTTTCAGAGAATCTTTGTACCATACAATAAAGACAGAAACAATAAAATAAAATATAGAATAATCTATATATAAATGAAATTAATTTTCTAATCATACAATCAAATCCCACCTAAAATAAATAAAAGCCAAATGGCAAGCTCTGAACAATTTGCAATGTTTATAGAAGCTAAAGGATTAATAAACTACTTAAAACCTATTATAAGTTAATAAAATTATGAACAGGCAAAGAAAATGAACATAAAATACAGAAATTAAAATATACAAATGTCAAATGTAAGAAACTGCATGTGTCACTAGTAATCACACTGAGGGTGAATATTAATAGAACAATAAAATATCATTTGATCTCAATTAGAACAAATCGCTGCAAAAAAATTTAAATGTTGAGGTGAGAAAATGAATTGAAATATCACTATAAATTGTTAATCATTAAGTATATCAGAAATGACATAAGTGCTAACATTATCATCCTAAATTTGCTTTTCCTGAAAATACTGAAAACACTACCAAAAGAGAATTGGAACCCATGTAAAATAAACATTATTCACTAACTAAAAATATATGTAGACGAATGCTTACTGTTATATAAAGATGTTCACAAGACAGTAAGCAAAAATGGCAGATTATAAGCAATTTTCTTACATTATTATTTTTGTGTAATAAAAATGCATACACAATTGTTTTAGAAAAAAGATCATAAAAGTTACATATATTTTTTAAATTTTTGCTCTTACATATTTTATCATTTTGAACATAAACATGTAATAAAATGGCATATCAATGAACAAAAGTATGAGAGAAAATTTTATATTAAAAAACTGGGCCACACAAAACTCTTTACCATAAAGTTAATCTATAGCGTTGAACTTTAGTGATATAAATTTATAAATATTTTGAAATAAAATTTATAAAGAAGCTTTTCAAAGAAGATATCTAATTATTTTAAAAGCCAGAAAATTTTTTAAAAGTAAAATTCGGGAATGTAATTATTTATTCTTTCAGTAAGTATTTATTAAGCTTTTATTGTATATAAGACATGGAGTGAGGCACTGGAATTATAAAGTCCAAAAAAAAAAAGTCATATGTTACCTTCGGCTGGGTAAATTAGATCAAGTAGTATTGGCAGACATTAATCAAATCATTATGAAAAAGAAGGGATTATCTCAACTTGGGTACATCTCAGATGGGTGAGCAAGAATAGAACAAGGTGGTTTGACTATACAAAGATGTCTGCAATGGCTTCCTGAGGAGCTGGTGAATGGGAATTCATTATATGGAGGTGAATGGTAATCTAGGGCCAGACTTACATCAAAACATTGTCAAAGGAGGGAGGATGCAAATAAGAGGAAAGCAAAATAAAGCCAGTGCTGAGAGTAGAGTCATCCATGATCGGAGATTGTAGAGCAAAGACAACGTAAAATGAAAATCTGTGAAGGCAGGGCCAGGTCATTCAGGTTTTTTTTTTTATTTTTTTTAGCTTATATTTTGGTTCTCATTCTATCAACAATAGGACTCCACTAAATTGCTTTAAATAAATAAAGGAGGATGTAACATGATCCACCTTTGTTTTGAAAGCTGCCCCTTACCTGTAGTAGAGAAAGAAATTCAATGGAACAAGAATCGAATTAAGGAGACTAAATAGGACAAAAATTATCACTAGTAAAGATGGAAAGACATGAATGAATTTGAGATATATTTAGGAGGTAAAATCAGTAAGACTCCAAGATAGCTTGCTTATGGAGTATGAGGGTGAGGATGGCTTTAAAGATAATTCCTGAGATTCTGATTTGTCAAAAGGGATAGCTTCATTCACAAAACAAGAAATACCAGGAAGAAAAACATGTGGAGAAAAGATATTGGCTTACTTTTGGAAATTAGTTTAAGATGTCTCAGATATCTGAATTCAGGTGTCAAGTAAGAAGCTGGTATATATTTATACATGCGGGGAACTCAGAGAAGAGGCCAAGCAACAGAGAAATAACATGTTTATTTTAGTGAATACATGGTAGTGTATTCTGTGTGTGTAAACGAGATCAGGAAGAAAGGGAGAGAGAGAGAGAGAGAGAGAGAGAGAGAGAGAGAGAGAGAGAGAGAGAGAATATGACGGAATAAGAGAAGACCACAAGGGTGTATCCATAAGAAAAACATAAAACTCGGTAGAGGAATTTTAACTTACAAAGATATGGAAAAGGTGCATGATTAAATGAAAAATGAATGAACCCATGTATAGAAGTCAAGGGAGGAAAACATTCAAAGAAAGAAAAAAGGCCAACTGTTAAATATTATTGAGATATCAAAGTAAAGCAAAGAATTTTTGTTTAAATTATAAAATTTGGTGATAATGAAGTCAGTGGCAACTTAGAGCTGTTTGGATGGCGTAGTGGGCTCTAATGCCACATGATAGTAGGCTGAAGAACTTAGCTATTGATGGGGAAAAGTTGACTGGGGTAGAAGCTTTTGTAAAGATTTTCTATGAAAGGGAAGTATAAGACAGAGCAGTAATGGAGGAGAATTTAAAGTTATAGGAAAATTCTCTCCTCTCTCTCTCTCTCTCTCTCTCTCCCCCCTTTCTTGAGTGGGAATACTCAAGTATGTTTAAAATCCTGTAAAAATGATGTAGATTCAGGTCAGCAAACTCTAACACACAAGCTAAATCCAACCTGCCACCACTTTTTGTAAATAGGTTTTACTGGGACACAAATGTACTCATCCTTTACATATTTTCTATAGCTTTTTGTACTATAGTGACAAAGTAGTTATGACATCGACCATATGGCCCATAAAGTCTAAAATATTGTCTGTCTTACTATTTGTAGAAATAGTTTGCTGCCCTCTGATCCAGATCAAATAAATAATTTGATTACATAAAAAAGTGACAGGTAACTGATAAGGTAAAATACTTAATGTCAGAGAGTATTGGATGGAGGAATCATACAGACATTGGCAGTATTATACCCTGGGAATTAGAACATTGATATAATTTCCTTTAATTTGAAGGTAATTCTCCACTAGTTCTTTGAAAAAAGTCAATAAATCTGCAGATCTTTAGCCATTATAAACAAGAATCAATTAATGAAACAGAACTTTAAGGCATTTACAATCTTAGGGAAAAATTACATCTAATGATCTAACAATTTTATTCTGTTTATAAGAATACAGACTCAAGGAGCTAACATCCCTTATTTATAGTTTGTAACGCAGTGGTCTATAGTAATTGAATGAACAAATATATGACTAGAGAAGATGTTTAAGGATAATTATTACATAAACAATGTGCTATACATGCTAAATTTTCAATGAAATGCGGATTTTGTAAGAAACTGTAGTTTAACATTCTGCTTCACAGACATAAAAGAAAATCTNAAAAGATATTCCTCACCAAAAAAAAAGCTAGAAATTCATTCAATAAATTTAGTGTCTGTCCTAATAATTGTTAATTTTTATAAATGAGACTATATGATAATTGTGATAAATAAGATTTTGCTAAAAAACAGTGTTTTCCTAGTTTAAAAATAGCACTGAGTCCAGTGTTACCACATATTCGTATAGGTACACAATATATTTTTGTTGAATAAATGCATGAAGTGGACCAAAATACAGCAGTCAAATTAAAGTTAGAAACAAAAAAAGTTGCTCCAAATCACCATAGTCATATAATGGCATTCTAGAAGATTTCCTCATCATATGTAGAAGTATAATAAATAAGAAATGTAACTATTTAAAAAGAGAAGATAAACACTTTGTTTTGCAAAATTATTTTGAACTAATTTTTTTTAAAATTATTATACTAAAATGAATGGATATATTCAAAATATGGATGCCTATAAATATGGACATAAATACATGTGCATTATCATATCTGTATTAGAATTTTAAAATGAATCAGATGAACACTCTTTAAAGGGGACATAGAAAGGAATGACATAAATCAAGCTCTATAACAATACTTTTTATAATATTTCCTTTTGAAAGATGTAGAGATTCAATTATTTCCAAATTGATTCATAGATTCACATAATTCTAGTCAAAATACCAAATACATGTGTTCAGGGAAGAGAGAGAGATGCAAAAACCTCATTTCAAATAGAAATGGTAAAGAAAAAACATGACAATTCTTTTTTAGTAGATGTGGAATTTAGTGGTTGGAGCAGGAATACTTATTTATAAAATGTAAAATATATTGTAAACTATAATAGCGTTTGAAAATATGGTTCTTACATTGTAAAAAAGAGTGAATTCTTGAGTGGAATATAGAAAGCACAAAAATGACCTGGATATATTAAAATTTTACATTATTATTAAGTAATATATACAGAGAGAATTATAATGTTTCAGCAGGAAAAAAACTAGTTCTCTATTTTACATGAATACGCTAAAGTATGTTTCAGATAGGTTAAGAATTAAACGTAAAAATAAACCTATAGAGGAAATTATTAAAATATAGTAAATATTTAGCACACACAGGATGAGTAAGACATTTTTAAAGTAAAAGCAATGTAAGAAAACATAATGAATAACGTTATTATTGTTGACCTCAAAGACTGTTTATATTCCACATTTCAAAATAAGAAATCCAGTAACACAAAATGCGAAAAAAAGGTTCTACTACACTAACGTCAAACATGTAAACATTACATGCTAAAAAATAACCTGTCAAATTGTTAAAAAAAGAGATAATAAATAATGTTAGGGGTATACGGGGAAACATGGGAACTCCTACATAATGCATGTGGTAAGATACAAAATATAAAAGTTGTATTTTGAGAGAGTAATTTTGGCAATGTGTTAAGTAGATTACATTTTTTATTCTTTCTGGCCTTGTATTTTCTTTTGTAGGAATCTATCAATATGATGAGGTAATTTAAGACATTTTTGTGACAGTGAAATGAACCATCGCAAATGTTCAACAAAAAAGGGAGGCATAAGTAAAAAAATGACACATCTTAGGAATATACTTTCAAAAATTATGTTTTTAAAAACATTCCTATTCATAATAAAATGTAAACTTTAAAGTAATACTATGCAATCATATACATACAGTTTCTAATATGAAATTAATTTTCTCTAATAGCCACAGTCACATACCTGTGCATATGATAGAATTTATGTGCCAGAATTTTTAAAGTATTATCTCTGCATAGTGGGACTTGTTGATAATTATTTTGATTTTTTTATAAATAACTTTATGTTTTCAGTATTTTCTTAAAAAGCATTCATTTACTTTGTAACTAGAAAATAATGGAAATTAAAATGTATCATGTTAATCCACAAAATTATACTTGTTCATATATCAGAATAACCTGTATCTTTCTAATTGTTTAGTATAATTAGAGTAGAAATAGTCAAACATTGTAGGATAAAATCATATATTTGCTTATATAATTAATTATATAATCTGTTTCAATACATTTTTAGTAAAAAAACTTAGTGAGAAAGAGAATGAATGCCATCTTCTTTCTAGCCCAAGGATTCCTTGTCAATCTTCATGTTTTGTTGGAGAATCATATACACATTCCAAAGGAAGACGTTATACCAAAGGTAAAGGGGCAACACATTGGAATGCTGATTTTAAATCATCTCTTATCCTCCAGTTATTTGGGAAAAGCCACACTGTGAGTTGTCAGAGAACCAAAGAGATTATGATTTGCAAAAGTTAAAAATTTATATTTAAATTTTAAATTCCCTTACCTCTCAAGTTGCAAGATTGACATCTAAGCAACATTTCTCAGAAATTAAAAAAAAAGAAAAAAGAAAAGAAATTCTAATTAGAACACTACACGCCATGTCCCAAAGGTGAGAGAGGAAAAAGTGGTTGAGAATATTTGTTCTCTGTGGTTCAGAAGTTACAGAGCAAACAGCTACTATCAAATTGGAATCCCTAAATGCAATGAACAAAATGGAATTCCAGAGTGGCATGGACCTGGTGTCAGAACTTAATCACCAAAGACAAGGTGAGCATGGTTACCATGATGATAGCAAAGTCAAAGCAGTGATCAGAATACCTTGACTCAAAAAAGATCTATGATGCTGACTAGTGGATCATGGTGTCCCTAGAAGAGAGGTACGTAGAAATCCATTAAATTCTACTTGATCTGCATAAGTGGAAGAGTCCTAGCTCAAGTGAATAGAAGTCTAATTTGAATCACCAAGAGTCATGATCCCAAAATCAATTCCCAGACTTGAGTCAGTTTACAGACCCAGAATCCACTGAATGAAAAGGCAGACAGCTCCCCTTGAGGAAAGACCCTGCTATACTACGAAAAATGTATGCTGTTAAACTTTCCCCCAGCCTTCTCCAGCAAGATCTATAACTATTTTCTAAGGTGACTGTGTATTGGGGAATGTGAAGTAATCAGACTTTTTGGGGATTACTCCACACAAACCCTGAAGTGACACTAATTTCTTGAAGATCCAAAACATCCCTGTGATCCTCCAGTCGTGGAGGACAACTGATTAATGCCATTTTAACTCCGATCCATCTCACAGGGAGAACCCAAACCATGTTATTTCCCTAGTTCTATAGTACATAATCAAAATAGATATACTCAACAACTGGCAGAATCCCCTCATTGGAATAATTATGCTTTACCAATCATAAAGAAAATCATTTGTTTCCTCAAGCAAATGTAACATTACTATTTTGTCTTTATGGGGTTTGTTTGTGTTTTTTTTTTTTTTTTTTTTTTTTTTTTTTTTTTTTTTTTTTTTTTGTCAGTGGTGCCCTCTCTTACTTCATAGCACACAATCATATCATGAGAAATATTCCACTGAAAAACTTAGAAAGAAATGTGATTCAGTTTAAAATATATTTCACTATGGGGACAATAATAAGAATGATGAAATACATATTTCTACAAATATAAGAGCTTATACTTAACCAATATAAATACTTATACATAAATTATTAAATTATATATAACACACATATATATGCCCTAGAGCCATATCAATTCTTCTTTAAATCACTTACTAATAACTTCTGAATTCAAAAGGAATATTTAATGTATTGCTGAAAACCCCCACTTGTCATGTGTGATGATGCATAAACACCTGGGGAATGAAAAACTGTTTCCAAGGCTGGCCACAGTGGCTCACACCTGTAATCCCAGCACTTTGGGAAGCCAGGGTGGGCAGATCGCCTGAGGTCAGGAGTTCAAGACCAGCCTGGCCAACATGGTGAAACCCTGTCTCTACTAAAAATACAAAAACTAGTCAGGCATGGTAGCACATGCCTGGAATCCCAGCTACTCAGGAGGCTGAGGCAGGAGAATCGCTTGAACCCGGGAGGTGGAGATTTCAGTGAGGTGAGATGGCACAATTGCAGTCTAGCCTGGGCAACAGAGTGAGACTCCGTATCAAAAAAAAAAAAAAAAAAAAAAAAAAGCCAAAAAACAAACAAACAAACTGTTCTGCTTATTAAAATGAACTGAAGTATGATATCTGATAAGATCGGGAATTTATAAATTGTTTCTCTAACTCCTTTATTCTTTAGACATAGTAACTACAAAATAATTATAAATGCTGCCTTCTTTGCAAGGTGAATAAAATGTTTGGTCAAGGGAGTATTTTACAAATCCTGGGGTATTATTAAATATTGCCAGCTCTGGTACCCAAACTAAATTACAGCTCAGACAAGGGACAGAAAGGTCATGTTTATTATTCACTTTAGTAAAAATGTAACCACAACACTTGTTTCTACATCAGGGAGTATTATAACCATCATTGTAACTAATAATAACAATGAAAATAATACAGCTACATTGTATTTTGCATTTTTCAGTAAACAGTAGGGCTTATGGTTAATAATCATTCATATTTACACTGAAGCTTTTTATGGCGGAGTTCAGAGTGGTTTTTGAATAGTACCTCATTAATCATTTCAACAAGTTACTTGGAAAGTTATTATCCTAGTTCAATAGATGAAAAAATTATATCACAGAAAGGTCAGATACATATTTACTTGTCCAATATTAAAGAAGTGAGTCCACTTCAAATCTAAGACCTCTTTTTCACCCCTTGATCTAACCACTGGACCAAGGCAATATTTGTCCATGTTGTGGTTTGACCATCAACCTAAAGTACTTCAAGGCTGACCTCTCTGCTATTACTTTTACAGAGCTATAAACAGGGAAGAAAATATCATTTTTTCATCTATGGTGACCATACTAAAAAAGACTCAAACCTAATTAATGTGTATTTCCATTGTTTCTTTAAGTCTTATTAGGAACAATTGACAAAAGTGGTATCAATTTACGACTGTAAATATCAAAGCACTTAATAGTGAAATGAATGCATCATGATGAAATTTATGATGAAACAAACAAACATATTTTTAAGGTGTCATTTGAAAATAAATGTATTTAATATGAGTCAGTGAAAGGAAACAAGGAATCAACTTTTAATAATTTAACACCTCAAATATTTAGATCTTCAAGAGCAAGTGAAAGAATGTATGTTTCAGTTAATGTGGCTTGAGGAAGGAGGGAAGAATTGAAATGCAAATTTAGAATTTATACCCAAAGACTGTTTCTATTTGTCTATTCAATAAAATCATCACAATTTCAAGGCTTTACCTAATGACATTTTATTTTAAGAGAAGGCAACTAAACAACAATTGTTATACTTTGAAAGTGAAAAATATACAGTGAATACGAATTAAGTAGCACTGTCCTTTCAAATAAAAGAACATTTGCAGGCATTTTTTTCTATATTTTTTGCTACTCCAAAATTACTGTCTATGTAATTTTGCTTTAAGTTTAAAATTTAGCCCAAATAGAATCAAATCATAACTCTATATATTCCTATTTTGAAGCATATATTGCTTATTTAGATCCTAAAAATATAGTGAATTCTCTTAAACAACTCATCCATGTTTATCTTAGTTTGTCTGCTTTGTTAAAAATTTATTCATTTTTTGGTTTTAAATCAATGATATTTGAAGACCTGACCCATTAAAATGTAAGTAAAAGTAAAAATTATGTGTCATAAGTTTTGACATTATAGTTACCCTACACCTGACCATTGCATTCTAAAACCTGCAGTCAAAATGTTTACTATACCTTAATTACTTCTGCTAGAAGAACTTGTGTTTAAAAAAAAGATGGAAAAGTGATTCTTCTTGCTAGATGTAATGATTGTATTTTTCCACTTTTCTCTGAGGTCTGCATTCAGTAAACAAAGAGATGAAAAACTAGGTAAAGAAGACAACATACCTTACAAGTTATGGTGTGTGGACATCCCAAAATTTGGAAAACAGTCATACCAAATTGAGGCAATGAGACAGGAAATAAAAGATTTCTGTCATTAAATTTCTTTTTATGTATCTTCCACAAATATTTAATTTTGAGACAATTCATATAAACTGGATAAGTTAGTACAGAACTGTGTTTATTAAAAAGCAATTATCTGTCTGTATTCAAAAGCAATACCATCTGTATTCAATATACATATTAATATCTTAGAAATATTTATAAAAGATACATGAGTGTTTAATTGTATATAGCTGTTTAAATGAAATATTTCAGTTACTTTGATATTTACATTTTATTTCATTAATATAACATTAAACTATTAGTATATTTTATTTCCATGTACAAACAATAATGCTAAATGCCATAACCTTATTGAGTTATATATTTGCTCATATGCATTTATTTTTAGCACATTTGCTAACTTACTTTAAGCAAGTTTGCTAACTTATTTTAAGCAAATACATAATAAGGTTGTGGTATTTATTATTATTGTTGTATATGGAAATAAAATATACTAATAGTTTAATGTTTGTGTTCAGGGTTTTCCTTTTAATCATGCTTCCTCATATTTTTTTTCTGAATTTCTTACATTTTCACCATTTTTAAATATTTTATTAATATGTATCAGCTTTGCTGTCATTTCATTCCCCAAACTTATGTTTGCAATATTATAATGTATAGATTTGACTTAAGGTCAAACTTTATGACATTAAATCAAATGACTTTGCTATCATTTCATTCCCCAAACTTAAGTTTACAAAACTTATGTAAGTATAAATTTAAGGTCTTACCTTTCATATATTTTTATTTGTAAGTTTTAGAGACAGCCCCTAAGTTTTGCCCAGGTTGGAGCACAGAGGCTATTCATAGGCTCAAACACTGCTCAGGACAACCTAGAACTTTTGGCCTTAAGCAATCTTACTACCCTAGCCTCACAAGTAACTAGGACTATAGGTGTACCATATTACCTGGCCTCCCTTGTAAAGGACTAATTTTCCATGGTTATGTTGTTTAGACTTTAATTTATCTTGACAGTGAAAGCATTATTTTTAAACTCTTTAGCAGGAGTTTAAATACAGTCTTTGAACTTATCTAGCAGCTTCTAGCAGATGTTTATTTAAAAAACCAATTGTTTGATACCTTAGGAAATATTGTGCTTTTTTTCTCAACCTTTCCTACCTTACAGTTACAATTTGAATGGCTTATGGAGTGCATGAGAAAAATAGTCCTGTAATTTCTTTTTCCTTTCATGAATATTGAGATTTTATTAAACTGACTCAGTGAATGATGGTTCTTCTGGTACTATAAAAGCAATTTTAATTTTAAAACATATTCAATATCACTTCATGCTTTTCCCTGATCAAAAGACATACTAGTTTTTCAAAACTCTCAGTGTCTAGTGATATACAGGTTGCTTCTGCTTCGCTTTGATTTAGTGAATCATGAAACTCTAGAGACATGAAAATTCAGATGAGTCACCAAATCCCCAGTGAAAATGTTACTGAGCAACTCCTAAAGCAGAAAACTATCTCTAAATGCAGTTCCTGAGAAGAACTAGGGATGATTACATTTTATAAACACAGAAAGGTCTCACGAAGGAAATTCTGGCATCCTGTGGATATTATCGGGGTGTGTGAAAAGCTACACATTCCTAAGACCGCAGACTTGTCAGCTTGGAGTCTGAGAGAGCGATCATTTATTAAAACCTTGTCGGTGAGATGCTAATACAAACTAATTCCAGAAAAAAAAAAAGGGGGGGGGGGCATTTATTGTCAGTTTAAAATCTTTCCTAAATTAGCTATGTCGGTCTTTTTTTTGGCAGCTGTAACTGTTCACCACTACCATTTGTGAATTCTAATGAAAACTCTATTCACAAATAGATTTTAATTGGACCTAATTCAGACAATCGATTTTTTTAAAAAGCGGACAGTTTTAAGTGCTTTCAAAATATCTAGTTACTTAGCAGAATTTCAAAGACATATGTGTGTGGGAGTGTGCACTCATGTGTTCACGTGTTTGTATGTGTGGGTTTTCCCCTCAGGCATAAAGAAATTGTGTGGCTGCTCACCTGGGCACCCCAGTTTTTAGTAACTCAAGAAGCTCTTTCTTTTCTCATTGACAAATGAATGTAAGTAGCTCAGTCTTTTTCTCCATAGCTCATCCTGCTTTTTTAGTTCTGAGAATGACCATTGAGATTTTACAAATTTTATGCTAATCTGAGAATTGCTTTGTGTTGGGAAACACTGCGCCAGCTGAGTCACTCGTTTGAGCGATGCATCACAGAGAAATGAAGTGACCAGGCTAAAGTAACACACAAAATGGCAATATGTAGTATAAATACAGACTTGACTGTATGTTATATTTTGTTTTTTAAAAAAGAATTTTAGACTACATAGATGTAAGATACTTATAATTTATATTTTGCTTATTTATTTATTTGAGATGGAGTCTTGCTCTGTCGCCCAGGGAGCAGTGCAGTAGTGTGATCTTGCACTGCATCCTCCACCTCCTGGGTTCAAGTAATTCTCTTGCCTCAACCTCCCTATTTACTGGGATTGTAGGCATGCATCACCATGACCAGCTAATTTTTGTTATTTTCAGTAGAGACAGGTTTTCACCATGTTGGCCAGACTGGTCTCAAACTCTTGACCTCAAGTAATCCACCCTCCTTGGCCTCCCAAAGTACTGGGATTACAGGCACGAGCCACCGCGCCTGACGATACTTAAGATTTTTAGATATGATAATACATTTACCTTAAGGACCATATTCCTAACTAAAAAAAATCTTGGTAATTTTGACCTCAAATTTTTGTTACTAATAATTTAAATTGTAGTAACAAAATTTAATTAATTTTGATGGACATTAATTCTGATGTAAAAATGTTTATATTCTGTCTCTCAATACACACACACACACACAAACACATACATATATACAGACATACATACATGGATAAACTCATATACAAACATACACACATTCTATTTAATATACAAATACAGTTTCAATTATAACATTGTATCATGACACAGTTGTAGTCAGCCATCTAAATAGTTTGTTTTCTATAGCTTTATGTTGATAAACCATTAATTAAACTTAAGGTAACTGGGTCTGTTTTCCTTAGAATCGTCTTTGTACATACATTTCGCTTAGTAGTCCTTGGAAATTCACTTAGCACACTGCAAAATATCAAATATCTAACGTGTGAGAAGAAGTTAATGGTCTACTCTATGCCAATTGTTTGAACCTGACCTAACATAGTCAATAAATATAAGTTGTTAGAAATGGTTTATACCACCCTCTGCATAACAGTGAAAGAAATTATATAACCCGAACTGAAAACCAGTATTTTTTTTAAATTTTGCTCAATTTTGAAGAAAGTAACGAAAACATTAAATATTTGGAAAATATACACCTATAATGTCACCTTTACTGCTATTTTCCTAATAGCAGCACTGTTAGCACTATGGGATCATTAAACTTTATATTTCAATTACTTAACTATTGAAACATTTTGGATGGAGAGTCTCTTTAGAGACTACATTCATTCATTTTAAGTTTTTACCAATTTAATTTTTTTAAATGTACAAACCACACTACAAATGTTCTTTCTTGTCCTGTATTCACATATGTCTAATATATTAAAGGCCCTTGTTATTTTCAGTTGATGAAACAAATTCTAGAAGAAAACTAGAAATTCCAAAACTTTGTTCTTTAAAATTTCGGAAGTGGAAAATCTTGATATGCCAGGAATGAACCCAACTTTATAGGCCCTGATATATACTATTATATATATTAATATATATATATATATATATTTTTTTTTTTTTTTTTTTTTTTTTTGGAGACGGAGTCTCTCTCTGTCACCCAAGCTGGAGCTGCCACTGGCCGGGATCTCAGCTCACTGCAAGCTGCCTCCCGGGTTCACGCCCATTTTCTCCTGCCTCAGACCTCCAGTAGCTTAGGGACACAGCCCGGCCACCTCGGCCCGGCTAGTTTTTTTGCTATTTTAGTAGAGGACGCGGGTTTCACCGTGGTTAGGCCAGGACTGGGTCTCGATCTCCTGACCTTGTGACTCCGCCCGGCCTCGGCCTCCCAAAAGTGCTGGCGATTACAGCTTAGGCCACCGCGCCCGGCCTCTGATCATATTTTTTAAGGAAGAGTAACATGTATGGCCAAGCCGTACACAAGCCTATTTTTAAAGACAATATTTTAAGGAAATATTTGCATTTTATCTATTTATAGTAACACCTTACAGTTTTAGGAAAAGCTGTATCATTTTGGCTTTAAATTCTCTTTTCTGAGTACATATTGAGGACAAAGTGAATGATTCAGTTCAACCAAGCACACTGATCCATTCAAAGTATGATGATTGAGATGTATGTATCCCTTATACTTGTGCTATATGTCATATTAATTACTCATAACTATCTACTCTATTTCTCTTTTATAGATATGAACAATTATTACTGTCCAAATTATTAAAATATTATCCCTCATTTTATCAGTATGGTATGTGCACATGGACTTTTCAGAATTAAAAGTTGTAAAACATAGAGACAAAATTATTTAATTTGAATATTGCATGCTATATTTGTATGGAAGTTCACAAACACCAATCTAATCAATAATCTCAACTGAAAAAAAAAATCCTCTCAAAAAAAAAAAAACAAACAAAATGGATCTTGTAACCATATTTAGGTAATGGTAACTGAATATAAAGTTAGGTGGAAAGTAGAATTTTAAATTTAATGAAATTTTTATTTCTTCAAGGCACTATCTTAGAAAATTAGCATTTGGTGCTAAGTTTCCCAATTAAATATTTATGGCTTTATTGGGTAGAGTTTGGTGTTTTGAATATTTTTTTTAAAAAACCTACCTCACAAAAATGTCTTATAAATACATTAATGGTTCTCTGCTAAACTAGTGATATATGAGACTTATGAAACAATGTCAGGTTAAAATTCAGCATACTTCTACTATTCCAAAAACATTGTAAACTTAGGCAAATCACTGCCCTCTCTTGACTCTGTTTTGTAGAGAAATTTTGTCCAAAGGAATATTTCTCAATAGGAGAAATTTTACTCTGAGTGACAAAGAAGCAGGAAGTAATTAGGACTTTCTGTATAACAATTTCTAAGAGTTTGCTTTTCCTCATTGTTTATATCTACCTATAACTGTAATATAGTAAACATTCTGTCCAAAAATAGGGTGACCCCTGCAATGTTTGTTTTGTATGTTTTGTTTTAAAACAAGCTGAAATTCATTTAAATGTAGTTTTATAGCACCCCCCCATCCTAAATGGACATATGATCTTAAATGTAGAGCCTTCTAATTTCCATGTTTTAGGCCACAGAAAGTTTGAGCTACTTCAGTAAGGATTCCATTTTGACTCAACAGAATTATTACAATATTTAATTACATTCTTCATTATTTAATGCCTTAACAACACATTCATTTCCAACAATACTAGTGCAATTTCCTGACATTAAATGTCAATCTATATAACACACACAATATCAAAATGTGTTTTTAAACACACGTTTTAATTAAATGAACCATCTTTTAAATTTGTTTCTATCATGGTAATGCCTAGGGTTTTTGATGCAATAATCTGTGAAACTTAAGATCTCTGGAAAAGTTTTAGAACCCCGGTTCTCAAGTCCTGGTTCTTTAAGAATGTTTCTTTCTTCTTGGTGATTCTTAAAATAAAATCAGCATTCTACTCCAAAAGTCAAGAGAAAATGAATTAATGCATCTAGATTTTTCTTTTCTTTTATGTTACCAGCCTTTAAGAGGATCACAAAATATAAGGAGAACCCAGAATAAAATATGATGAACTTGTGTTACTAATATTCAAGTATATTGTATAATTGTGGGCCTGCAATAAAAACATCAAGCCTTGTTAGACTTTTATAGAAAATCTTTTATTCTCTTTAATTTTTAAGGGCAATTGCTTATACAGTTTCCTTTTAGGAATTTATTATCTGGGATTACTTCTCTTATTTTCAATGACACACAAAAAAGGCGAAAATGAACTCTTTGAAGAACAGTTCAATAGTCCAAATTGTACTGTTAGAGATTATTTCAAATTCAGTGCTTTGTCTGAAAACATTTTCATTAGCATTTGCAGTTAGGACTATGGAAAAATTGGAGTATACACTATCAAAGAGCAAATTATATTTTCCAACTGTTAACTAGCATTAGAAAGGGCAACATCTTTAAGTACTCATTAAAACTGTCTTTTGAAAGAGTAATCATCTAAAATCCGATACTAAAACATTATATTCCCAGACTTTAACCTCTCTTCACTAGTTTCTCCCAGCAACAAGGCCTTGGTAGTCAGTCTTTGCACATAATGATCAACTTTACCAAGAAAAGAACAATTTACATCCTGTATTATTTATTGACAAGTTTGAAATTTGTGACTATGTGTCTACTCATTAACATGTTCCTGTAAGTGATCTTTAAAATTAAATAATCAGAAACCGGGTCCAAATTTATTCTTATAAAAACAAAAATAATATAACATGGAAGGTATGCCTTTATTTGAGGCTGTTACAGAAAGGGAGAACACCCAGAACTCAAACCTCTCTCCTTTTATTTATGAATATTTGTATCACTCACTTCTGAATAAGTTTAACAAGAATACATATCATTTCTTTTGGGGATGACAGCAATACTGACAAACAGTCCTTGCTATGACTGCCATTTTGTTATTGCTAAATCATCCACAAAATTGTGACCTGATTTTAGTTACCAGGGACAAAGCCAAAGCATGGAATTGAAGTTTCATTCTGATTAAACACAAATAGCCAGTGCATAAAAACCTTTTAAATCAGATCTATAACCCAGTAATTAAAAAACAAAACAAAACAAAAAAAACAAAAAAAAAAAAAGGAAGGAAGAAAAAGTAAGGAAAGGAAAGAGTGAAAGAAAGTAGGAAAGAAGGAAAAAAAAATAAAAGACACCTTAGGAGCCTGATACACAGTAGGCCTCTGACATTCTCTATGCTGGTATAATAACTAAATGGCAAGTAACACGGGTGTAAGATCCCTGTTGCATGCTTTCATTCAAACTAAAAATTTACAACAAAATCAACCCTTGGGAAAATTGCTCTTTGGTTTAAATCTTCATTACCTTCTGGAATTTTGGTAAACTCACTTTATTTTTAAATTAAGCTGGCCCCTCTTCTTTACTCCATTACAAAAGTCAAACACCAAGAACCAGACAGAAATTTCAGAACGAAAAGAGTTTTGTTTGTATGTGTGTTTTAAGTCCAACCCCTGTATACAAAATTGTTAAAAGCAGATGTTTTAACATAGTGCTTTATTCCAACTTATCCTTGAATGAACTTCCTTCAAGTTTCAACCATTAAAAAAAAAAAAAAAAGAAAAAAAAGCAGTCAATTTCCTGGTGGTTGTAATTTAATTAAGTAACCTTTCATACTGAGCAAAACCCAAAAGCAAAAGGGTCATTAATCTTTCTAGTGATTAGAGACACCTCTAGGGCTTCAAACATTTACCTCTCCTTCCCCGCAGTAGAAATGCTTTTAGGAGGATCATGGTTCATACCTCACATTCCCTGGAGCCAGAGATGGTATATGTGCAGGGCCCAGATCCATTAACCGATATATCCATGGTCTCAGAGTTTGTAGGCTTGTAGTCCACATAATACTCCTGTAAAGGGGAATTCATTTGTCTTTCAGACTCTCTGGCCTTTTTCCGCCGCCTCTTCATAAGAGAGTGTTGCTGGAGTTGTTTCATGCTGGCTGGGTAGCGTTTCCAAGACACATAGATCACCAAGAGGATCATGGCCACTGACAGAAAGAGAGCCACACTCCCTGCAATAATTTTGTGAAATGAAACATGCTCATACTCTTGCTCTGTGCCAGGAATCTGAAACCCTGGGGAAGGGCTTGGTGTTTCAAAGGTGGGTTGGGCGACGTCAGGTTTGAAGATGGTAGGTTTAGGGATAATCAGAGGTTTCTGGGGAGTTTGGGGCACCAGGTGTGATCTTTCTGTGTTGACCACCTGGACTTCAGAACAGATATTGTATGTTTCCACTGCATCACTAACCTTTTCACCCTGGATGTGCTTAGGTCCTGCACATATCATGGTGCTTTCCTTATTTCCTTTGAAATTCTTAAGCCAATAAAATAAAGGACAAATGCTCCGACTGCATTCCCACATATTTCCAGACAAGGTGATGGATATTAATGATATCCACGCATTGACAGTTTCCTGTGAGATGTTGGTGAGCTTGTTGGAATCCAAATTCAATTTTTGTAAATTGGGGAGGCATTTAAATGTGCCCGGCTCAATTCCTTGGATGTCATTCCCTGATAAATCCAAGTTGTGTAAGGAACTCCAAGTCCATGTCAAACCTTGGCTAATGGAGCGAATCCTGTTCCATTGTAAGTAAATTGAGCGGAGGTTGAAGAGACGTGGAAAATGAGCAAAGTTGATCTTGGAAAACTGGTTGTGCTCCAAGTGGAGTTCCTTTAACTTCAAGAGGCCAGCAAATGCATTTCGGGACAAGCTGCGAAGACGATTGTAACCCAAATCCAAAAAATCAAGATTCCGACAGTCTTGAAAAACTCTTATGGGTACAGTCTTTAGTGAGTTAGATCTCAAATGCAAAATGATGAGTTTCCGAAGGCCTTTAAACTGTTCAGATTGCAATGTCTGAAGCTTATTGTAGGAGAGGTCCAGATTGCGGAGATTGGGAACTGGGTGAAATGTTTTATTGTGCAGATAAGTAATTTTGTTGGAGCTTAGAATTAATTCTTTCAGTCTACGGATCCCTTGAAATGCATCTTCATCCACTGAGCTAATGTAATTATGGTCAAGATAAAGCCATATAAGCTGGTTAAGGCCGGCAAACTGATTGGATTTGAGCTTCTGAATGCTGTTGAACCTTAATGATAAGCCTTGTGACCCTCCAGAAATGTTCTCTGGGATATCTGCGAAAGCATGAGACTCACAGTACACAATTTTGCCATCACATCTGCAGTTCTTTGGGCAAGCTCTCTGAGCCCCCGTGAGCATAACAAGCAGCAGTGTAGGAAGTAGCACCAGCACCACACTCATGCCTTTCAGCTGCGTAATTAAATGGAAACCTACGATATTAAAAAAAAGACAGATGCACATTGTGAAGCTATTAAAATAAATCACCGCCGGTTTACCAATAACAGGGGCATTTCCTCTACTGTAGGAATGGGACAGTTGATTTAAGGAAAATGCATTAACATTTCGAGCATTATTTTCTTCAGTGTTGCATGTTTGCTGCTTAGGTTTCACTTTTTCTTCCTTGATCTTCAAATCACCACAGTCCCATAGAACTAAGAAAAGCCTTTTTGAGTTTCAGGAGTTCCTATTTATTTCAACATTGAAAAGCACAGAGCCTTTCTCACCACTGAATGCTGACATTTTAATAATAATAATATTTGGCTAGCCACTGTATTGAATGACAGTACCAAAAGGAAGTGTACGATGTACTCTGGTAAGGTCAAAAATGTGACATAGTAAACCTGGTACCTGTACGTCTTTCCTAGTTGAGCAAACAGTCTGTGATTTGGCAAAAGAGCTTCAGTAAGCTGTCAAGGTAACCCAAGTTTGCCCTGCCTGAATCGTGTACTTATTGTATAATAGGATCGCAATGTGTGAGCTCTGGAAAAACAGCATTGAGACTAGTATAGGCAGCCAATGAAGCATTGGATGAAGACAAATAACAGTACGAGGTGCTCTCAAGTTGTTAATAAGCATAGATTATTGCATACTGTGGCTCCCTGCCCAATGATACAGGAGCTAAGACATCTAAATACTCATAACAGAGAACACTCCAAAGTTAAGACTGTCAAAATTCTTATTATTTGCCTAAAAAGCAAAAAATATTGTGTAGTGTTACTTTGTCATTATTTTAAACAGAGTTGCTTTTGCAAATTCGAAGGATAAACAAGGAAAGAAGCAGCCAACTACTATTTTTCTCCACATCACCCTGATCTCTGCTCAATTCTCACTGACTTTTTTCTCCCCAACCTCAATTAACTTCAGAAAGCCTGCAAAGTTATAATCTATTGGCACTTACACTGCATTTCCAAGTCATTGCATGTTAAGGGACTTCTTTCCTCTATCAACAGTAGATTTTTTATTTCTTAATGGAGAGAAAAAAAAGAAACAACTACCATGTGTTGCAGTTTCTTTTTTTTTCCTTAAATTTTTAAAATTTTAACCAAGAGGCAATCAACCAAATCCCTGATCTAAAACCCATCCTTCTTCTCAGTTAAGTTGTTTTTTTTTTTTTTTTTTTTTTTTT
>NW_016806911.1:1247508-1270582 GCF_001698545.2 Rhinopithecus bieti | reverse complement strand
GTTCTGAGGCTGCTGTCTGGGCTCCCGTGTGCCAGCAGCCCTGGGGAAACAACACGGACCCTGACCAGGGGTGGGGGCTCCATGGAGCCAGGAAGATGCTCCGTGTGTGTGTGTGTGTGTATGTCTGTGTGTATATATATATATACACACACACACGCACATATATATATACATATATATATATAAAATCAGCACAGGGTGGGATGGTGGGGGGGCAGGGAAAAGGAAGCCGTTGGGGAATAGAGAAGGGGAGGGCCTCTAGGCTCTGAGGACCATTGTGTAATTCACCAGAGACCCATCAGCAGTAATTGGCAATCTGTGCAAAAGAGCTACAGCCCATCTCGGAGGTAACCAACTTCTCCGTAAAAAGAGAGGAAAAAAAGAAAATCTTCAGAATACCTGGCATTCCTTATTGTGCTGGCTTTTGCCATTCCCAGATAAAGCAATTCATCCTCTGGATTTTCAGTTCTTGAAGCAAGTAGGCCTCCTGTGCTGTATGAGACCCCAGTTTAAAAGCTATGCAGGCTAGGTTTATCCATTTAGCTGGTCAGGTTTAAAGTGTTTTGTAGCTGTGCTGAGAGGCAGCCCTTGTCTAATTCAGAAGGCTTTCCAGAGACTGATGATGCTCAGAGCTTGTTGGTGCTAATGCTTGAGTTTGTGATACACTGAGTGCCCTCCGCTGGAGAAAACAGATTGCACATTAAAGACGGGAACAAGTGAGCCTGTCAGTGGTGTGCAGCCTTCCCTTGCTCAGAAAGGGAAATTAAAGGCACAGAATCACTATTTTTTTTCTCTCCAATAATTTAAAAGGTTTATGCCAAGGAGTTCCTTTTAGTTATACCAAATATTAAGTAAAATACCGCTTCTCTAAATGCTATGCAATTAATAATTTTTCAAAGTTGCCATGACCTGAATTTTGTTTTATCTGCACATGTCACTGGAGATGTATCATCTTTTGCAAATGACAGAAATCGTTGAAATTTAAGTTTTATTCACTGTTGCTGTTGGTTTGTTTTATTTATTTACATTGTTTTAAACTAACCACTTACAGAAGCAATCTTACTCAACGGAAAAATGCAATTTTAATCAATTTTAAACAGGTTACATTTAAAATGTTTAACTCTGATTTTAAAATTCTCAACCTTTGACAATAAAATGCATTTTACAATTTTGTACATTTTATTGAACAATCTAGAACATTACTTTCTAAAAGTTTACATTTTAAATCTTAAAGCAGGTATAATCTATAGTATATTACCAAATGTGAAGGTAACTAAGGGATAAGAGTAGAATTCTAGCTTGACGTTCTTAGTGCAGCCACTTTCCTTAAATCATCTACATTTAGAATGCAAATCATTTCTTATGCAAATCACTTATTGTAATGTGCATTCCCAGAAAAACAAAAGCACTTGAGTTCTGCATTATCATGGTATTACTCTAAAATGTGCAGAATATCTTCAGAAGTAGAAGGGATGACATGATAAAACACCTGATATGTGTAATTTAAAAGAACCTACACACTTTCTTTAAGCTTGTACAGACATTGAAAAACATACATATAATGCATCACCTCCATTTTTTCCTCGTTTTTACTAGTTTATTCCATAATCCTCTGGCAGATAACAATTTTTAAAATAATCCAGGAGAATGAATCAATGTAATGCAGGGAGAGACTGCTAGGTAAGATTGCTAACCTAATTTAGCAGACGTAAGAAATTTAAGTGAATTTTACATAAGCATTTAGAATTGCTGTGGATCACTGCAAATGGATATTTTTAGAAAGAGCCTTAGTTTTAGATTGTTGGCCAAAATATTAATAATTAAGGGGGCTTATCACATAAATACATGTATAATTTGACTCAGATTTATGAGTAGGCAGTTGCAGACAATTGTCTCATTACTAAGATTTCTTGAGGAACAGAAAGGAATAATATGTCCCCCAAATATATTCCTTTTCCACTAACTGATAGTTGAATTTCTATTTTAGAAATGTGTGCCTTTGGCTTAAGGCTTAATACGTATTAAAATGCAAATGCATGCCAAAAGAGGCAGGATTATTGTGGTTGCTGAAAATAAATATATCAATATAAATGTACACATACGATTTGTTCATAGTAGTGTAGTTTAATATAGAAACACAAACCCCACCCAAATATTAATGGTAGAGGATGAGTGAAGGGAAAATTAATATACTAATAAAATAGAACACATGCTGCCATTAAAATTAAAATAAAGGGTGATATTTGCTGATAGGAAATTAGACCACCATGTATAAAGTAAGGAAGGGGGGGCAGAGAACTCAGATAGTTAAGGGCAGTGAAAGGGATTCTACTACTGTAAATAAAGCAAAATAAAATATTCAGAGCAGATTTTCCTGGAAGATGGATTATAGAAGTATCTGATTTCATCTTTTATTGTAAAATTGTCTGTGTTTTCTAATTTTAAATCTAATGAATATGTCATGTGTGATATCTATCAATATACGTTTGTGTGTGTGTGTGCACGTGTGTGTGTGTATACGTTTTTCTTTGTTTGAATCCAGGATATAAAAACATCTTTGATAGTATGTTGAGAAAACCCCAGGATATTCTCTATAGCTAGAGTGTAATAACTGGCATATCTATAGTGTAATAACTGGCTAAAATGCAAATTTTGTTCAAAGTACCAGGATCTAACAGGTGCTACCTTCCAAAGTACATGCTCGATTATATGCAGAATTTAAAAAGAAAGTGGCCAAAAGTCTCTTGAACACACTGTAATGATACAAAGGGTAAAGAAAGTTGAAAAAAGTAGAGGATGTTGTGCGGAAGATTTGCCTGGAAGAAGCTGTTTTGGTATCGTCTTTACACGCACACATACACACACACCCTTCACCCAAGAAAAAGTGGTGGGTTTATTGGCTCCTCAGCTTAACTATAGTGATAGGGACTTCCACAGGCACCTTGAAGAGCTTGTTATGTGTTGCCAACAGTGAGCCTAGCAGAAAGGGATGGTATCTGATTTCTGTTGGTATATCCAGAGGATAAACAATGGGTTTTCCAGAGCAAAGGAAAGTTAGTGTTGTATTGAAAATGAATTTCATTTTCAAAGTTTGTATGGATAAAAATAGGTACATGTGTTCTCCATGGAAGAGAGGAGGGCTATGTGGGAGAGAGAGGGTCAGTTTGAAGCTGTTTTAAATCCTGATGAGACCCCTCCTCCATCATCCCACAACGGAAACAGTCTGTGTGAGTGCATTGCCAAATCAGGCAAATAAACAGAAAACAAACAGAAACCAATCAAGTGTGGACAGGCACCACATAACTCCAGGTAAAAAGTATATTCTTTGTCTATTGTTGCTAATAGGGCTAGTAAGGATCTATCAATGCATTTACAAAAAAGGAAATATGTTTCAACATCTCTTAGGCTCAGAGATCACAAATCCTTTTTACAGTAATATCAGTCAACCAAGACGTTTCCTGGGCAGTTCAAAACAGCAGTTAGTAAGTGTAGGAGGGGGTCAGCAAGAATGAGAGAAATTGACTATACTTCCTCTTTTTTCCTAGGTAGCAGATAGCCCATTTGCACCTGGTCCTACTGGGGGAATGGGGAAAAATGCTTACAATTTATATAAAGTATTGATCAACATGATGGACTTAATATTTCCATTTACCAACTTGAGACTTCACATACGAAGAAGATAATAGGATTTCTTTGTTACCCCAAAGAGCATTTAGAGACCACACCTTGGGTCACTTGAAACTGACAATGTTGAAAGTGTTTACAACAAAGAAATGGTTGCCAGCAGTGAAATCTGTATCCAAACGAGTCTGCAGCAACCTGAATTCTTGCCTCCTCAGAAGAAAGAATATGACCTAGGAGGCTGAAGGGAGAAGTAGAAACCCAGGCAAGTCTTAGAGCAGGAATCAACGTTTATTAAAAAGCTTTAGAGCAGGAACAAAAGAAAGGAAAGTATACTTGGAAGAGGGCCAAGTGGACAACTTCAAAGACAAATGCCGATTTGACATTTTGACTTGGGGTTGTGTATGTTGCACACTTCTGGGGTCTCCTGTTACTTCTCTCCTGATTCTTCCTGTGAAGTTATCTGTCCACATGTGCAGTGGCCTGCTAGAACTTGGGAGGGAAGCATGTGCAGTGTGTTTACTGGAGTTCAACACTTGGTCCCTTTCGGCATTCTTCCCATACTAGTACAGTGTCCTAGAGGAAGGTCATATAACAGTTAAACTCTGTCATTTTGTCTCTTAATGTGCATGCTTGAGCCAACTCACCCAACTTTCTGAGATCTTATTGCGAAGTTGCTGATCACCAGTTTCATGTGTTTTCTATCTACTGGGAGACAGCCCTTCCCTGGTGCTGGCTGTGACCAATTATTATTTTAGAGAGATAATTAGCAACTGCCTGACCATCACCTGATGGTCATCTGATATTCCTGGGTTGAGGAGGGGGGGCCCTCTCCTGCCCTGTTCATGTCTGACTAGCTACCTACTGTAACAAAATCAGCAAAGGTTGAAAATTAAGTGTGATTGCCAGGCAAGGTGGCTCACACCTATAATCTCAGCACTTTGGGAAGCAGAGGAGGGCGAATCGCCTGAGGTCAGGAGTTCGAGACCAGCCTGGCAAACATGGTGAAACCCCATCTCTGCTAAAAATAAAAAAATTAGCCAGGCATGGTGGGCGCCTGTAATCCCAGCTACTCAGGAGGCTGAGGCAGGAGAATCATTTGAGCCCGGGAAGTGGAGGTTGGAGTGAGCCAAGATCGCACTATTGCATCCAGCCTGGGGAACAAGAATGAAACTCTGTCTCAGAAAAAAAAAAAAAAAAAGTAAGTGTGATTTGTTGTTTTGCTATGTATCTAGACTTAAGAAAGTGATACAGAAAATATTAATAATACAGATTAAATTTTAAAATGTACGGTGCCTGAAGCTATTTATTAAGTTGGTACAAAAGTAATGGCATTTTTAAAAACCTCATTACTTTTGCACCAACCTAATAATTGTAAATAGCACAAAATGAGAAAATTCTTCCGGTTTTGAAAACTATTTTCTGATTGAACAAAAAAGTAACTCATGTCATTGAAAAACAAGTGAAATTTCAATATATGTCTGTCTTGTTTCACTTTTGTCTAACTCATTAATTTAAAAAAATCAGACAATACTCATGTTGGAATTACAGCTGGAAAGCCAGTTTTTAAACATTTGTATCAGCACACCACTCTACCTAGGGCTAATATATTTATTGCTCCAAAGATGAACTTGTTTTAACAAATAAATGCTAATGATGGACTGGTGTTGAAGAATCCTACTCTTTCTTACCCCAGACACAATTGAATGTTAAGAGAAAAAAAGACAACTAAATAAAACACTGCATGTGAGTAACATGAGGCTCCTTTCCAATTCTGACACTTTTTTGCATATAAAACAATCCTACAATATTCAGACCATGGGAACACTGGAAATAAGAACATATCTGCATTTCTTATTGAAATTTACAATAACGTTTTGGTAGCATCATATGTGATTTTTCTGTTTTGTACCACAACAGTTTGCACCTAGCACCACAGTGACAAATTGTAGATGCTAGACAAAATATTTTAAAATGGGTGAATGCATTAGTCAATTAATTACTCAACTAATCTTGCAACCACCAATGATTCAATAAATCAAGTAGTCAGTCAATTGCTATTATCACAATTAATGTTGCCTTCAGTACCTTCAATACTTTATTTCTAAAATATTATTTCTCCAATTAAAAGATTAAAAGGCTGTGTCAGTTAAGAAATTTAAAGTTTCAAGTAACGGAAATCTTAATTCAAACTGAATGAAAGTAAAATGAAAACAATTGTTTTAGCTTGTGTAAATTAAAATTGCATAGTCAGATACAGCTTGATCCAGTAATTCAATGTATCACTTCTTTCCTCTGATCCATTTCTCAGACCTAATGCCCAATGTGTTATTTCCATTCTGATTCTGGGTTTAAGATAGCTCCAGTCCTATGTATATTAACATTCAAGAAACAATAAATGTCTCATTGGCTCTAGTGGTACCTTTTGTTTACACCTGAATAACATTCTGTGTCCAGAGAAATGAGACTCTCTGGGTGTTTTACTTACAGTTCATGGATTCTACCCTTGCCGTAGTTGTGGGAAACAGCTTCTAAAAGACATATGGACTGAAAATGGGAGGAAAAAATATGGGAGGAAAAACACATATTTTTTGCAGCCCTTTCAGAGTTGTTATTAAAAAGCAACTGCCCTGGTGCTTGCCAAGACACACCCTTCATCTAGGTGGGGACCAATGTAACTAATCTTTACCAATGGACTATGAGCAGAATTGATATGTATCACTTCTAGGGCAAGGTCGTTAGGAAAGTGGACCTATCTCCCCTTCCTTTGGCTAGAACTCAGGACTCTAAAGGCCTGTTAAACTAATAAAATTCAATGAATCATTTATATTAGCAGAATAAATGAGATGACAGGTAAGGATGGATGTTGGGAGCAAAAAAATATATACGCACCATGCAAATAAAGCACAAACCAATCCAACATACAAATAAAGTAACAAGCAAAACCAAAGAAAACAATATAACAAAACACAGCAATTTCCCAATACCTTTCATTTGCTCTCGCTCTACCCTGCCATCAAGTCCATGTGGTACCTATGTTTTCTTTATTCTCAATATTTAAATATCTCCCTACTCTTATTTACCAAATATTTCTAAACCGCCTAACTTGACTCTTTAACTGGTAAAAGAACATAGTTAACAGATCATGTCTGCCCTCACACACACACACACACACACACACACACACACACACACACACACAAAATACCGCCCAATAGGTTCTCCTCTTTCCAGCTGCTTAGACAGAGTCAATTTATCAAGACAGGGAAATTGTGATAGAGAAAGATGAATTCACACAGAGCTCTATGTACAGGAGACTGGAGTTTTATTGTTACTGAAATCAGTCTCCAAGAAAACTTGAGAATCAAGATTTTTAAGGATAATTTGGTGGGTAAGGGGTTGGAAAGTGGGGAGTGCTGATTTGGGTCAGGCTGGAGATGAAATCATAGGGAGTCAAGTCAAAGCTGTCCTCTTGCACTGAGTAAGTTCCCAGGTGGTGGCCACAAGACCAGATGAGCCAGTTTATCCATCTGGGTGGTGCCAGCTGATCCACTGAGCACGGGGTCTGCAAAATATCTCAAACACTCATCTTAGGTTTTAAAAATACAATAGTAATGTTATCTCTAGGAGCAATTTGAAACATTTAGAATCTTGCAGCCTCTAAATGCATGACTTATACACAGTAATTTCTAACCTTACAACTAATTTGTTAGTCCTACAAAGGCATTCTAGTCCCCAGGCAGGAAGAGGATTTGTTTTAGAAAAGGGTTATTACTGTCTTTGTTTCAAAACTAAACTATAAACTAAATTCCTCCCAAAGTTAGCTTGGCCTGTGCCCAGGAACGAACAAGCACAGCTTGGAGTTTAGAAGCAAGTTGGAGTCAGTTAGTTCAGATCTCTTTCACTGTAGTAATTGTCTCAGTTATTTTTGCAAAGGCGATTGCACACGCACACATGCACTTTGAAACCCATATACAAGCACATGCTTAAAAATAATTTACTCCTCAAGACACATTTCAATTATGTACATAATTCAATTTTAACCTGAAGATCCTGAAATCATCTTTTTCAAAATGAACACCCCTTTTTTCCTCTTCAATTTATCTTAATTTAAAAGCACCTCATTTCTGATGGTAGTGATAATTGGTTGCTTAACTTGTTAAAATTTAAAGAAAAATAAAATTTTATTATATGTGCTCAGTTGCATTTAGGAATCTTGATGCCCATACTCCTAACCTTTAATCCCAATATGTGTGTTAATAAAGATACTGATTATATTATTATGTAGTCAATTATATTATTATGTAGTCACAGAAAATATTATCTCTCATTTTCCTAACCAATGAACTAACTTATCATGCAAGAAAAATAAATTGGTCATCTATGCTATTAATGAGAAGATAATGATAACGTGCAACATGTGATAAATATTCCACAATTTCAATTGATGTTATGGTAGATGGAAATTTGGAAATTAAATCAATAACAACAAAAATAAATAGAATATTGGGAAAAGGGTCTTTGAAAATATTTTAATGGCCATTCATGTAAACTGATCTCATACATCCATAGAATGAATAAATTACCAAACTTTGTGCAACCTACAGTATGAATAGAAATGAACTAGGAAAAAATAAAGGAGGAAAAGAAAGAACTACAGCAGAGAAAACAATAAGAAAATAATCCCGAGAGAGGTGGCCGCTTGATTTAGTTGAAGTACTGCAGGAGGAAAAAAAAAAAAATGGATAATAGAAACAGACTCATAGATGATTCAATAATGGAGTTTTCAGACAAAGATTTTAAAATAACTGTTGTTATTATGCTAAAACTAACAGATCTCAAGATGGGGGAATTTCAGTACAGAAGTAGAATCTGTATACAAGTATCAAATCAAAATTCCAAACCTATGAATGTAATAATTGTAATCAATAACTTCACAAATAGATTTAATTGGAAACTGGGCAAAACTGACAGAATATTATTTAGTGAACTAGATGAAATTATAGAAAGTGACTTTTAGTTTAGTGGCTTTCATGTATAAGTATATATATATATTTTTTTAACATCATCCACAGAAAGGAATACATTTTACCAAACTAATAGTACTTCTCATGAAACAATACTTACTCTGATTATATATCATTTAACTTTGTTCAATAATATACTAATAGTATATTTAACTTCTCAGTGTATGTAGTATAAACATCACCTATATAAACATACAGCCAAACAAACTATAGTTAAGCTTAATAGCCTTTTCAATATCTCACAATTAGAGCTATAAATAGAACTCAAAGTATAGTAACATCATGTTTTTTACATACCATGAGTTTTTTTATACTACAGCCAATACTGTCAATACCTATTAGAAATTCCATTACCAAGCAGCAACTCTTGGTTCAAGCATTTGTAATTATTGTTTGTCTTCAATGTTATCAGTGTTTGTCTTCAATGTTTATCAATCAATAAAATGTTTGCACTGCCTAAAATATGAAAATCGTTTTAAGATAAATGCAAAATTGGAAGGCAAAATTGTACTAAATCAGTACAACCATGTAACAAAATTATACAAAAAAGGCATAAAAGAAACATGGAAAAAATTATTAACTTGATGAATTGATAAGTTTTCTGATCATTTCTCTATAGCTGTACTTTTCTTTCTGCAACACAGAAGAATCAGAAGGATGGAAGATGATACCAGAATAATGTTGCTTCATTTTAAATTATGATAAATTAATTTCAGATATCATTATAAATTCAAGTTTCTGACTTCATTATAGAAAGGTCTGGAATATTTTGTAAATGATTTTAAGCTAAATATCTTTTCTGATTATATACATACATTCAATTAGCAGTCCATCAGATGGGGTCAATTGGTTAGAGTAAGTATTTTACATTCTAATCTTATTTTTGTATCTGAACCATGCTGGCATACCTCATTACACTTTACATCTCATGTTTATCTTATATAAGAAAGAAGATTGTAACACAAATTTATATAGTACAGATATTTTGAGAGTTGATTAAATAATGATTGAAAGACCTATAAAATGGTTAGTGCTGCAACATTGCCAATAAGTTATGTTTATGCAACTGATAAAAAATACATTTAATAAACTAGTCATATTATTTATTATTTTCTGAATATCATCCTGACATATCAAGAAATTATTATCAAGAAATTATATTTTGGTGAGTGTCATCATATTGCCATTGTTGATTAAGTTTGGTCTTCTACAAGGTGTAGCTTATAATAATTTTCACACAAAAAAAGTTTTCTAATTACTGACTAGATAACTATATTCATTATCATCATATGATAGTGCCTGTTTGTGCATGGTCCTCTGTGAAGTACTATACAGACAAGTTTCACTGAAATAGCCCAATCAGGTATTATTTTTCATCTGCTAACCCACGAAGCCTTAAGTGGATTATTGATCAACATTTTTTTCCCTTTCTGCTCCACTGGTACATTTTTTTCAAATGAGAGCAAAATAATGTGTTAGAAAAAAAGAATATTGAAGTAAAAAGGAAATGGGTTTGCATTCTAGTTCATGATTAGTAGCTATTTCTCCCTCTGAAAAATATTTGTTGGGCATTGATTGTCATCAGTGATCCAAAGACCCCTGTCCCTATGTTGCTTGATATAAAAAATGAAGTTAACCATTCCTCACTCAATTTCCTTATTTGTAAATGAGAGATAATAGGATTATAGTATATTATTCCCAAGGTTGTGTTGACTATTAAATGTATGTATCTTCGTATCAAAATTTGTATTGACAAATATACCAATATTTTTGCATTTATTTAACACATGTTCAGTTTTTTCCTAATAGAGTCAGTAATATTTATCTAAGCCAGTTTGTAGATATTTTGTGTTTTTTGCTACCAACTTTTTACTTACAGGAGAAAACAGGCTTTCAATTTATTTAATGACTCTCATTGCTGGTGTGTTAGCAGGTCTGCTCAGGTCTTTTCATCATTTCTGTCCTATCACATTGGCATTATCACCCTTTGCAACGTGTTATGATCCAGGCTTAACTGCCAGTAAAATGATATTAAGAGCATCATAGATTCAATAATTTTTTCTTCATCTCCAAACAAGGGCATCAAATATTTTAGATGCTAACAGTCTGATTAATTGCATACTCAATGAATTAGAGCAATAAACACTCCATTATAAACACGTATAGACTTACATGTAAAATCCAAAACTATGAAAACCCTGGAGGATAACCTAGGGAATACAATTCTGGACATGGAACAGGCAAAGATTTCATGAATAAAATGCCGGAAGCAATTGCAACAAAAGCAAAAATTGACAAATGGGATCTAATTAAAATACCGAGGTTCCTCACAGCAAAGGAAACTGTCAAGAGTAAAGAGACCACCTTCAGGATGAAAGAAACATTTCAAAAACTATGCATCTGACAAATGTCTAATATCCACCATCTATAAGAAACTTAAACAAATTAATGAGAAAAAACAAACAACCCCATTAAAAAATGGGCAAAGGAGATGAATAGACACTTTTCAAAAGCAGACATACATGCAGCTACAATCATATGAAAACAAGCTCAATATCATTATTAGAGAAATGACAACAAAAGCACAGTACAATACCATTTCACATCAGTAAAAATGGCTATTATTCAAAAGTCAAAAAACAACAGATGCTGGCGAGGTTGTTGAGAAAAGGGAATGCTTATACACTGTTAGTGGGAGTGTAAATTAGTTCAATCATTGAGCAAAGCAGTGTGTTGTTTCCTCAAAGAGCTAAAAATAGAATTACCATTTGACCCAGCAATCCCATTACTGGTCATGCACCCAAAGGAATATAAATCATTCTGTCATAAAGACACATGTACACATATGTTCACTGCAGCACTATTCACAACAGCAAAGACATGGAATCAACCTAAATATCCATTAATGGCAGACTAGATAAAGAAAATGTGGCACATATAGACCATAGAATACTATGCAGCCATAAAAACGCTTGAGATTAGGTCCTTTGCAGGAATATTGATGGAGTTGGAGACCATTATCCTTAGCAAACTAACTCATGAACATAAAACCAAATATTTATACCCTTACTTATAGGTAGGAGCTAAATGATGAGAACACATGGGCACATAGAGGAGAACAACAGACACTGGGGCCTACCTGAGGGTGGAGGTTGGGAGGAGGTAGAGGATCAGGAAGAATAACTAATGGGTACTAGGCTTAATGCCTGGGAGACAAAATAATTTGTACAACAAACCCCCATGTAACAGATTTATTTATAAAACAAACATGCACATGTACCCCTAAACTTAAAAGTTAAAAAAAAAAAAAGAAATAAGAAAAAATACTGATTTCTCATATACATGTGTACACATACACACACACGGTCACATACACATACACATTTATTTGATTGTCTTGTGCAACTTTTTACTTGCCACAAGTTACTGCTTATGAAAACATAGTCATTTAAAAAACATTTTTTGAATAAAAATATTCACATTTAACTTTTCTATAATGGGCCATTGCTGTAAAGAAAAATCTCCAAATAAATATTGATATTACTAGAAATTAAGAGAGGAAATGGAAGTGGCCTGCCACAGTGTGATGAAATTCTAGAGTTCTAGAACTGTCCAGATGCCAGCTATTAATATGACTTTGGCCTACTTATTTAAAAATTTAGGGCTTCAGTTTTCACATCTATGTACAGCTCAAGTTTATAAAATATATTTAACACAGGTAAGGTGAAATTGAAGTAGGTATTAGAAGGAGATTAAAACATTTAGACTTGGAAACTTCTATGAGGGAATCAAAACTTATTTTTAGGGGATCATTACTTATACTTCAAATTGAGATCAGAGGCTTTATTTCAGGAGGTGATGTTGTCCAATTGGAGGGGAGGCAAAACACACTGCCCACTGTGAGCAAGCAAGTAATTCACTCCTGCAACAGGAACACAAGAGCTTTTTCAAAGGACAAATGGACTGGGTATATGTATGCTCTATACCTCAACACAGGAGCTAGAACCCCAAAGATGCCTTGATGGATCAGTTCAGATTACTACTGTAGGGCTCAGCTGATGTACAGCTCACAGAGGAAGAGCAACCTGTCATCTGCCTGTGATAGAGTAGGTAATCAGAATTGACATCAATCATCATAATACAAGCAACAACTAACATCTATGTAATCCTTACTCTACGACAGTCACTGCTCCAAAAATAGACTAGATGTTAGTCTATTTTTTCAAACATATATGATACATACTATTACTATTTTCATTTTACAGATGAGGAAACTGACACACAAACTTTTATATAAATGTTTCAAGAATATGCAGCTAATATTTGGTGAAACCAGTATTAGAACACAGGCAGCTAGATGCCAGAGCTCACACCCTTAGTCACTAGGATGGCCCATCGAAGGCTGGCCCAGATCAGTTGCTCTGAGCACGTGGGGGAACACAAGCAGGAATATAAGTCCCCTTCAGTGCTGGAGGTAGATTCATTCCTGCCCAGGTTGATTTTTATACTAAATTAAGTCATATGGACAATGACTAACCTGCAGAACTAAGTTAGGCAATGAACTCCCTCTGAATAAAGAAAAGTGTGGGAGCTGTAACTTCTGAGCATCCTCCCTCTGACACAGAGTTTGTGTGGGCTGAGACCAGACTAGTCTCCAGCAGGGGGACAATAGAGAATGCTGAGCTGCTTCCAAGAATAACTGTATCTCCATATAAAGGGAAGGATGGTATCATTCACATGAAACTAACCTAATGATAGAAGACAGATAGGTAGAAGACTGCTGGGCTGAGGGTTACCAGACTTTTCACTATATATATAGATAGATGTATGTCTGTCTGTCTCTCTCTCTCTCTCTATCATCTATCTATATATGTACACACACACACACACACACATCTCTCTCTCTATAAAGCTAGATAGATCTATATATAGATATCTCTATATATGTAGATCTATATATATAGAGAGAAAGATATCTATATATCTAGAGAGAGAGAGAGCATATGCGTTTTGTTGTGGTGTGGGTGGGTGTGTATAGATTAGATGTAATTTTTTTAACCAAGCAATTGACTTAATCATTGATCATACAATGGACTAGGAAAGGCAAGAGTGTGTTTCTCCATGACAGGACATTTACTGAGTGTCTACTATTGGATCAAAATGAAAGTACAAATAATTATGATATATATCTAACTTTCAAAGAGTTCTGCCTTTCTAAAGGGAATAATTTATATATTTTAAAATTTAGATTAAGATCATACTAAAAATCTACATTGCATGACAAAGGAGTATGATAGGCTGAGTTTTGAAAGTGTAGAATATGAATGTGGTGAATTATTCCTTTGGCTCTTGCAACTTTTGACAGAGAACAAATTTGTAAGGCTGGAAGTCATTTGTCTATCAATAGAAATGTCAGCAAAATTCTCATAATGCTAGTCTTCTTAGGCTGCATAACAATTCAATCCTATGTACACTCTTCTTTTAGATCAAATTTTCATTAAGTTAATCATAATATAGATGATATGCCTGAGCTGTAATTTGTTAAATTTTTATTCAATATTAACTTTTCATTTCAGTCATAAGCAAGTCTTTGAGTTTGACTATTTTTTATATAAACATAGAACCATAATTTTACAACTACATACATCTCACATGATGCATACAGATATATATTGTATAATCCTACAAAAGGAGATATTGCTTAAATAACCAAATATTATTTAAATAATATTAAATAACCAAAATTAAATAACCAAAATCATTCATTGTTTCAGAAATCTATATTTATGAAAATATTTCTGATTTAAGCATTATTTCTTGACTTAATATTATAGCTGCTTATTGTGAACATAACCAATATGTAAAACCCATGGGCTGGGCGCGGTGGCTCACGCCTGTAGTCCCAGCACTCTGGGAGGCTGAGGCGGGTGGATCACGAGGCCAGAAGATTGAGACCATTCTGACTAACATGGTGAAACACTGTCTCTACTAAAAATTTAAAAAATTAGCCAGGCCTGGTGGCACACACTTGTAATCCCAGCTACTTGGGAGGCTGAGGCAAGAGAATCCCTTGAAACAGGGAGGCGGAGGTTTCAGTGAGTTGAGACTGCGCCACTGCAGTCCAACCTGGACAAGAGAGCAAGGCTCTGTCTCAAAAACAACAATAGCAACAACAATAACAACAAAAAAACCATGGATAAATTTCAGAGTAAAAGGCTGCTTGAGTAATAAAGAAACAATATGTTCAATATTTCCATCACATAACAAAATCGTGTATTATCAGTATTCTGTTGTTGCCTCAAAGACCTGCACACATATGACATCATTTTGACTTGGTATGATTTAGGAAACTGTTCCTTGGAGAAAATGTTGGAACTAATGAAGCTTATTTTATTATTGATTTGAGACTTGTGGTTGATTGACTTGTTAATAAGTCACTTGACTAAATGCAACACTTAAATGAAACACTCTTTCTTGAAATAGCTTTCACCAATGATGTCAAAGCAGTTTGATTTGCTTTCAAAGGAAATTCTGGGTTCAGTGTTTAAAGTTATATTTTTCATGTGTAAACAGATATATTAGTGCAAGAGTTTTAAATCTGGGAACTACTGACATTTTAGACCAGGAAATTATTTTTGTGAGGGATGTTCTGTGCATTATAGCATATTTAGTAGCATCCCTGGTCTCTATTCACTAGATACCAGTAACGACAACCCACTAAAGTTATGACATCCTAAAATGCCTACAAATATTACTTAATGTTCCCTGGAGTTAAAATATACCTCCCATCCTTTTTAAGTAGGACTATTACTTGAGGGCTAAGGGAATTCAGAGATCACAAATCAAGGTCAAGATCTAAGTACAAGAATTTTTCTAGAAAGTTCTTGAGTCATAGCACATTTAATATGAACTAAATGGAAAACATGAGTTCTGTGTTTTATTGTGTGAAAATTATTAAAAGACTTAATGATTAGTAATGTATATATCTTTTAAAGTTAATCAACTTCAAGATGGAAATAATTTACTTAATGCAAATTAAGATCATCTAAGTTTCCAAATTAATAAAATATAATGTTTGAAATCATTACTGTTCTTGACAGTTTCTTTTGGTCCTAAAATATCTGGCCCTGAAAGTCTATCTTCAAAAATTTTCAGAATTGAAGACTAGTATAATTTTGTTTCTGAAAATCATCGACCTTTTCAGAATGAGTTATTTTATACATCACTTTACCAATACTGGCATTCTCCAATTAACAAGCATTTTACACTGAAGGTTAATTGAGGAAAAATATATCTTAAATAAGAGAAACGTTATTTGGACTTCTTAAAAAAAAAAAAAACATTGTTTTAAAAACATGTACTTAAAAGATGGTGGCCACGAAATTAATTCTTAGACTTATCTAATCATTGCATGAAACTCAGAAAACATAGTACTATGGCTAAGAAATTAGAAATATAGTGTTGTTAATACAATTTTTAATTAAACATTATCTTTAAATAAACATGACATTAAGAATACTTGTATTCATCAGAACTAGCTCCATTCTTTTCTTATACAGTAGAAATTATCATTTATATTAAAGATCACCCTAGAGTTAGTTAATTGTGTCTAGAGTGTAATAAAAATAATTCAAACTTGGGAATTCTTAATAAATCCAAATTTTATAATTTATGTCAGCCTCAGAACAATTCAACAGTCTTAAAAGTCCCTGTCCTTATTTCTAATGTTATTAAGGAGGAAACATAAGCAATATGTTATATCCAATTACTAAATTAATATGTGCTCATTTATGCTGTTAAGTTGAAGGTAAAACTTCTGGCATTTCTGGAAGCCAAGATATGTCAATTCTCAAGTCAAGACAAGATTTACTAAAAATGTCTGCGGTGGACCACAGACCCTCTTACAAGCTTCACACCACTCTTCCTCAGTGGTGCCTTAGATTTCTATAAATAGAACTGCTTTGGAAAGCAGTAGAATATTACAACCACATCAAGATACTCAAGGGGTTTCACAGACAAAATATTCACACAATGCCAGTGGGTATTCTCTGTGGGGGACACTGACAAATGACTTTTCACACCATTCATTCAAGTTGAGATTAACAGGTGGGAAAATAATAAATATGTCATGTGGTCTCAATTACTATATAAAAATGTTTTTTGCTGAAATGTTTTTATTCTCAGTGGATTTTAAGTCCTTGAAATTGTTTTAGGCTTTCATCTAAACGTAAAGGCCATTTAAAACCAGTTGTCTCTTGAAAAGTGAAAAACTCCCATTTATGTAAAGTTGGTGCTCTTGTTGAGGCTATATCAGTCTCTTCATTGTAAAAGTTATGGCTACTATATTGGCTCTAATGTGTGCATATAATGTTTCTTTCAGTAATATCAGATTTAGACTGCATTTCTCCCAAAAATTATTCTGCGTTTTAGGAAGATCTGTGGCCGGGTAGCTAACCACAGGGTGTCTGATCCACAGGCCAGAGGAGAGGAAGAAGGACATTGGTACAGTTTAGATTTGTGTCCTCGCCCAAATCCCATGTCAAATTATATTCCCCAATGCTGGAGGAGGGACCTGGTGGTAGGTGATTGGATCATGGAGTGGATTTTCCCCTTGCTATTCTTGTGATAGTGAGTGAGTTCTCAAAAGATCTGGTTGTTTAAAGGCGTGTAGCACCTCCCACTTCTCTCTCTTCCTCCTGTTTCAGCCATGTAGGGCATACCTGCTTTCCTTTCACTTTCTACCATGATTCTAAGTTTTCTGAGGCCTCCCCAGCCATGCTTCCTGTACAGACTGTGGAACAATGAGCAATTAAACCTATTTTCTTTGTAAATTACCCAGTCCTAGGTAATTGCTTTATAGGGATGTAAGAATGAACTAACAAGAACATTGGCACCAGGAGTGGGGCATTGCTATATGGATACCTATAAGTGTGGAAGCAACTTTGCAATTGGGTAATGGCAGAAGGTTGGAACAGTTTGGAGGGCTCAGAAGAATAAAAAAATGATGAGGGAAAGTTTGGAACTTCCTAGAGACCAGTTAAATTGTTGTGACCAAAATGCTGATTGTGACATGGACAACAAAGTCCATGCCAAGGTGATCTCAGATGGAGATAAGAAACTTACTGGGAACTGAAACAAAGGTCACTTTTTGTTATGCATCAGCAAAGAGATTGGAGTCATTGTGCCCCTGCTTTAGAGATCTGTGGAACTTTGAACTTGAAAGTAATGATTTAGGGCATCTGGTGGAATACATTTCTAAGTAGAAAAACATTCAAGATGTGTCCTGAACAAGGAAATAACCTGGAATTGAAACTTATATTTAAAAGGGAAGTAGAGTATAAATGTTTGAAAAATTTGCAGCCTGGCCATGTGGTAAAAAAGAAAAACCCATTTTCTGGGGAAGCATTCAAGCCAGCTGCAGAAATTTGCTTAAGTAAAGAGGAGCTGAATGTTAGTAACACAAATGCCTCCAAAACATTTCAGAGATCTTTATGGCAGCCCTTCCCATCACAAGCATAGAAGCCTAGGAGGGAAGGATAGTTTGGTGGGCTGGGCCCAGAATCCTGCTGTCCTGTGCAACCTCAAGACACTGCTCCCTGCATCCCAGTCACTCCATCTCTAGCCGTGGCTAAAAGGGCCACAGATACATTTCAGGCTGCTGCTGCAGAGGGTGCAAGTCATAATCCTTGGCAGCTTCCATGTGTTGTTAAGCCTGCAGGTGCACAGAGGGCAACGGTAGAGACTTGGTAGCCTCCTCCTGGATTTCAGAGGATGTATGGAACACTTGGATGTCCAGGGAGAAGTCTGCTGTAAGACTGGAGCCCTCATGTAGAACCTCTACTAGGGCAGTGCAGAGGGAAAATGTGGGGTTGGAGCCCAAACACAGACTCTTCACTGGGGCACTGCCACCATCCTTCAGACCCCAGAATGGTTGATCCATTGTCAGCTTGCACCATAAAACTGGAAAAGCTGCAGACACTCAAAGCAAGCTGGTAAAAGCAGCTAAAGAGGCTGTACTATGCAGCACCAAAAGGGCAGAGATGCCCAAGGCCTTGCAAACCTATTCTTTTCATCAGTGTGGCCTGGATATGAGGCATGGAGTCAAAGGAGATTGTTTCGTAGCCTTAAGATTTAATGACTGACATCCTGGATTTTGTACTTGCATGGGGCTTGTAGTCCCTTTGTTTTGGCTAGTTTATCCCTTTTGAAATGGGTGTACTTACCCAATGCTGGTATGTCCCACGGTATCTTGGAAGTAACTAACTTGGTTTTTGTTTTGTTTTGCTTTTTAATTTTACATGCTCATAGGTAGAAGAGACTTGCCTTGTCTCAGATGAGACTTTGGACTATGGGCTTTTGAGTTAATGCTGGAATGAATTAACACTTTGAGGAACTGTTTAGAAGGCATGATCACATTTTGAAATGTAAGAAAGACATGAGATTTGTTGAGATGGACCGGGGTGAAATGATATGCTTTCAATTTGTATCTCTACCCAAATCTCATGTCAAATTACAATCCCCAGGGCTGGAGGAGTGGCCTGATGGGAGATGTCTGGATCATGGGGGCAGATTTCCCCCTTGCTGTTCTTGTGATAGTGAGTGAGTTCTCATGAGATCTGGTTGTTTAACAGTGTGTAGCACCTCTCCCCATGCTCTCTTTCTCCTGTTCCGGCCATGTAAGATGTACATCCTTCCTCTTTGCCTTCCATCATGATTGTAAGTTTCCTGAGGTCTCTCCAGCTTTGCTTCCTGTACAGAGTATGGAATTGTGAGCCAATTAAATCTATCTCTTTTCTTTATAAATTACCTAGTGTCAGGTTGTTCTTTTTTTTCTTTTTTCTTTTTTTTCTTTTTTTTTTTTTTTTTTTTTTTAAATGGAGTCTTGCTCTGTTGCCCAGGCTGGAGTTTAGTGGTGTGACTCGGCTCACTGCAAACTCCACCTCCCGGGTTTACACCATTCTCCTGCCTCAGCCTCCTGAGTAGCTGGGACTACAGGTGCCCGTCACCATGCCCAGCTAATTTTTGTGTTTTTAGTAGAGACGGTGTTTCACCAATCTCCTGATCTCGTGATCCACCCGCCTCAGCCTCCCAAAATGCTGGGATTACAGGCGTGAGCCACCATGCCCAGCCCAGGTCGTTCTTTATAGCAATGAAAAAATGGCTTAATACAGATATCTTGGTTTCGTACTGGCAGAAAAAACAGGTAGAGACACAGAGGCGGAGGCCAACTTCGATCATTTTGCTGATGCCTTACATGCATTTCAGATTGTCTATGTGTTTAGACAAAAATTAGTAAGGATTATTGTATTTTCCTGCAGATTGTCCTAAAGTTTCCCAATGCAAAGCTATCATCATCCCAACAAAGTCAATGTCCCCTGAAGGTACTGGGATGAAAAGTAAATGACCTTAGGGAGTATGTGGTGAGAATAGTACAGTGGACAACTGATGCTGCTATAAGTCAATCAATTTCTGAGGTGACCCAGTCTCTGTATACTGGTGACTCCATGGAATAAGGAAAGCATGGAGGCCATGCATGTAATAACCAGCTCTGGCTGTAACTCCTTTTTAAAATTTTTTTACAAGCCATCGAAACATTGTAAAGCTTAGATTATGCCATCACTGTTAAAAATTAGGGCAATGTCTGTGTGTGGGGTGTCAAGAAATGACCGAGAAGATTTATTAATTTTTGAAATATTGATGGAACATACATATAGCAACTCCCTGAATCTTTTCAATAATATTTGGAGAAAGGAACCTGGTTTGAGAAAGAAAGAAGAAAGAAAAAGAGAAAGAAAGAAAGAAAGAAAGAAAGAAAGAAAGAAAGAAAGAAAGGAAGGAAGGAAGGAAGGAAGGAAGGAAGGAAGGAAGGAAGGAAGGAAGGAAGGAAGGAAGGAAGCAGACAAAGGAAGGGAGAGGGAAGGAAGGAAGGAAGGAAGGAAGGAAGGAAGGAAGGAAGGAAGGAAGGAAGGAAGGAGGAAAGGAAACAGACAAAGGAAGGGAGAGGGAAGGAAGGAAGGAAGGAAGGAAGGAAGGAAGGAAGGAAGGAAGGAAGGAAGGGGAGAGAGAAAAGAGAAAGAAAGCGAGAAAGAAAAAATAAGAGAATGAGAAAAACAAAGTGAAGGAAAAAGAAATCCCTGAAGGGTACAAAATTCAAAGACTATGAAAGGATTATAAATATGAGTGAGGTAGTAGATCCTATCATTTACTATCAAGATTCCATATTCAGAAGGAACTGAGGAATTCAGTGTTATATAGTACACCTTTCTTATTAACCACAGTTGCTGAAGGAAAGTTCCCACTAAATAAAATGTAATTACAACTTTTATTTTAGATTCAGGGGACACGTGCAAGTTTGTTACAAGGTATATTGTGTGATGCTATGCTTTGGGTGAGACTGAACCCATCATGCTGGTAGTGATGGGTGGTTCCATGAGTACAGAACTCAATACATAGTTTTTCAGTTCTTGCCCTCCTCTCTTACCATCCCCTCTAGTAATCTCCAGTGTCTATTGTTTCCATCTTTATATTCATGTGTACTCAATGTTTAGCTCCTACTTATGAGAATATGCGGTATTTTTGCTTTTCTCTTTCTATGTTAATTTGCTTAGGGTAATGGCCTACAGTTGCATCCACGTTGGTGCAAAAGACATTATTTTGTTCTTTTTATGTCTGTGGGAGTATTCCATGATATATATGTAACACATTGTTTTTATCCAATGCACATTGATGGGTGCCTGGGTTGATTTCATGATTTTACTATTGTGAATAGTGCTGTGATGAACATATATGTGCATGTGTTCTTTTGCTAGAATAGTTTATTTTCTTTTGGGTATATACACAGTAATGGGATTGCTGGGTCAAATGGTAGTTCAACTCAGTTCTTTGGGAAATCTCCAAACTGCTTTCCACAGTGGCTGAGCTAATTCAGATTCCCAACAAGAGTGTATAAGTGTTCCTTTTTCTCTGCAGCCTCGCCAACATCTGCTATTTTTTGATGTTTTAATGACAGGCATTCTGACTGGTGTGACATGATATTTCATTGTGGTTTTTATTTGCATCTTTTGATGATTAGTGATGATGATCATTTTTTCATATGTTTGTTGGCACTTGTATGTCTTCTGAGAAGTGTCTGTTCATGTCCTTTGCCCAGTTTTTAATGGGGGTAATTTTTATTTGTTTGTTGAGTGGTTTAAGTTTCTTATAGGTTCTGGGTTCAAAGTCGAATGACTTTTATTTGGACGCATAGTCTGCAAATATATTCTCTAATCCTACAGGTTGTCTGTTTACTCTTGATAGTTTCTTTTGCTGTGTAGAAATTCTTTAGTTTAATTAGGTTCCATTTATCAATTTTGGTTTTTGTTCCAGATGCTTTTAGGGACTTAGTCATAAATTATTTGCCAAGGTCAATATTGAGTAAGGTATTGTATTTCTAGGCTTTTTTCTGGGATTCCTATACTTCGAGGTCTTAACATTTAAGTCTAAGCCATCTTGAGTTAAGTTTTGTATATTGTGAAAGGGAGGGGTCCAGTTTCCTCCTTCTGCATATCAATAGCCAGTTATCACAGCACCATTTATAGAATATAACTTTTCATTTCAAGTAATACACACTCAACATGTAAAACTTGAAATTTAAAAATATATATTTTATATAGTACACTCCTTTAGAGATAACACAATGTCTTCAGCAGCATTCTAAAATCATCTTATGATTAAACATATACAGGTACACCTACCTATATAATTTACAATAATGCTAAAATGTATTTTTTAATATGATATTGCTACTAAAAATACATATATATTCATATCAACAGATATTTTATGCATGACTCTTAATAGAATATAACAAAATCTGTTTAAATAATTTTCTGTTTTAAGTAATATTCAAGAAAATTCCTGCTTTACCGTAAACTACTCCTCTGATTTTTGTTTTTATTTTATTAATCAGAAACTACAAAAAAAAAGTTAAAGAAGTGAACATTAAAAAATGGCATTATGCTTCTGCATTGTCTGATGTTGGCTAGTACATTTAAATAGGTTTTATTTATCATGTTTAAAAAGAAATTACCCTATTTATAGCTCCTCAGAGAGGACCAAGAATTGGTATTGAATTTTTCAAATTACCTTTTGCATTAATAGGGATGGTCAAATGACTTTTTCTTACTTGAACTATTAATGTGGTAAATTATATTCATAGATACCTAATATTGAACTATATTTTTGCTGCTGTAATTTAAATGTTGTGCTGTTATGAAATCAATTTTGGACATTTTTGAATAATTTTTCATCTGTAATTTCTTTTTTGGCACTTTGTTATTTTTAACCTGTGTTCATCTTGATTCTTTTAAGGGGTTTTAGAAAAATTCAATTTTTCTAAACTCTAGATGAATTTAAATGTATTTTTAATTATAAAAAATGTATTAATA
>NW_016806911.1:1224618-1246101 GCF_001698545.2 Rhinopithecus bieti | reverse complement strand
TTAAGCCTGGCTAATTTTTTGTATTTTTTGTAAAGATAAGGTTTCACTAGATCTGAACTCCTGGGCTCAAGCCATTTATTTGCCTATCTCAGCCTCCCAACGTGTTAGGATTGCAGAAAATGTCCTCAATTTTTAAAATAACATACATTATTTCTTATTTTTAATTTGGAGTTTAAAATTTTAAGCTTATATTTTTAAGTTTTTGTTTTTTTGATAAAGCATTATTCATAAATTTTCATTTTTAATTTTTCCCTGAGATTTAACATTTTTAAAATTACTATTTCACGTATTTATTTAATTGTGATAAAAACACTCAATGCTTTTAACTGTAGGAAAAATGTTAGAGATTTATTTGGAGTTTAATACATAATACATGACTGTCTGTATACATATATATTTAATATTTTATAATATCTTGTCTTTTAATATACATACACACCTATGATCACATTAATATTTCTCTAAATGTTTGCTTTTTCTATATTTTAGCTGTCAAAAATGATAGTGAGGTTTTAAGTCATGACATATTAATTTAATTTACCCTAATATTTGTAAAATTTTCTGTTTTGTTTCAATAAAATAATGTTGCTAATAATATTTGCAAGTTTATCTTAGACCAAAGTGATTTTCCTACCCTCTGCTCATACTCACCATTTCACACAATTCTGATCCTGGATGTGTGGCTATTTTTTCCTGCATACCAAACAATTCTCCAGTGGATACCAACGAGGTATACTATAATTGAACTCAGTTCTGATGCTACCTGGAGGTAGTTTCAGAACCCTCAGGTTGAGAATGCAGTCCCACAAGACTGGCTCTATTTCAGATGGCAATCACAAGTAGTAGGTTGTAATCTGTTCTTCTGACCTACCAAATTTAAATTGGGAGCTCCCGTGACATCTTCCTGAGACTTGATTAATTTGCTAAAGTGACTCACAAAACTCAAGGAAACACTGAAATTTTATTATAAAGGATATTGTGAAGAATACAGATGAATACCAGATGAAGAGATTAAAAGGGCAAAGTATGGGGAGAGTGGGACACAGAGCTTCCATGCTCTGTGCAGATGCACCACCATCCAAGTATCTCCACATGTTCAGCAATATGTAATTTATCCAAACCGAGTCCTTTTGGGCTTTTATGAAGGCTTCATAATTTCTAAAGTTATGATTGATTACAGCATTGGCCACTGCTGGTCAACTCAACCTTCAGTTCTTCTCCCTTCCCTATATGTTGGGGGTGGGGCTAAAAGTCTCAATCCTCTAATTATGTTTTGGTCTTTCTGGTGAACGGCCCCATCCTGAAATCATTTAGGGGTCCCTGGCCACCAGTCATCTCATTAGCATACAAACAACAATCATCAGTCTAGGAAATCCAAGGGTTTTAGGAGGAGCTGTGTGCCAGGAGGAACCAGAGGTAGAGACAAAATATAAATGTCTTATTATATCACAATATCATACTTCAATTACATGATATTTTACATAATTTGAGATGAAGAAAAGCAAGTCTTGATTGTTTCAACTTTGATTGTCTTCCTTTATGTTTTTAATTCTTATCACTATTTTTAAGCACACATCTCAAATCTTCTTCACTTGGGCTAAAATGATTTGGATATTATTTATTTCACTTGTAATTGGCCATTCTTAAGACCTGAGGTATGAGGTAACCTGTGTAAAATATACTTTCATACTACTAGATATTTCTAATTATCATGATAATCTAAGCTACTTGAGGGTCAGATTACTATACTTCTATGAAATATCTGATCTTAATGATATTTTAATTTTTTCTGTACCTCAATTTGCAATTAGAAAATATACTTTACCAATAGGCACCATTGTTTATTGGTCATTTTTATTTATCATTATGTTATTCTTTTATTATTATTTAGCTTTAAATTCATATGTAATGGTTCCAGGCTTGAGATGGCTGGCACACTAAATGAGTCATTGTATGTTAGAGAGTCTATTTGTGAGACATTTGTAGAAAAATGATGATTTAGCACATTTCAACTTATTCAATCACAATCTTTTAACTTCAAATTATGCATCCATTGTTTACTACCATTCTATATTAAGAGAAATTTGACTGGAACTATTAAATGGCTTCAGTAAAGTTTCAGGATACAAAGTCAGTATACAAAAATTGAGAGTATTCCTTTATACCAATAATGTTCAAGCTGAGAGCCAAATCAAGAATGCAACCCCATATGCAATAGCTGAAAAACAGTAAAATAAAATAAACGGGAATACATCTAACCAAGGAGGTAAAAGATCTCTACGAGGAGAATTACAAAATACTGCTAAAACAAATCACAGATGAAACACACAAAAATGAAGAAAACATTCCATGCTCATGGACTGGAAGAATAAATGTTGTTAAAATGACTGTATTTCGAAAGCAAGCTACAGATTCAACGCTATTGCTCTCAAACTACCAAATCATTTTTCACTGAATTAGAAAACAACTATTCTAAAATGCATAGAAAACCAAAGCAGAGCCCAAATAGTCAAAACAATCTTAAATAAAATGAACAAAGCTGAAAGCATCATATTATCCAACCTCAAACTATACTATAAGGTTACAGTAACCAAAATAGTATGGTAATGGTACAAAAACAGACACATAGACCAATGGAACAGAATAGAGAATCAAGAAATAAAGTTGCACACCTATAGCCATCTGATCTTTGAGAAAGTCAACAAAAACCAGTGGGAAAAGGACTGGGAAAATAGTTGGCTAGCTATATGCAGAAAAACAAAACTGAACCCCTACCTTTCACCATATACAAAAATTATTCAAGATGAATTAAATATTTAAATGTCAGACATCAAACTACAAGCATTCCAGAAGAAAACTTTGGAAATATCATTCTGAATGTCAGCCTTGGGAAAGAATTTAAGACTAAGTCCTCAAAAGCAATTTCAACAAAACAAAATTGGTAAGTAGAACCTAATTAAATTAAAACTCTGCACAGCCAAAGAAACTAAAACAGAGTAAATAGCCTACAGAGTGGGAGAAAATAATTACAAACTATGCATTTAAAAAAGATCTAATATCCAGAATCTATTAAGAACTTAAACACCTCAACAAACAAAGTGCAAATAACCTCATTACAAAATGAGCAAAAACATGAACAGACACTTTTCAAAAGAAGACATACAAATGGCCACAAAACATAAAAAAAAGCTAAACATCACTAATAATCAGAGAAATGCAAATCAAAACTACAATGAGATATCATGTCACAAAAGTTAGAATGGCTGTTATTAAAAAGTTAAAATACAATAGACATTGGCAAGCCTGTGGAGAAAAGGGGTCACTTACACACTCTTGGTGGGGACGTTAATTAGTTTAGCCACTGTGGAGAGCAGTTTGAAGATTTCTCAAATAACCTAAAGCAGAACTACCATTTGACTCAGCAATCCCATTGCAGGGTATATATCCAAAGAAAAATAAATCATTATACTAAAAGGGTACATGCATTCATATATTCATCACAGCACTATGTACAATAGCAAAGATATGGAATCAAACTAGATGCCTATCAATGGTAAACTGGATAAAGTAAAAATGGTACATACTTCCATGGAATATTAGATAGTCATAAAAAAGAATGAAATCATGTCCTTTGCAGCAACATAGATGCAGATGGAGGCCATTATCCTAGGCAAATTACAAGAACAGAAAACTAAATATCACGTTTCCACTTACAAGTGGAAGTTAAACATTGGGTACACATGGTCATAAAGCAGGAAACAATAGACACTCAGGACTACTGGAGTGGAGAGAGAAGAAGGAAGACAAAAGATGAAAAACTGCTTATTGATTACTATCTTGACTAACAGGGTGATGGGATCATTTGGACCCCAAATCTCAGTATTACAAAATATGCATATATAACAAGTCCACACATATACCCCCTGAATACCAAAAGAGTTGAATTATAAAAAAAAGAAAATTGAAATGCAACCAGATACCTTTTCACCCTTTGTAGATTACCTGTGTTTTTGGAATAGATGCCTATGTGCTATTTTTCTATCATTAATATTCACTGGTATTTCTTAAGACAGTATTTCAAACACACACTGCCCATACATAATAGGCATACCTATTATGTATATACCTAATGTATGTAATGTATGTAAATCTAATACCTAATGTATGTAAACCTAATACCTGTATTTTATGTAAATATCTAGTACATGTAATGTATGTAAACCTAAATACCTAAAGTATGTAAACCTTACAGTTTAATAAAATTGATAAATAACATTTATAGTTACATATGAATTAATAGACCAAAGGCAAAGAACAGAGCCAGTTAGAAAATATTTACAAGTTTAATAGTTCATATTCAGTGATAATAAGCCTTTAAAAACAATTTTTTACAATTATTTGGAGGGTATCTGGAAAAAATGGTAAAAGCATGCATTCTTTTTATCCAGTAATTATATGTCTAGATATTTATTCAGGAAACTAACTGACCAGGTGCAACAAAATTACATAGACTCTATGGCTCTTGAAATTAAATTTATAATTTTGGGGAAATTATGTCATATAGACCTACCTATAGAAATTATGGCATATAGACATATAGACCAATGAAATAAAATAGGGAATCCAGAAATAAACTCTCACATTTATGGTCAAATGATTTCCCATAACGGATGCCAAGATCATTCCATTGGAAAAGGACAGTCTTTTCAAAAAATGGTGTTGTGAAACTGAATATCTGTATACAAAAGTATGGAGTTTGGCCCTTACCTTACACCATATACAAAAAATAATTCAAAATGAATCAAAGAACTAACTGTGAGATTGAAAACCATAAAAATCTGAGAAGAAAACAAAATCTTCATGATATTGGATTTGGCAAAGATTTATTGGACATGGCATCAAAAACACAGGCAACAAAAGTAAGTAAAAGTAACTATGTTTGATTACATGCAAATTTAAAACTTTCATACATTGAAGTGCACAATCAACACAGTGATAAGACAACCCATTTATTGGAAAAAGTATTTAAAATTTATAAATTGGATAATAGGTTAACATTAAAATATGTAAGAAACTCCTAAAATTTAATAACATCACAAACAAATAATTCAATGTTAAAAATGGGCATAGGATTTGAGTATAAATCTCTCCAAAGATGATATACAAATGGTCAACAAGCACATGAAAAGATGCTCAACATCATTAATCAAATATAAATATACAGAACTATAAATCAAAACGACAATGAGAGAAAGAAATAAAGGACATCCAAATAGGAAGAGAGGAAATCAAACTATCACCTGTTTAGAGATGATGTGGTTGTATAGCTAGAAAACCCCATAGTTTTAGCACCAAAACTCCTTAAACTGATAACTTCAGCGAAATGTCAGGATAGAAAATCAATGTACAAAAGTCACTAGCATTTCTATACACCAACAACAGCCAAACTGAGAGGCAAATCAGGAATGCAATCCCATTCACAATTGCCACAAAAAGAGTAAAATACCTAGGAATACAGCCAATCAGGAGGTGAAAGACCACTACAATGAGAATGACAAAACACAGCTCAAAAAAATTGAGATAACATAAACAAATGGAAAAGCATTCCATGCTCATGAATAGGTGCAACCAATAACGTCAAAATGGCCATACTGACCAAAGCAATTTACAGATTCAATGCTATTCCTATTAAACTAACAGTGTCATTCTTTACAGAACTTGAAAAAAACTATTTTAAAATTCATATGGAACCAAAAAAGGAGCCTGAATAGCCAAGGCAATCATAAGCAAAAAGAACAAAGCAGGAGGCATCATGCTACCTGACTTCAAACTATGTTACAGGGCTACAGTAACCAAAACAACATAGTACTGGTACAAAAACAGACACATAGACCAATGGAATATTTCTGGAAAACCCAGAAATAAGGCTGCATACCTATGACATCTGATCTTCAACAACACTGACAAAAACATGCAATGGAGAAAGAATTTCTATTCAATAAGTGCTGCTGGGATAACTGGCTAGTCATATGCAGTAGATTTAAACTTAATCCCTTCCTTATATTTTATATAAAAATCAACTCAAGATGTATAAGAGACTTAAATGTAAAACCCAAAACTATAAAAGACCTGGAAGACTACCTAAGCAATAGCATTCTGAACATAGTACCTGGCAAAGATTTTGTGACAAAGATGTGAAAAGCAATTGCAATAAAGGCAAAGATTGACAAATGGGATCTATTTAAACTAAAGAGCTCCTACAAACCCAAAGAAAGTAACAATAGAGTAAAGTCACAACCTACAGAATGAGAGAAAATATTTGCAAACTCTGCATCTGACAAAGGTCTATAAGGAACTTAAGCAAATTTATCAGGAAAAAAAAACATTAAAAAGTGGGCAAAGAACATGAACAGACATTTTTCAAAAGAAGACATACATGTAGCCAACAAGATATGAAAAAAAACTCAATATCATTGATCATTGGAAAAAGGTCAATGAAAATCAAAATGAGATACTATCTGATACCAGTCAGAATGACTATTCTTAAAAAGCCAAAAAATAACAAATGACGGCAAGGCTGCAGGGAAAAGGGAACACTTATCAGCTGTTTGTGGGGAGTGTAAATTAGTTCCACCATTGTGGAAAGCAGTGTGGCAATTCCTCAAACAACTAAAAACAGAACTACCATTGAACCCAGCAATCACAGTACTGACTATATACCCAAAGGAATATACATTGCTCTATCATAGAGACATATGCACACATATGTTCACTCTAGCACTATTCACAATAGCAAAGACATGAAAACAAACTAAATATGCACTGAGGGTAGACTGGACAAAGAAAATGTGGTACATATACACCATGGAATACTATGCAGCCGTAAGAAAGAACACGGTCATGACCTTTGCAGGGACATGGATGAAACTGGAGGCCTTTATTCTTAGCAAACTAACGCAGGAACAGAATCCCAGCACTCTCGGAGGCTGAGGTAGGCAGATGGCCTGAGGTCCCGAGTTCGAGACCAGCCTGGCAATATGGTGAAACCCTGTCTCCACCAAAAAATACAAAAATTAGATGGACATGGTGGCCAGCTACTGGGAAGGCTGAGACAAAAGAATCACCTGAACCTGGGAGACAGAGGTTGCAGTGAGCCGAGATCCTGCCACTGCACTCCAGCCTGGGTGACAAGAGCAACACTTTGAAAAAAATAAAAAAATAAAAGTGGGAGCAAAATGATGAGAACATTTGGACACAGTGAGAAACAACATACACTGGGCCCTAGTGGAGGGTAGAGCGTAGGAGGGAGAGGAGCAGAAAAAAGTAACTATAAGATACTAGACTTAGTACCAGGGTGATGGAAGAATCTGTACAAAAAATCCCCACGATAGGAGTTTACTTATATAACAAACCTGCATTTGTACCTCTGAACCTAAAATACAAAGTTTTTATTAGAAAAAAATCACTGAAATATTACCTCATACCTATTAGAATACTACTTTCAAAAAAAAAAAAAAAAAACAGAAAATAAGTGTTAGCAAGAAAGAATGTGGAAAAATCGAGGCATTTGTTCACTGTTAGTGGGAATGTAAAATGACACAGTCACTATGGAAAACAGCATGACACTTCCCCAGAACATTAAATATAGAATTCCCGTGTGACCTAGTAATATCATTTTCTGGGTATGTATCCAAAATAATTGAAATGAGAATCTCAGGAAGATATTTGTACACCTATGTGCATAACACCATTATTAGCAATAGTCAAAAGATGGAAGCAACCCAAATATCCCTCGATGGATGAATGAATAAACAAAATATGATGTTAATACTTACAATATAATATTATTCAGCATTAAAAAGAAATACGTTCTGACTCATGCCATGAAATTGATGAAACGTGAAGAAAATACACTAAGTGAAATAAGCCAGTTACCAAAAGACAAATACTGTATGATTTCATTTATATAGGATACCTAGAATAGTCAAATTCATAGAAACAAAAAGCAAAATGGTAGCTTCCAGGGGCTGGGAGAAGTAGTTAAAGGATGGTTGTTTGAAGGGTATATAGAGTTTCAATTTGCAAGATAAAAAAGTTCTGAAAATGGGTTGCACAGCAATTTAAATATACGTAACATCATTGAACAATAAACTAAAAAGTGGTTAAAATGGTAAATTCTGTTATGTGTATTTTACCATAATTAAAATCTTAAAATTGCAATGCTGTCATTCAATAGGAGATTGGCTAAATAATGATTCATATACAACAGGGCACTACTTAGACTTTACCATTGGTTGTGTATTGGTAGTCATTGATATAGAGATAGCCTTATAGTATATTATTCTTATAATATATTATATATTGATATAGAGATATCCTTATAATATATTTTAAATTTTCAAAGCAGATTATAAAGTGGAAATTTGTGTAGAATTGACCACAGTTCTATAAATCTTTGCACATGTCTAAAAGTAGAAATAAGTTTTAGAAATACACATTAAAATGTTTGTAGTGATCATGTTCCAGTGGTGTATTTGGAAAGGATAAAATCAGTCAAAATGTTTTCTACCTTTTGTGATTTTCTCTCGTAATAATTAATAAAAAGAGGTTATCTTCAATTTCTGAGTATTGATTGACCTCCTTTCAATAATTAAACACGCTTTTCCATGAGGTCTCTTTTTTCTTTGAAAATTCAAGGCCTGATGTAGTGGCTCATGCCTGTAATTCCAGCCCAGTCAGGAAGATCATTATATGCCAGAGGTTTAATATCAGCCAGGGAAAAAGAGTGTATTTAAGACTAAAATTAAAAATAAAAATATTACGCTGGGCATAGGGGGCGTGCACTGTGGTCCGCAGCTACTTGGAAGGCTGAGTGGGAGGAATGCGATTGAGCGCGCAGAAAGTTAGGATGGCAGTGAAGCTGTGATTGGCTCATTGCACTCAGCTGGGCAACAGAGGCGAGGATTCTGTAGCCAAAAAAAAAAAAAAAAAAAAAAAAAAAAGAGAGAGAGAGAGAAGAAAAAACATTTCTAAACTTTAAATGTTTTTTAAATTATTTATTTCAGTGTTTTATTTTTTCTTTATTTTTTCCACGTGAAGTTTCTTCTGTCATAAGGTGGTTATTTAGATAGGTCCTTAATGCTTTTCTTGAACATTTTGATACATTAATCCTTTATTCTTTATTTGTGGAGAGGTTATCTTGAATTTTTTCTGCTTACCTATTTTAGTTTACTATACTATCATTGGTACTATTTTGTGTTATTTTGTGTTTTAATTTGCTTTCTGGGGGGTAAATCAACAGGATATACTGCATTCTGTATTGTTTCGCATTTTACTAACTGTTGAAACTTACCAACTTGTCTCATCTTGTTATCCAAACTGGAATAATAAGAATTCCAATGTTAAGTGACTATGAGAATTAAGTGAGATCAATGTGAGCTTGGTTCAATAAAGAATTACTAACATCCGTGATAGCAATAAGAATAATATTATTTTTTTGAAGGAGACGGCATCCTTAATATTTTTTAACATTTCTTTAACACACACACATACACAAACACACAATATTTTGAACCCACAAACTAGGATCTGTTTCAACGTTGTAAGCTTTCACTGATGGGAATTATAGAGAGGAAAGATCTAAAGATGAAGAAGAGAGGATATAAAACTAATTATTGCACATGTATCTAGGACATCTCAGAAACTGTGTCACCTACTTACTATGTATCATTCAAAATAGTTGAGAAAACTGAAGATAAGGTGATGCATTAAACAACGGGACCCAAATTTCAAAATTCATTTGTAAACTTCTTTAGTTCCAAAGATAAGTTATCATAAAATTAGTATGTGTGATCAAACTGTTTCTTGCAAAGTATTGTGTACATGATTTGAGTGTTTTCTAGCACTTTTCAGAAGCTTACCTAAAACATTGACATTAGAAGGGCAAACTATACATTTTAAACCGTGCCCAATGACCCCCTAGAAGATGGTAAAGAATATATAAAATTTAAATTGCTTTGGTTTTCCACAGCAATCATTTATCTTTCTCATAGATTATTAGTTAAAAAAGCATTTGTTTGAGAAATGATTGTATTATTTTGCAGAACTCATATGGATAGTCATTATTTACCCAGATGTTCTTCAGTAAAGAACTCAAATAATAAACTATTCCCATAATTTTGCATTAAGTGAATGAGATTGAGATGGGGTGAAAACATGACTTGATCCTTTATTGTATATATACCATTATGTTGTACTTTGTTATATATTATGCTAATATTTTTATAAGGCAATTAAGATCTTGACAACTAGGTCCAAGGGAGTCTAATATAAATACAGTGTGCAATTGCGGTAACCATAAAATTTCAGTTGTCGTATTCTCTTTCTATACAATTTTTTAACATTTATTCTTTAAATTTACATTTGAAATATACTTTAATGATGCTTGTCTCTCTAAATAACTTTTGCGATAATAATAACACCAACAATGATGAGTAACATTTATACAATGTCTTTTCTGTGTGGGGCCTACCTCCGTAATTAAGTTTACATATGTTATCTCATTTAACCCTCACAAAAACTTAGTAGGAAGCTTAATAATATCTACAGAAAACTGAGGCAAATGTAGGAACTAGCATAGAATTTTAAAACATACACGTATGCCCCGCCACACACACATTTTGTTGATATTCTCAAAACTCTGATGAAATCTGAAGACCTTTCTTAAAAAGCCTCTGATCTAGGACATCAGGAACTAAATTGCATATGCCATAGTTTATTCTGTTTACATAACAGTTTTTGAGGCTTTATGGATTTAAGCCACCATGTGCTAAAATTTAAAACACATAGAGATCTGTTTAACTTCTTTTTCTCCTTTCATATTCACAAATGCATGCATATACCTATTTTAAAACAAAATAATCCATTTTAACTGTGTTCTCTTTGGTTCTCTACAGTATAAGTGCTTTCATATTAGAGATGATACAATATCTTTATTAATCTATAAATTGCAAAGATCTTACAGTTTTACCTTTATTTTAAAAAAAGGACAATTATCAAAACCCAGACTCTTCATTAAGTTAAATATCTTCCAAAATACCATAGCTTTATAAAAGAATTTGACTTCTTTAAAAATTAATGTTCAGACTAGAAATTAATAGTAAAATATCTTTAAACATATAAAATATGAAAATGATAAAATGTTTACCTATTTGGTCAAATACAGGTCTTGCTTTGTATACCAGCCACTCTCAGGTTTGCAAACTTGAGTGTACATCAGAATCACCTGAAGAGCTTATTAAAACACAGATTCCTGAACTTCATTCCCAGAGTTTCTGATTCAGTTGGTATGGGTGGAGACCAAGAATGTGCATTTCTGACAGCTCTCAGGTGATGCTACTGTTGTTAGTCCAGGATCCACACTTTGGGAATCACCAAGGTGTATTGATTTCACAATGCACACACTTTCTATTTTTCCTTTCAGAAAAAAAGGCCTAAGTCCATTCAAACTCCGCGGCTGTCTGCTGATTCAAAGCCTCTGCGGCAGCCTTTTCAGTATCCTACACACAAAAGTCTGCTTTAGCGACAGCCATGAAATGTGACCACCTCTGTGATGAAAGGGTCAGCATAAATTGTTGCAAGTTATTTTTTAGAGAAAGGATTGCAGACTTTTCTTTTTAGCTATGCCAGTTTTGTGGTTTGGGATTATATACAGATTTTCACTGAAAAGATCAATTCCTAAAATTTATATGTGTGTATTTCATATCATAAACAACATGAAAGTCCAGAAAGACATAAAAGGAAAATAAACATTTAAAAGTATACAAAAGTTGGTTCAAAATACAAAATTGTAGAAGCTACAGGCTTTGAGACACAAGGAAAAACATCATGACCAAATTGCATAAAATGCAACTAATTTCTTTGTAACATAAATATAATAAAAAGAAAAACAGACTCAGAAAATATTTCAGGCAATTCTGAGAGCCCACTTACAAATACATTTTATGGAAAAAAGCATGTAAGTATTAATAAAAATATATCAATATTCCAATAGGTATAGTAGAAATGGGCATAAGAGGAAATTCTCAGGTGGGAAATAGAATCAGAAGTTCTGAAAATAGGAAAATGTCATATTTTGTAGTAAAACAAACACCAGTTAAAACAAAAAGGAAATAGTACTGCATTTAAGAGGTATTTAAAAACCATGAATGCTAATATGTGTGTGGAGAATATTTCTTGTGGGACATATTAATTAGCATAACACTTGGTACATTGACATGGTTTGGCTCTGTATCCCCACCCAAATCTCATCTCAAATTGTAATCTCCATGTATCCAGGGAGGGACCTGTAATCCCATTGTTTAGAGGGAGGGAAGTGATTGAATAGTGGGGGAGGTTTTCCCCATGAGTAAATTCTCAAAAGATCTGATGGTTTTATAAATGGTAGCTTTTCTTGTGCTCTCACTCGCTCTTCTGCCATCTTGTAAAGAAGCTGCCTGCTTCCCTTTCCACCATGATTGTAAGTTTCCTGAGGCTTCCCTAGCCATGCAGAACTGTGATTCAATCAAACCTCTTTTCTTTATAAATTACCCAGCCCCTGGCAGTTCTTTATAGCAGTGTGAAAACAAACTAATGCACACATCAGTTTCAAAAAAATTTATCAATAACCATGTATATGCTTTCATCTTTTGACATACAGTTTTTCTTGTGAAAACTAATCCTGAGCCGACAAAAAAACCCTCCCAAATGAAAGATGTTCATTTTTAGCATTGTCTATTTAAAATGGGAACGAATCATCTAACTATTGCTCCATATGTGCTTAGACTAAGTAAATTGCTTCAATCAATATAATAATATATTATATAACCTTTATCTAGCATTTAATGGCACTCTGTAACAATAAGGAAAATAATTTTAGGTTAAAAAAAGAAGCCATTTGTATATATATATATCTATTATGTAGTAATAGCCATAGAGACTTATATACATACATGTATGGTAGATAGAAAAGATAGTAAAGAGAAATAAGAATTATAGACATTTTTATTTACCTTATTTTATCATTGTCTAAATTGAATGTAAATATTTTGCTACTGCTAAAAAGACACATACCACTGTCCTGTCTAGCAGAAGAATGATAAACCCTTGTTCTTTCGTTATCCAAAGGTGGCTTTTTAATGTACATCAGGGACAGGCTGCTTGTTTTCTGTATGACCTGTAAGCTGAGAAAGGTTTTCAAAGTTGTGAATGACAATTTCTCTAACTCTTACTTTTGGTTAGAATAGGATAAACTAAATTGCTTATCTCAGTTGCTTTGAAGAAATAGATTAAATTTATAATTTGTGAAGTAAAACAAGAAATGAAAGCTCAATGAAAGGATTAGCCAACATGGTATTTTTATTTACCTATTTTAGTGCATTCATACGATAAAGAGTGTCTTTTCACCACTTGAGAATCCCAGAGTCTACTTTTATTTCTTTAATTTTGATGGCATAATAAAAATATGAAATACTGTTGATTTCTCTTCTTACTACATTAATAAACCGTTACATTGCAAAGACAGTATCTCTTGCTTTTTAAACCAAGATTATTAGGATTATCTCGATTCTGCTATAGCTACTCTGTGTGTGTAAGCAAATACTTTGAGGGCTCTCCCGTCCAGAGAGACAAGCCTGGCTCTGTCATGGTTCATTGCCTTGAAAAAAAATATGCCCACGCTCAGAACTACAACTAGCTGAAAGTCTGAGGAAAGACACAGTGGAGTGAGTCCTCTAAGATTTTAAGAGGTGAGATCACTGAATCAAGCGGAATTTTTGCAGAAAAAAATTGATACCTTTTAAACTACTTTATACAATGCTCCACTGAAAATGAACTTGCCGCAAAAGTATTTGAGTACTGCCACTATTTCTCATACATGAACTCAAACAAATATCCAATTCATACATGCCATTTTTGTATGAAAATTATCTTCCATTTCTTTTTTTAACAAAATAAGGCCCGGCACGGTGGCTTCCGCTTGTAATCCCAGCACTTTGGTAGGCTGAGGCGGGCGAATCACAAGGTCAGGAGATCGAGACCATCTTGGCTAACATGGTGAAACCCTGTCTCTAATAAAAATACAAAAATTAACCAGGCGTGGTGGTGGGCAGCTGTAGTCCCAGCTACTCGGGAAGCTGAAGCAGGAGAATCACTTGAACCCGGGAGGCAAAAGTTACAGTGAGGCGAGATCGCGCCATGGCGCTCCAACCTGGATGACAGGGCAAGGCTCCGTGTCAAACAATAATAACAACAAATACACATAGAATAACAAATTTTTAGAGGGTACATCAACACAATATTCAAAAGTTCTCTTTTTTGTACTTTGATTCCTTTTCCCTTTTCCAAAGAGTAAGCATATTTCTTTTAAGCATTATTTCTTTTTTCTAAAACAAGAAATATGTATGGATCGATATATATGATTATTAGCTTTGGATATAAAGACAAAGATGACTGTACTCTTTTTTGTATTTTTCAACTTTTATTTTAGTTGCATGGGGTATATCGGTAGGCTTGTTATCTGGGTTATATTGTGTGATGCTGAGGTTTGGGATACAAATGATCCCTTCACCCAGGTACTAAGCATGGTACCCAACAGCTAGTTTTACAACCCTTGCCCCATCTCTCCGTCTTCTGTCAAGTAGTCTCCTGTTGCCATCTTTCAAATATGACTACACTTTATCTAATTTCTTCCTCTTGCCCTTATGCCATGAGATAAATATCTGTGGTTCCTCCGATTTCTTAATTGATCACATCTTTTGAACAATCAAATTAAATTTACAAATAATTAGTGTAATTTTGTAAAATCAAATATTTATATAACTGTCATTTCAAAATGTGCCAGCATAAGATTCATTTATTCATTCAAGGTGTATACATTGACAGTGCCATGAGCCAGTCACTGAGTCAGAATTCACTCTAGGAAGGTAAAAATCACTCAAATACATGCGAATAAATGTGAGAAATTGTTTTGCCCCTCCATATGGATAGAAATCTCTTGTTTCAGGATTTAGAATTAATAACAGCTCTCCTGAAGACATGAGTTGTGTCTTGTCCATACCTTTTAAACCAAAATAAATTAAAAAAGAATAATCGGATTTCTTGAATTTTCTTTATTTATTTAGAGGTGCAGAGAATAAAACAATTGCAAAGGGAATCTGACACTGCTTATCAAGGTTAATCACAGAGGATTGACATTCTGGGGAAAAAAGCATAATCAAATATACACATAGTATAAGCTTCTGAGCAAAATGATCTCGTCGTAGTACAAACATTTCTTGAGAAACCAGAAATCAAATTTGTTTTGAGTGAAGTCTATTATCTGAGTTATAAATTATTCTCCAAAGATATAATTTTCTGTTTATTTACTTTAAATGTTTTAAAATTTAGGGAGGAGGGAGAACATAATTTTTCAATGAGTCCACAATGGTGTCTGTTTCTTTAGCTTTGCTTTATTTTATTGTATTGTATTTTACTTTATTTTATTTTATTTTATTTATCTAGCTTTGAGACAGTCTGGTTCCGTCGCTGAGGCTACAGTGCAGTGGTGGGTCAAGGTTCACTATAACCTTGACCTGCTGGGCTGAAGTGATCCTTTTTCCTTAGCCTCTCAAGTAGTGGGGACTACAGGTATGTAACACCACACCGCCCTAATTTTTAATTTTCTTTTAGAGATGGAAGTCTTACTATGTTGCCCAGGCTGGTCTCAAATTCCTGGACTGAAATGGTTTGACTGTGTTCCTGCCAAAATCTCATCTTGAATTTTAATCCAAATTGTAAGCCCCACATATTAGGGGTGGAACCTCGCGGGAGGTGATTAGATCACTGGGGCAATTCTCCCATGCTGTTCTCGTGATAGTGAGTGAGTTTTAACAAGATCTGATGGTTTTATAAGGAGCTTCTCACTTCACTCAGCACTCACTCTCCTGCCACCCTGTGAAGAGATGCCTTCCGCCATGATTGTAAGTTTCCTGAGTCCACCCCAGCCATGCAGAACTATAAATAAATTAAACCTCTTTCTTTTTTTTAACATACAAATTACCCCATCTTAGATATTTCATCATAGCAGCGTGGGAATGGACTAATACATGGGCTCAAGTGATTTTCCTGCCTTGACCTCCCAAAGTGCTGGCATTACTGGCATGAGCTACAGCTTAGCTTTAGATTAGAGACATAAATCATTTTTAGAGTAGTACATTTTGTTAAGCCAAATAATTGCAAATAAAAACGTTCAATTCTATAATGCAATCTAGTCAAACTATAAACAAAAGTAAAAGGAGAGGGACAAGATGGGAAAGTACTTTCAAGAAATAGTAAAGTGAAAGGGTTAATTTCCTTGAGATAATATAGAAGTCGTAATTAAGTTAAAGGCATCATAAAGATGACTATTGGTTAGAAAAGTTTCTGAACATTTCTTAATAGTCAGAAAAGTAAAGTCACACACACACACACACACACACACACACACACACACACATTCAAATACCAAATGCAAAACAAGTTCACCCTAAGAAACAATAAAATAAATAGAAAACAATAAAAAATAACCTCCTACTACCTCCACCACAGGCCCAAATCATCAACAATTCTTATAGTTTACTTTCAAGATAAATTGAGATTCTGTCTCCTGTGACCTCCCTTGTCTAAGGCACTGTCATCACTCACCTAACTATTGAAAGAAATCTCTACAATCCCACTCTTTCTCTTTGCCAATCTATTCTACACTGAACAGCCAAGATGATGTTTTAAAAATATCATAAACCATGTCACTGCTCTGCTCAATGCTCTTCCTGGGACAGCTCCTTTTTGAGAGGGCAGCACAAGATATACTCTTGGCAGATGCAGGGTGGCACCTTAGCAATATGCTCATATATTTCTGCTTCTTAGATGTTTAGAAGTGTGTAGAAAGTTGGAACACTTGTCTCCTTTTCAAATGGACATATTATAGGCTTGCATAGAGATACAGTATGTTACTAAAGGCGCAGACCAACACAAAGTAAGTTGGAAATACTATTTTCCATTATGACCACCCTAAATACATCCAGGAATAGCTAGTAAGATTAAAATTTACTTCTCTCAAACTCAAGAACAAGCATCCTAGGCCCACTGCCTTACAGCCTTCCTTCATTTACAACTTCTGTTTGCTACTCTAATGAAGTTGGGATCAAAATGGTTCTTTTTGGAGTTCCTTTCATTTATTACAGAACAGACGTCAAGTGAATCCTTGGGTTCCAATTTCCCCTTCTCTCATCCAGCCCACAGTATATTTTAGCGAAATTTTTTAGAGTATTCTTCAGGCAGATGGGCATTTTTAAAGGTACTATAGTTTTGAAACAAATTAATTAAAATTTAGTAGCTCAAAATACCTAATTTGTTGTGCACACTGATTCTGGGGAAAGGAATATGGATGGAGTACAACGGGGGTGGCTTAACTCTGCTTTACATTGTGACCTCAGCTGGGAGCCAAAAGGATGAGAATGACTCTGAAAGCTTTTTCACTCCCATGACTGGTAACTGGGATTGGATGGCTTTGAGAGACAGGACTAGCTGGAATTTCCTAGGCCAACTAAGAATCCCTAAGCCTAGCTGGGAAGGTGACTGCATCCACCTTTAAACACAGGGCTTACAACTTAGCCCACACCTGACCAATCAGAGAGGTCACTAAAATGCTAATTAGGCAAAACAGGAGTTAAAGAAATAGCCAATCATCTATTGCCTGAGAGCACAGCAGGAGGGACAAGGATCAGGATATAAACCCAGGCATTCGAGCGGGCTACAGCAACCCCTGTGGGTCCCCTCCCCTTATATGGGAGCTCTGTCTTCACTCTATTTCACTCTATTAAATCTTGCAACTGCACTCTTCTGGTCCGTGTTGTGTTACGGCTGGAGCTGAACTTTCGCTCACCATCCACCACTGCTGTTTGCCGTGATAACAGACCCGCCTCTGACTTCCATCCCTCTGGATCCAGCAGGGTGTCCACTGTGCTCCTGATCCAGCGAGGCGCCCATTGCCATTCTCGATCAAGCTAAAGGCTTGCCATTGTTCCTGAACGGCTAAGTGCCTGGGTTCATCCTAATCCAGCTGAACACTAGTCACTGGGTTCCACAGTTCTCTCCATGACCCACAGCTTCTAATGGAGCTATAATACTCACCACATGGCCCAAGATTCCATTCCTTGGAATCCGTGAGACCAAGAACCCCAGGTTAGAGAACATGAGGCTTGCCACCATCTTGGAAGTGGCCTGCCGATATTTTGGAAGCGGCCCACCACCATCTTGGGAGTTCTGGGAGCAAGGACCCCTCGGTAACAGCTCGAGCACTGTGGCTGGTGACTAGAGCTATGCAAGGCTTCTCCATGTGGCTTGGCTTCCTTATAACATGGTTGACTAATTTAATAGCTGGTTGATACGGTTTGGCTGTGTCCCCACCCAGATCTCATCTTGAAATCCCATATGTTATGAGAGAAAACCAGTGAAAAGTAATTGAAACATGGGGGCAGGTCTTTCCTGTGCTGCTCTTGTGATAGCCAGTGAGTCTCATGAGATGTGATGGCATTATAAGGGCGAGTTTCCCTGCAAAAGCCCTATTCTCTTGTCTGCCACCATGTGAGACATGCATTTCATCCTCCACCATGATTGTGAGGCCTCCCCAGCCATGTGAAACTGAAAGGCCAGTAGACCTCTTTCTTTGGTAAATTGCCCAGTCTCGGGTATGTCTTTATCAGCAGTATGAAACTGAACTCACACAGTAAATTGGTACCAGTAGAATGGGGCACTGCTGAAGAGAAACCTTAAAATGTGGTAGTGACTTTGGAACTGGGTAACAGGCAGGGTTTGGAACAGTTTGGAGGGCTCAGAAGAAGACAGGAAAATGTGTGAATGTTTGGAGCTTCCTAGAGACTTGTTGAATGTCTTTGCCCAAAATATTCATAGTGATATCAACAATAAAGTCCAGGCTGTGGTGGTCTCAGATGGAAATGAGGAACTTGTTGGGAACTGGAGCAAAGGTGACTCTTGTTATGTTTTAGCAAAGACGCTGGTGGCATTTTGCCCCTGCCCTAGAGATTTGTGGAACTTTGAACTTGAGAGAAGATGATTTGGGGTATCTGGCGGAAAAAATTTATAAGCAACAAAGCATTCAAGAGGTGACTTGAGTGCTGTTAAAGGCATCCAGTTTTATAAGGGAAGCACAGTACAAAAGTTCAGAAAATTTGAAGCCTGACAATGTGATAGAAAAGAAAATCCCATTTTGTGAGGAGAAATTCAAGCCCACTGCAGAAATTTGCATAAGTAATGAGGACCGAATGTTAATCCCCAAGACAATGGGGAGAATGTCGCCAGTGCATGTCAGAGGTCTTCACAGCAGCCCTCCCATTACAGGCCTGGAGGTCTAGGAGGAAAATGTGGTTTCATGGGCCAAGCCCAAGTTCCCCATGCTGTGTGCAGCCTAAAGACTTGATGCCCTGCATCCCAGTCACTCCAGCGGTGGTTGAAAGGGATCAAAATATAGTTTCAGAGGGTGCAAGCCTCAAGCTTTGGCGGCTTCCATGTAGTGTTGAGCCTGCAAGTGCACAGAAGTCAAGAACTGAGGTTTGGGAACCCCTGCCTAGATTTCAGAGCATGTATAGAAATGGCTGGATGTCCAGGTGGAAGTTAACTGCAGGGGCAGGGCTCTCATGGAGAACTTCTGCTAGGTCAGTGCTGAAGGGAAATGTGGGGTAGGAGCCCCCACACAAAGTCCCTACTGGGGCACCACCTAATGGAGCTGTGAGAGGGAGGCCACAGTCCTCCAGACCCCAGAATGGTAGATCCACTGCCAGCTTGCACCATGTGCCAGGAAAAGCCACAGACAGTCAATGCCAGCCCATGAAAGCAGCCAGGAGTGAGGCTGTGTCCTTCAAAGTCACAGGGATGGAGTTTCCCAAGTCCATGAGAGTCCACCTCCTGTATCAGCGTGACCTGGGTGTGAGATGTGGACTCAAAGGAGATCATTTTGGAGCTTAAAGATTTGACTGCCCCACTGGAGTTTCGACTTGCATGGGGCCTATAGCCCATTTGTTTTGGCCAATGTCTCCCACTTGGAATGGCTGTATTTACCCAATGTCTTGTATCTAGGAAGTAATTAACTTGCTTTTGATTTTACAGGCTCATAGGTGGAAGGGACTTGCCTTGTCTCAGGTGAGACATTGGACCTGTGGACTTTTGAGTTAATGCTGAAATGAGTTAAGATTTTGGGGACTGTTGAGAAGGCACAATTTGTTTTGAAATGTGAGGACATGAGACTTGGGAGCAGCCAGAGTAGAATGATATGGTTTGGCTGTGGCCTCACCCAAATCTCATCCTGAATTCCCATGTGTTTGGGGAAGGGCCCAGTGAAAGATAATTGAATCATGGTGGCAGGTGTTTCCTGTGCTGTTCTTCTGATAGTGAATGACTATCATGAGATCGGATGATATTTTAATGGGGAGTTTCCCAGCACAAGTTCTGTTCTCTTTTCTGCCGCCATGTGAGAAGTGCCTTTCACCTTCCACCATGATTGTGAGGCCTCCCCAGCCACTTGGAACTGTAAGTCCAATAAACCTCTTCCTTTTGTAATTTGTCAAGTCTCGGGTATGTATCAGCAGCATGAAAATGGACTAATACATGGGTCTTATTTAGTAGCGCATGGTTCTAATCTCAGGTGTTAGAGCCTCAGCATCAAACCATCATTTAGTCCATGATGAAGTAGTCACAAGACTGACCAGATCTCAAGGAGACTGCCAATGGAAGGAAGTGTGTCAAAAAACCAGGGACACATGATTTAAAACCTCCTCAGCACTCTCCTTCACTTTTTTTCTACTAACAATGTTTTCCTCCTTCCAGTTTATATTGTTTAGATCATTGTTGTGAAATGTGAGATTAGGGGGTAGAGGTGGCTACCAAGTGAGCCCAGACAGTGGCATTCATTTAGAAACTTAATTTGCTCAAATTCATTTGTTGAAAGAATTGGAAATTAATATGGATTTTGTAAACATCTGATCATTCTGTTGATTAGGGCTTTGTTAATGATGAAAGTGAAATTAATGTTTTACTTATTAAAGTTTGTGGGACATTTCTAACTCAGTTGAAATTTTTAAGGTATTTAATGTCATTATAAAGTCAAGGATAACAGGTGTACATTGCAAAGAAGAGTTCGGGTAAGGATTTATAAAAAATTTGAAAACAACTTAAAAGTTAAATTTTGGTATGTGTTTTATCTGATATTACATGAAGCAGTAAAAAATGAATTTGTGGTAAATATGTATATGTGCTGGTGTGTGTAATTCTTACCTTGATGTCAAGCACTATTACTAAAAGTTACCCAGAGAAAGGAAATCAGTAGAGAACACAAAAGGAGATAGAAGAGGCTTTTACAATGTAAGTAGAAGTGGCATACAGCAACTAATTTTTTTTTTTTTTTTTTTTTTTTTT
>NW_016806911.1:1222150-1224237 GCF_001698545.2 Rhinopithecus bieti | reverse complement strand
TTTTTTTTTTTTTTTTTTTGAGATGGAGTCTCGTTCAGCCACCCAGGCTGGAGTGCAGTGGCTCAATCTCTGCTCAACGCAAGCTCTGCCTCCCAGATTCATGCCATTCTCCTGCCTCAGTCTCCCAAGTAGCTGGGACTACAGGCATCTGCCACCACGCCCAGCTAATTTTTTGTATATTTAGTAGAGATGGGGTTTCACTGTGTTAGCCAGGATGGTCTTGATCTCCTGACCTCGTGATCCACCCGCCTCGGCCTCCCAAAGTGCTGGGATTACAGGCATGAGCCACCACGCCCAGCAGCAACTAGTATTTTAAACATAAAACATGTGTATATGAGTATCTGTAGTCAAGTACAGTTATAGCTCAATTATTAAATAAAAGTATGGCTCTAGGCCTTCTACTTGGTGAAATAGTTTTGATGTGTGTGGTATATAATGTAATTGGTATATTTTTGTTTGAATATTTATAAATCAATGTAGTTAGTAACTAAAATCATGCTAAAATGTTTTAATGTTTTCAGAATGCCTTAAAAATGTGCATTTCAGGATTATCATTTTAATCATGAAATTTTATAAGGTAAGCTTTTTAGAAATATTAGTTCAGAGGGAATTCTGGGTAATGAATAAATATTAGGACTTTGGTATATATACCTTTCTTAGAATTAAGATATTTTTATAGTAGGAATACTCTGCTGCTAACACACAAACATTCTTTAAAGACAGGTGAAATGTTTATACTCAAGTGTCCAATTAGTGTTTCTTAGTGAATTTTTATCCTAGTGTCTGTTTTGGGATTGGAGAATATTATCCCTTAAAGAAATATATTTGTAAAACATTAGCGATGAAATGTCTTTTAGCCTCAAGTAGATATGTGAAAAATGATCATGCAACTTTATTAAACATCGTAACAGTGTCATATTTTTTTCTCTCAGAGGAGTTATTTTAATTTCCAGTTATCTCTTAAGTCCCTCTGTATTTAATAATTTGCTCCATTATTTCAGTCATAAGCCAAAGTGTATATATATATGTGTGTGTGTGTATATATATATATATATAGTGCTTCTTGAAGTGTTACATTCATAAAAAAAAACACAAGTAAATAAACATTCATTATGTAAATTACCATACACTAACAGTATTGGGTAAAACACTAGGCTGTGCCATAGATGCTTCGTTTCTTTTTGTGATGAGGAAGGGGATAGAAATAGAGGATAGACAATACATTTTCTATGTAATGCTCCTAATAATTCTTCATCAAAAATTGTTTGGCTATCATTAGCCATCTATTCTTTAATAATTTAAAATTATTTTAAATGACAGGAAAATAAATACAGTTTTGTCAAACTGATCTAAGGAGGAGGAAACTAAAATGTGTTTACATTTCCTGAAACTAGCATAGTGTAATCCATGGATTGAAGACCCCTAGTCTCCTATATTTTCATAGAAATTAGCAAAGAAATTCAAGAATAAGAAAACAAGACTTAATACTGAAAAGCAAGTTAAAACATGCTTCTCACCCCACAAACTTCTAAAATTTGTTTTGAAAGGAACAAATTGATAGAATGTCTGACCAATCTGTTTGATTGTATGAGAATGAGAATCTCATTCTTATTTCTGATTGTGAGGGACATGAAAATGAAACCTTTAACATTTGATAGAGTAAGTAGCATCAACTGGATCTAAACATATGTAACCTAACACTCAATGAAGGGCAGATATTGGTATCTGGCAGTAGACTCTCGTTTGATGAATATTAATTGCAGAATGATTTTACATTCTTTAAAAATGATGAAGAAAGGCCGGGCGCGGTGGCTCAAGCCTGTAATCCCAGCACTTTGGGAGGCCGAGACGGGCAGATCATGAGGTCAGGAGATCGAGACCATCCTGGCTAACACGGTGAAACCCCGTCTCTACTAAAAATACAAAAAACTAGCCGGGCAAGGTGGCGAGCGCCTGTAGTCCCAGCTACTCGGGAGGCTGAGGCAGGAGAATGGCGTAAAAACCCGGGAGGCGGAGCTTGCAGTGAGCTGAGATCCGGCCACTGCACTCCAGCCCGCGTGACAGAGCGAGACTCCGTCTCAAAAAAA
>NW_016806911.1:1207308-1221948 GCF_001698545.2 Rhinopithecus bieti | reverse complement strand
AAAAAAAAAAAAAAAAAAAAAAAAAAAAAAAAAAAAAAAATGATGAAGAAAAAATCAACAAATAAACAGCAAATGAAAAGCAAATGGAATCAAGGGTGCAAAAAACAGTCTTGTAAACATTCTGGGTTAAAAAAATAAATATGATTAGAAAATACTTTAAAATGTTATCTTTAGCAATGTTTTAAAGGATTATCAAAATAATGTAAATTTTAAAAACGTAAGTATATATACTTATTAAATGGTGAATATAGTTAGAATGAATTTACTAATGAATTTTACTAAAATTTCACCTCTAAAAATATTTAAAACTATATAAATATAGTCAAAAATGTCTTGCCATACCAACTAAAACAGAGAAAAAATTAAGGAAAATAAAACGGGAAAAGTTAAATGAGCAAATTCTCTTATATTTCATACAGAAAGATAAATATTGTTTTATTTTATGTTATATACATTTTAAAATGCATTCCATTTCATTTTAAAATTGATTTATGTTTAAAATTGATTTCTAAACAGGAGAGATATAAATGAATTTTCAAAATGTAAAGGTGGCTAACTGATAAAGTAATTTTTTTTTCAAATTGGTCCTGAAATTTTGAAGAAAAAGAAATAGATATATTATAGTCATCATAGCTGAAGATAGAAAATATTTAAGGAACCATGAAAAGCAACTAACAGTTTGAAAAAACTGTATAATTTATGATTCCATTTATACAGTATTCTGGAAAAGGCAAAATTGCAAACATGGTTAACAAAGCAGTAGGTTATGCAGAATTGAAACTGGATCTCTTCCTTACACCATATACAAAAATTAATCAAGATGGATTAAGGACTTAAATGTAAAACCCAAAACTAACCCTAGAAGACAACCTAGGAAATACCATTCAGGACATAGGCATGGGCAGATCCCGTGACAAAGACACCAAAAACAATTGCAACAAAAGCGAATTTTGACAAAGGGCATCTAATCTAAAGAGGTTCTGCAGAGCAAAAGAAACTATCAACAGGGTAAATAGACAACCTACAGAATGGGAAAAAATTTCACAACCTATGCACCTGAAAAAGGTCTCATTTCCATCACCTATAAGGAACTTAAATATATGTACAAGAAAAAAAGAAACAACCTGTTTAAAAAGTGAGCAAAGAACACGAACAGACACTTTTCTAATGAAGACATATGTGCAGCCAACAATCATGTAAAAAAAGCATCACTTATCATTAGAGAAATGCAAACAAAACCATAATGAGATATTCTCTGTAACCAGTCAGAATAGCTATTCTTAAAAAGTCAAAAAATAACAGATGCTGGCAAGGTTGTGGAGAAAAGGGAACAGTTATACACTCTTGGTGGGAGTGTAAATGAGTTCAACCATTGTGGAAAGTAGTGTGGCAATTCCTCAAAGAGCTAAAAAGAGAATGACCATTGGACTCAGCAATCCCATTACTGGGTATATACCCAAAGGAATGTGAATTGTTCTATTACAAAGACTCATGCACATATATGTTTATTGCAGCACTACTCACAATAACAAAGACATGGAATCAATCTAAGTACCCATTAATGATAAACTGGAAAAAGAAAATGTGGTACAAATACACCATGGAATACTATGCAGCCTTAAAAAAGAACAAGATCATGTCCTTGGCAGGGACATGAATGGAGCAGCAGACCATTATCTTTAGCAAACTAATGCAGGAACAGAAAACCAAATACCACATGTTCTCACTTATAAGTGGGAGCTGAATGATGAGAACACCTGGACACACTGAGGGGAACAACATATACTGGTGCCTATTGGAGAGGGGAGAGTGGGAGGAGGGAGAGGATAAGGAAAAATAACTAATGAGTATTTGGCTTAATACATGGGGGATGAAAGAATCTGTACAACAAACCCCATGACACAAGTTTACCTATGTAACAATCTGCATATGTACCCCTGAACTTAAAATAATAACTAAAAAACAGTGGTTTTCAAGGATCTGGAAAAAGCAAAGGGTTAAAGAGATTAATCATGAGGTATTTTCAGAGTTATAAAACTATTCTGTGTAATATTGTAATGGTTATAGACATTATGCATTTGACAAAACACATAGAACTTTATAACAGGAAGAGTTCACATTAAATGTATACAAGGTTTTAAAAATAATTTGTGGTATCACAGCACCCCGATGGAATACAGATTGTGTTAATAGAATCTCAGTCTATTACGAGTGTATGAAATAGCCTTACTGAAAGGGGTGAGGGAAAAGGCGCTGGCCTTTAATAATTTTGGAAATGAGAGGAAACTGTAAGACTAAATGTAAAAGAAACTATACAGGAACACGGTACTGTGACTAATAATGTTTTGTTTTTGTTTGTTTGTTTCCATGGGAAGATAGGTTAACAGATTTGAAACCACTATGTAATAAGTATACTAGAATTAAAAATCTAAATAAGTAGATGTCAGTTGGCGGGAATCGGGTTTCTCATTGTTGGAGATTATAGACAAGCAAAGAAGTTTAGAATAATGCATGCAGTAATAGATTAGATTTGGAGACCTCAGCATGAATTTGTATTTAGCTTAACATTGATAGGGATGGATAATTTATAGATATCTATATACAGTAAGTTCTCACTTAATGTTGCTAATAGTTCCTTGGAAATTCAACTTTATGCGACATCTTATAACACAACCAATTTTACAAAATGGTAATTGATAAAAACAAGATTTAAGTTCCTATGGCATATTTCTAATTACAAAAACATTACCAAACTTCTAAATAAAGACCAAAACACTTCTAGTATTAAACATTAAAGTAAACGAGAGCTGTATATACATTTGAGAAAGAGTCAAAAAAAAAAAAAGAAAAAACAAGCAAGATAATTATTTAAGTTCAGAATCATAGGTGACCAGAGGCCATCAAGGCAGTTCAGGGTACCAGCCAGCAACAACCAGCCTTGGAAAAGACACCATCCCATCTCAGGGCACACTCACACACACCCACACTCGCTCACACCCAGACAATATAGGAAAACCAATTTGCCTCATGTGCATTTCTTTGACAATTGAGAAAAAACTGGAAAACACAGAGAAAATATGCGCAGACAGGGGGAGAACATGCAAACTCCACAAAGCCAGAGGCACTGTCTGGGAATCGATTTCTTTCTCATCAATGTTATAATAAAATGATGTTATTTGAAGATCAGCTGTATAGACAAAGGTTAGTATATGCACGTATGTTTCTATGCTCTGAGTCAACACAGAATAGTGAAACCCTAAGACTAACAAAAAGCTCAACACCATATTTTGGTTTTTGATGATATTTTTTCAGAAGAAAAAAAGTAGAACCAGTACTCCTAGGAAAAAAAAATAGCTTATCCTAGTGCTGCAATAAGGAATATACAGGTGAATCTTGAACATCTTATTATTCTGGAAATTTAGGAGGCACTCAAAATAATAACACAATAACAACATTAAAATCATATTGATGAAGGTATGTGAAAGTAATATGGAAACCAATGAAAGAGCTCCTAATAGCCAAAGCTGGAACAATCTGAGCAACCAATAAATAACATAACAGTAGGTTATAACCCAAAGTATAAGATATCTGTGAATTCACATTAATCTAAATAAGTAATTGAATACGTAAAAAAGTAGCCTAAAACACAAATTTTTCATGTAGTACACTTCCAAACAGCGTGGATGGCTCACTCTCAAAAGTGGAGGAGGGGCAGTATAACTACATTTAAAGTGTGGGCTATACATAGTGACTGTCTTTTAAAATCTGGAAATGGAGAAAAGAGAATGAATTTGCAGTGAAAGTGCAAGCATAGCTTGTTTTATTGTGCTTTGCTTTATTGCATTTGGCAGATACTGTGATTTTTACAAACAGAAGGTTCATGGCAAACCTGCATTGAGCAAGTCTGTTGCAGCTACTTTTCCAACAGCCTGTGCTTACTTCAAGTCTCTGTATTGCATTTTTATAATTCTTGCAATATTTCAAACTTTTTCATTATCATTATATCCCTTATGATTTGTGATCCATGTCTTTGATGTTATGATTCTAATTGTTTTGGAGTGTCACAAACAGTGTTCCTATAAGACAATGAACTGAATTGGTAAATGTGTTCTAACTGTTCCACAGACAGGTCATTCCCTCATCTCTCTCTCTCCTTCTCTTCAGGCTTCCCTATTCCTTGAGACACAATAGTATTAAAATTTTGCTAATTATCTTACAATGACCCCCAAGTGTTCAAGTGAAAAGAAGAGTCATATGTCTTTCAATTGAAATCAAGAGACTTCTTGATTAACCTTTGCGAGGAAGGCATGTCAAAAGTCTAGATAGGCCAAAATCTAGGCCTCTTGCACCAGTTAGTTAATTTGTCACTGCAAAGGAAAAGTTCTTGAAGGAAATTAAAAGTGCTATTACAGCAAACAAACAAATGATAAAAAAAAGTGGAACTACTGTTGCTGACATAGAGAAAGTTTTAGTGGTCTGGATTGAAGATTAAACCAACCACAGCATTCCTTACGCCAAAACCTAATGCAGGGCAAAACCTATCTCTTAATTCTGTGGAGGCTGAAAGCAGTAGAAGAAAAGTTTGAACATAGCAGAAGTTGGTTCATGAGGTTTATGGAAAGAAGCCATCTCCATAACTTAAAAGGTGAAGCAGCAACTGCTGACGAAGAAGCTACAACAAATTATCTAGATCTAGCTAAGAATATTGGTGAAGATGGCTATACTAAACAACGGATTTTCAATGCAGACAAAATAGCATTCTATTGGAAGAAGATGCCATGTAGTACTTTCATAGATAGAAAGGAAAAGTCTATTCCTGTCTTCAATGTATGCCTTTACCTAACAAAAGCTACCTACAGCTGGATGATCAAGGTTACTGTTGACAGTGATTAGTCACATTGATACTATGTACCCTTGATATTATGTAATGAGAAAGGCACTTGACCTCTGTTGGCTCCTCCTAGAACAAATAATCCCAGTGTAATCACGAGAGAAGCATCAGAAAAATCTGAGACATTCCGCAAAATATCTGGCCAATACTTCTCAAAACTGTCAAGATCATGAAAAGCAAGGAAAGTCTGAGGAACTCACAGCCAAAATGCTCTTAAGGAGACATGACTACTAGATGTAAAGTGTCCTACTAGATGAGATCCAGGAACAGAAAACAGACGTTAGGTAAAAACTAAGGAATCTGAATATTTCATGAGCTTCAGTTAATAATAATATAATGTTATTGGTTTCTTAATTATAAAAATTTACTCTTTAAAGTAAGGCACTAATAATAGGTATGGATCTCTTTGTACTATCTTCACAACATTATTATAAATCTAAAAGTTTTCTAAAATAGAAAGTTTATTAAACATCCTTTTAGTCATGTGTAGTAATGCTACCTGAAATTGATCACCCTTGCTACAAAAATAGTCTGACATTTCAAAAAAAAGAGCATGTAGCATAATCAGAGAAAATATTTGTGACTATAAGTGTAAGTTCATTATCAAAATAAAAACAGAGTTTTTTTAGATTGGACATTCAAAGATAAAAAGCAAGAACACAGGGATTAAAAAATGTCACATAAGGAGAAGAAACAGCAACTGTGTGTAAGCAAAAAATATGGCCTGTGCCCAGTAGTGATATTTTAATAAGCAGAACTAAGTAAATTGAGTGTTATCTTTATAATTGGTAAACAAGATTTCCCGATAAGGTCACAAAGAGAGCACCTAAAATTCCACATGACTATCTTACCCAAAAGTTCAGAATACTTCCTAAACATTTCCCCAACTGATATTTCTGTGAACCCTTAACTTACTTACGTGCTATTAAACAATGAAGCTGGATATCTAAAATGATTTTTGAAGCTTGAAAATACCACTAGCATTTTTATAGATGATTGCTATTGAGTAAGCTGTTTTATGTCTGTTGCAACTGTCCAAGTCCGAACGGTGGGGTCCTAGCTTGAGCCTGATCAGTTCAAAGACAGTCTCTACTCTGTATCACAGCTGGCTCTGTGTGCTTTCTTTATTCACTGCACTCTTTCTCACCCTTGCCCTTGTCACATTCACTTTAAAGCCATTGACAATAAAGCTTATCAACATTCCATAAAAATGTCATAAAATACATGCAATAAAATACTGAGTGCTGTATATAAATGGTTAGTGTTTTTACAATGCCTAGATATACCATGAAAATTGGAAGTAAAAAACAAAACAAAAGAAGCCTGAAGCATATAAAATATATATATATAAAGAGAGGCCAGGTGCTGTGGCTCACAACTGTAACCCCAGCATTGTGGGAGGCCAAGGAAAGCAGATCACTTGAGGTCAGGAGTTCGAGACTAGCCTGGCCAACATAGAGAAAACCCGTCGCTACTAAAATTACAAAAATTAGCTGGGTGTGATGGTACAGGCCTGTAATGTAAGCTACTCAGAAGGCTGAGGCACAAGAATCTCTTGATCCCAGGTATGGAAGCTGCAGTGAGCTGAGACTGCAACACTGCATTCCAGCCTAGGCAACAGAGTGAGATACTGTCTCAAACAAAACAAAACAACCACATTACATATATAATACACATTTCTATGGGAATTTCCACAATTTTCTTATTAATTGATAGATAAGATCTCTTTATATATGTAATATATATATCAATTAATAAGAAAATTGTGGAAATTCCTATAGAACTGTGTATAAAATAAGAATTTCCACAATGTTTTATTAATTAATACATAAGATCTCTTTATACATGATATATAAAATATAACAATAATAAAATTGTGGAAATTTCTATAGAAATGTGCAAAATGTGAATATAATAAATAAATATAAATATTAATAAGCAAAGGAAAGTATTTTCAGTTTCACATTTAAAAAAATTCAAAAATGTGAATTTGCCAATCATTAGAAAATAGCTAAATAGGCTGGCCGCAGTGGCTCACGCCAGTAATCTCAGCACTTTGAAAGGATGAGGTGGGCAGATCACGAGGTCAGGAGATTGAAACCATCCTGGCCAACATGGTGAAACTCCGTCTCTACAAAAAAAAAAAAGAAAGAAAATAGCTAAGTAAGAGCAAAGTTTCTGTGAACTGAACACTGTCAAATACAACTAAATGGGCATATGGGCATATATTTTTTCAAACTTTCAAAAAATTTGTTCTGAGGAAGTAACCCTGAATAAATGCAAAGACACTGGTATGAGATTATCTGCATCGCTAGGGTGTTTACCATTAGGAAAATTCAAATTTCTACACATTATGAAAAGTAGTTAAATGATATATGAATTTATAAAATAGAATATAATCATTTGATGAATTTCACAGATAATATATAATGATATAGAAGACTGTTCATAGTATTTATAGAAGTATTTGTAACCGTCACAATTAGTATATAGGTATGACATCTATGTTAAAAATGAGCATAGGCATATGAAATTACTAGAAGACTATCCAGCAAAAAAGATAATATTTGTCTCTAAGTAGTGAAATACTATGATTATTATTAACTTTATTTTGTGTGTAATGACTGCTTTTAGGAAATGAATAGTTGTTAATTTTCAGTAAAAATCTAATTTTTTGTGAATTGTGGTTTCTATGAAATAAAAAATTAATTTATTCAAATTTTATCTTTAAAATATATTAGCACAAAATCAAGTTACTGGTGTGAATATTGTTTTTAATAATAGTTAATTATTTTCACACTGAGAGCATGACTTTGCATTTTTACTGATGCAAAGTAAAACAATTTAATTATTTATAAAATTTAGCATTGCTAAAACAGACTAATGTCAGACTTTCACATGGCCTTTCACAAAACATGGAACACAATGACTCAGTTTTGTCATTTAAACTTATTATGTGTTGACTAAATGTTAATGATATTCTGATGGATAGCATCCTATCAATTACCCTTGAAACTTCTATCATGATTTCTTCAAAGTATTAAGTTACTAACTAGTCATCTTCCATGTATATTTATTTTATCATTGTAAAATCATATAAATAGCAAATGATTATCAACTTGTACTTTTCAGTCTATTTTCTCCCAATTATATATTATGTGGAGGTGAAGAGCTATCATTAATTTTGTACACACTTTTTATAATTGTAGAATGAACGTGAGGCATAGTCATGAGTTATATACTAATACATGCATACAAACATCCACACACTAAAGCATTCTTAACACAGAATTATTTTCAGGTCTTCTAACATTGTTTGCAAACACTATCTACTTGTATTTTTGTTATTGCTGTTTTGCACCAGCTTGCTCTAAACTTAAAAATATACATGTTTATCTATTGACTGAGATGCATTTAAATTGGCTATTTAATAAAATGATTCTTAATAATTCATTAACAGATTAATCAGTTTACTGAAGTTGCTCACATATAATTTTCATCTCCTCTATCTTCAACATGTCAAAATTAACCCTTTAAACTATTACGACTTGCCTCTCATTAAGCAATATCAAAAATTAAAATAATAGTTAAGGTCAGGCACAGTGGCTCATGCCTGTAATCTCAGCACTTTGGGAGTCCAAGGCCAAGGTGAGCGGATCACAAGTTCAGGAGACCGAGACCAAGGTGAAACCCCTGTCTACTAAAAAATACAAAATATTAGCCTGGTGTGGTGGTGGGCACCTGTAGTCCCAGCTACTCAGGAGGCTGAGGCAGGACAATGGTGTGAACCCGGGAGGCAGAGCTTGCAGTGAGCCGAGATTGCACCACTGCTCCCCAGCCTGGGCAAGAGAGTGAGACTCTGTCTCAAAAAAAAAATAGTTAACATTTATTGAGTGCTCACAATCCATCAGGTGTGGCTTTAGATGTTTTAAATGAATTAACTCAATGCTTATAATAATTCAAGAGGGTAAAGATAAGTTAGATTGAGTTTCCCAGAAGTAGAGCTTGAGAAGAAGGCCTATGAGTATGTGATTTATTGAAGCAGTACTCTTGGAGTAACAGTAATACCATGCAAAAAAGCCAGATAGGAAAGAGTAAGGAATTATACAATAATGTGGGTTCAAAAGTGGTTTGACTAAACCTTTTTCTAAAAAAGTAAAATAAAAATAAACAAATAACAACAAAAAAACACCTCTGAAAATGGTAAATTTCTCTCTCTAAACTCTACCCTGCTTTGGGTAAAAGAAGCCAGGCTTTTGTTCCTGTCTAGCAGTGGCTGTGGTCCTAAAGGATAGAGTTTTCAAGTGAAAAGAGGAGAGGAGGCCAGGCAGCCGCAGTTTCCCACAGACTCTCTTTATTAAAATGCTTAGTAATGATGATACCATCTCACACCAGTTAGAATGCAATTCATTAAGAAGTCAGGAAACAACGTTGTGCCTGGAGAGGATGTGGAGAAATAGGAAACACCTTTTACACTGTGGTGGGATTGCTAAACTAGTTCAAACCATTATGGAAAAACCGTATGGCCAATCCTCAAAGGATCTAGAACTTAGATGCATACCATATGCACCCAGCCATCACACTTACTGGGTGTATGCCCGAACAGGATTATAAATTATCTTACTACAAAGGAACACATGCCCAACACGTATGAATTTATTGCGGCACTATTCAACAATAGCAAAACTTGGAATCAACTCCAAATAGCTCCATCCTGTGACAGACTTGGATTGAAGAAATGCAGGCACCGATATACACCAGGAATACTGATGCAGCCATAAAAAAGGCATGGGGAGTTTGCGTCCTTTGTTTAGCGCGACATGGATGCCCCCAGGCTGGAAACCATCATTCTTATCAAACATATTCACAAGAAGAGCAAAACCAAAACACCGCCATGTGCTTCTTTCACTCATATAGCGTGCGGAACTGAAACAAATGAGATCACTTGGACTCGGGAAGGGGGCAACATCACGACACTGGGGCGCGGCCATGATCATGGGGAGGGGGGAGGAGGGAGGGCGGATTGCACTGCCCCGGCCCGAGTTATACCATGATATAAATGAATGAAATGATGGGTGCTGACGAGTTGATGGGTGCCCAGCACACCAACATGGCCATAAGTATAACATTATGTAACTAAACCTGCAGAACATTATGCATATGCTACCCTAGAGTACCCTAGAACTTAAAGTATAATAAAAAAAAAAAAAAAAGAGAAAAAATAACAGCCAAAAAAAAAAAAAAAAAAAAAAAAATGCTTAGTAAGCAGTTAGGGAAAGTACCCAAGCACCACAGCCATTGGGACATTATTACACCCACAAATTGAAAATTGCACTCTGGGAAACCTGGACAGGGCATCATCAGTATCTAATATAATAGGTCTATTAATTCCTTCATTTTGGAACTCAAGGACACTGAGGTCCAGAAATATGTGATTTACCCAAGGGCACACAGGTAGGAAAAGTAGAGTTAGGATGCAAGTCTTGTCAGTTTGGCTATAGACTAAGAAGTCTTATCTCCATATATTAAAATGATTCAGATTTTCAAGTTAGCAACCTATTTGTAGAGGTCTTTTAATTCTACTCTGGCAATTACTTATGCATTCATATTGAAAACAAAGGTATTGCAGATGTCATAAAACTCATTAAAAAACTTTTCTTGTAGGTAATTCAGGGAGTTGTTGAAAAAACATCAACTTATTTTTGAAACAAGAATTTCTGGCAGAGCTTGCAGTGAGCCGAGATTGCACCACTGCTCCCCAGCCTGGGCAAGAGAGTGAGACTCTGTCTCAAAAAATTGTTTTGCATTTCTTTTCATTCAGGGCTTCTTTAAAAGTTTCATTTACTTTCTCATGATATGTTTTATTTTTGTTTTATTATTTGAATCATTTTTAGAGTGATCAAAATTAATCTATACAGATTTGATTTCCCATTCCAAAATGAAGAGTTTGCCCAGCAAACTTGTTTAAGAAGGAATCCAACATAAATATGTAATTAAGGCACTCACAGGCAAGATTTAAAAATTACCATGGTAAGAAATATGCAATGGGAAATAAACACTTTAAGTTAAGTGATATGTGGTTCTGCCAACAGCAAATAGGAATTGACATTATGCAGACCCAGATATTACACTGACTATAATAATAAACATTCATGAATATAGTGTAATGAGCATGAAATTATGAGTTTTAGTAAGGATATGTTATAGCTGAAGTTGGAAATACTTTTTGGGGTAATGGCCCTACATAATTTAAAGATACCGGTAAACCACAGGCAGTAAAATTCAATTACGGTGACTATAAGATGCATTCAAACATGCTCCCATGAAGCATACAATTTCCAGCTTCATTTTGCCAATAATGTTTCCTGCAGTTATGGCTGGCCACACTTTTATTCTGATCATGTTATTTATGAACATGAAAGAAGAACTGAATGGTTAATGTGGAGATTTAGTTTATCATGATAAATTATATCTTCAGAAAACTTATATGGACTTTGCAAAAACAATCACATCATTTAAGAAAAGGAGACATAATGAAAGTTATTAATCAGGATCCAGAATCTAACAGGACATGAAAAGAACTTATGTCAGTGGCAGAGGTAATGTTTAAGGTAGGTAGGAACATGAAATTGGACAATGCTGGTTAGCATGTCATTCTGATTAGGATCATTCACCTTCAAAATTGTCAGACATATTCAGGGGGGAGAAAAAATTTTATCTGACATTGTCTCTAAGGAATAGATAGCAACTTAGAGAAATTTTGATCTCATTACTTCAGTAAGTGTATCTATATTATGTTTCTTAGAAGGAGTCATTTCTCGCTATCTGGTGGATGTAAAACTCCTACATTACAAAATGCTAGTATAGCATATCTTTTACAAAAAGAGTAATTTCATTTAAGAGTACTTCTCCAGCAAGGAAAATAAAATTGTCCACAATGTATGCAAATTGCATGGAAAGTGTTGATCTGAATGAAATGTTCACGCCCTTAACTGACAGATTATTAGATACTAAGAAGAGAATATATGGTATTATATTTAGCAAATTTACAGGCCATAAAAGGAAAGCACACATTAAGGCTCTGTCTAGATGATAACATAGCAGGCTATTGAAAAGTTACATAGTAAGTTGTACTACTTTATTTTGCCAGCAAACATTATGCAAGTGAGTGTAAATATTTTTCTATTGCATACCATTGTCTGCGAACTATTTTTTTTAAATTGGTCATTACATAGAAAATGCAGCAAAATATTAGTCTTACACTTTTTCTCATTACAACCTCCAACTCCACTCACTAAAATAATAAAGTCGTATGAATAATATCTCAGTTAGAATCACTATCATCTTAGTAGCTGTGATTTCTATCATAGATAATGGTAAGGAAGCTGAAGATAAGGCTTTTATAGTTTTTGAAAATGTACTGAGCTATTATCATTATGCATCATTATAATTAAAATTTTTACTAGTATTTTCTAGGTATCTTTAAGACAAAAGTGAAGTTAAAAATAAAAATATCTTTGCCTTATGGCATTAAGATTTGTTGGGAGTCCTGCTTCATTGCTTTCTCATCTCTTGAGTTTTTTAATATTTTTTTTCCCTCGAAGGTTTAATAGAGTTTATTTTTTTGGACAGTTTTATATTTACAGAAAAAAAATCATGCAGAAAGTACCAAGAGTTTCCATGTATCCTCTTTACCTCATATCCCAACAAAATTTCTTTTATTATTAGCATAATGCCTTAGTGTAATAATGTACATTTTTTACAATTGATGACCAATATTGATGCACTGTTATTTGAAGTGTATAGTTCACATTAGAGTTCACTCTTTGTGTTGTACAGTTCTGTGGTTTTAACAAATGCATGACATTGATTCACTATCCTAGCATAATAGAGAGTAATTTAACCAACCTAAAAATTCTCCTTGCTTCACATACTCATTCCTCTCTTCTATCTCTTCAAACACCTGGCAACCACTGATATTTTAACTGTCTCTAGAGTTGTTTTTCTTTCTTCAGAATGTCATCTAGTTGAAATTGTACAGTATGTAGCTATGGAAATAGACTTCATTAACAATTGCATTGTAGGTTCTTCCATGTCTTTCACTGACTCAATAGCTCATTTATCTTTATCACTGCATAATATTCATTACTATATTGATGTACCACAGTTTTGTTGCTGTTGTTGTTGTTATGCATTTACTTATTGAAGGACAGATAGGTTGCTTTCAAGTTTGGCAAATATAAATAAAGCTGCTGTAAATATTTTTGTATAGGTTTTGAATGTTCTCAACTCATTGGGTAAATATCTAGGAACACGACTGCTAGATTGTATGATGAATCTATGATTAGCCTTTTTTTTTTTTTCCCCAAGGCGGAGTTTCACTTTTATTGCCGAGGCTGGAGTGCAATGGTGCAATCTGGGTTCACTGCAACCTTTGCCTCCTGGGTTCAAGCAATTCTCCTGCCTCAGCCTCCCGAGTAGCTGAGATTACTGATGCCCGCCACCACGTCCAGCTAATTTTTTGTATTTTTAGTAGAGATGGGGTTTCATCATGTTGACCAGGCTTGTCTCGAACTCCTGACCTCAGGTGATCCACCCGCCTCGGCCTCCCAAAGCGCTGAGATTACAGAAGTGAGCCACTGCGCCCAGCTATGATTAGCTTTATAGGAAATTGCCAAACTGTCTTCCAAGTGTATATACCAGTTTTCATTCCTATTAGCAAGGAATGATCCATCCTTACCAGCATTTGGTTATTCCTATCGCTCCACATCCTTACCAGCATTTGGTTATTGTCAGTGTTTCAGACTTTAACATGTCTAATAGTTGTGTAGTGATATGCCCTTGTTGTAAGGAATGTGTAATTCCTTAATGATGCAAAATATTGAACATTTTTTCACATGGTTATTTGCCATCTATATATCTCCTCTGATGAGGTATTTATGAGATTCTCTGCACATTTTTCATGAGGTTTGTTTGTTTTCTTACTGTTTTATATTGAGTCCTCTGTATGTTTTTGATAACAGTCTTTTATTAGATATCTTTTGCAAATATTTTCTACCAGTTTCCAGCTCATCTTTTCATTCTCTTAGAAATTTTTCAGAGAACAAGCTTTTTACTTTGATAAAATCTGACTTTTAGTTTTTTCCTTTAACAGATCCTGCTTTCGGTGTTGTATCTAAAATCTCATTGCCAAAATTAGATCACCTAGATTTTCTGCTATTTCCTAGAATTTTTCTAGGTTTGTGTTTCACATTTAGATCTCATACAATCTAATTTTTGTGAAATGTGTAAGATTTGTTTCTAGATTCATTTTATTTTGCATGTGGATGTCCAGTTTTCCCAGCATTATTTGTTAAAAAGGCTATCCTTTCTCCATTGAATTGCCTTTGTTTCTTTGTCAAAGATCAGTTGATATTAGTATAGATCTGATGACAGACTCCTTATGCTATTTCATTGAGCTATTTGTATGTTCTTTTGCCACCACCATACTGTCCTTATCACTGTAGCCTTATAGTATTTTTTATGCTTTTTTTGGTAAACTGCTCATTTATGGCTTTGTTTATATTTTGAGTTGTGAATTAAAATTTAATGTATTATTTGCAAACTCAATTGAAAATAACTGCTATTTAATCTCTTTAATCTTGTTTCTATATTTAATACTCCTTTTCTTAAAATTTGTTTCTTAATTTATATTTCTTTTTTATATAGGATACATTTGATTTGGTAGCTTTTTTATTTTAATGTCTTGT